>NC_135576.1:90177840-90491110 GCF_965152235.1 Eretmochelys imbricata
CAGTGAAAATTCACAGAAGGAAGAAGACACAGGCAGATAGACAATCAGCTACTTCTGTAGTAGTGAGGGGAGGCCCCCAGTGGAAACGCCAAGTTTCCTGCTCTTACACAGGAAGAATCAGGCAATGAATGGCCCCAAATCTTTTGTTTTAAAAAGGAAAAGAAAAAGAGGAGTAAATAATGCATGTACAGAGTAGTAAGCATTTCTACTCATGAAGGGCTTGCAAGATCAGGCCCAATATTAGGAATTTAATGTTTCCAATTAGTTTTGAGGGTTTTAACTAGTTAAGGTGACTGGGATAGAAGAGACTTGCCTATGTGTTTCCATTATAATCCTTTGTTTTCACTTGATCATAATCTTCCAGTTAAGGATTCCTAACAGTTTTGGTTATATCCCTGTCTTCAGTTCGTCATAACTTTCCAATGTGGGTAGTATAGCTCACCTTCTTTAGAGTCTTTGCCTCATTGAGTACACACACCTGCACTGCTCATAATGTTCTGCACCTGGCACATAACATTTTCAATATTGCAAGGTCCTGATCCCACAGTTTTAAAGTCATTGCCATTGATTTCAAAAGAAGCAGGATTGGACAGGGTGGATGTGGGCCAGGGTATTCCAATGTTGTCTTACCACAGAATTCCAGATTATGGAATTTCCTCTTTTTTAATACAGAAAATTCCATTTAAAATTGTGTTAAGAGAGCATTAAAGCTACATGGTTAAGCACTGAAAGGGGAGAAATGTCGAAGTTAAAGTTGCACACACAAACTTTGGCACTTTGTGCACATATATTAATTATGTGACTATATAATAGATTTATTACTATTTATTATTAACCAACCAACAAAAATACATTCCAAAATATTTGTCAGTCAAAACTCTAATTGAAGTCAATGGGAATATTTTTTGGAAAAGGAATGAGAATTGTTGGTCAGCTATTCATCAAAAATAGTTTTCATTGTGTACATGTGACCAGCCCCTGAGCTGGCATAAGGCAGCATAACTCCATTGTCTTCAGTGCAGCTACACTGATCCATACCAACTTTTTGGTTAGTTACTTGTTCACAAACCACTTCTGGTTTTCATCAGCCATATTCATATCTAAGTATTTTCAGTTGTTCACGAACTGTCTTCCTTGACTATTCACTGTTTGTGATTTCAGTGGAGTGATTGGGTCACCTAACTTACATGATGTCATTGCAGCTACCTGATTTAATGACTGAAATGTCCTGAGTAAGAAAAGGGGGAATAGCTCAGTTCTTGTATGAATTTATAGAAGAAGAATAAAAAAGTTCAAAAACGTGTGACAGTTTCAGGATTGAAGGCAGTTCTCCAAATACTGGTGTGTAATGAATAACACAACCCCATGAATCAGAGACAAACAAACTCTGTGCTTTGATTTGTGGATCTTTTTTTTTCCCTGTTCATTCAGCTGTAGGAATAAGCAAGGTCTGAGAGAGGATTCCAGGATTTGACTAACTCACATTAACACAGTTGCAACAAAAACAGAATCAGGGCATTGTCCTGCATTCTTTTCACACCCCAAATACCCCTGATGTCAATGGAAGTCTTATGTAGCCAAATAAAGCAGGATCAGGCCCTTACCAAAGAAGATCCACATTGTGCTTGCATGGTGCTGATGCAGCTGTGGAATGGTAAGGAGGAGTCAAAGAGCTGTCTAATTCCAAGGCACAGTTGCAGTACTTATGCTCAGGGGGGCACAGGGTCTGATCCCTTCATACTGGCCAGTAAATGGTGGGTGGAGCCTTGTCCCAACCCCTTCCTCTCTGGCTTCCAGATGACGCCTGGCACAGTGGAGGGGGGAATATGCTGTACCCCGTAAAGTAGTATAGCTGTGAGTCCATGCTTACTAAGGGCTGTCTGAGCTCCAGCACTGTGCCTCTGGGTACTCCGCCTGCACTAGTGTGCCTGGGTACCCCAGGCTGTGCCTTAAAAGCACATGAATGCCAAAACATTTCACTTTCCAGAAAAGATATTGTTGAAGATAAAAGAGAAAAATGAATCAACATCCTTGTAAGGTCTAAGATAATTTAAACTAGGCTCTTTGAACATTGCTCTGCAAGTCAAAATGTGACTATAATACAGTAGGTGTTATCTTGGCAGGTTTTAACCTTTGGTAGCATTTAAAGGAAACATGGAAACGAGGAAACTTTAGCAATAAACCTCTGTCTCTTTCCCTATTCAAACTGTCAGAAAAATAAATCAAGTTTTTAATGGCTGGGGAAAAAATGCAGTATGTTTAAGAAACCAAGAAAATGTCTCTTGTGGCATCTGTAAAAATATCATCTGGTACTATTTAAGTCAGGGATTGGCACATGTGACAAAGTTTAAGAAAATGTCATTGTAGTTCAGTTTGAAATAGAAAATCTTGGAGCACACTCCACAAGTTGCCAGCTTGCTTATTTTTTGACATGATCTTTGATAAGAACTGTAACCATTATCAAATAGCGAGAACTTTCCATTTAGAACTCAGCACCCATATGTAAAAAATTCTATATCTACTTTACTTTTTGTATCTAAACATGTGTATCAAAGATATTTACACTTAATTACATAGGATACAAAAATCACTGTTAAGATTTCATAATAAGTTAGAGTGGTTGATAAGCAATAATGCAGAAATTATATATAACAACCCCCCCCAAATTTACCTTAAAGGTTATTGGCCCAAACCTGCAGTCCTTACTTAGCTATCACAGAAGTTACAAGGAGTTTTACCTATGTGAGGCGGGGCCCAGTGCAAGTTTATGCCTGGTAGCCTCTCTTTTTATTTATTTTTTTTTTTTTACTGTGAATGATTGAGCTGTCAAACTACAAGAAAAATAGACTTCCTGTTCAATACATATCCAAGTCCTTGAATTATCTTTAGCAGTTGCCTTTTCACTGAACTGTGAGACAACTTAATTTGAAATTACTCTTTCTGGAAATCCTAAACCCTTGACACATTTCATTAGCCACAAAATGATTATAGGTATCTGTTAATTTGTTTGAAGACTGGGTAAACACTTGATAAAAAGAGTTTTAAAGAGATCTAGTAGTTAGCAGAAAAGGGAAACTGTCTCAAGCCCTTAGTTTATTTATTTAGCACTTATTAAGCACCACTTCTGTATCTACCCAAAAAAGACATATTTTAAGCAAACCGTAAAAGTGGGCTTGACCCTTTCATGTGCACATCATAGATCAATTGTTAAAGCAAGGGTGAAAACTCTGAAAGAGTTCAGAGGTGGAAGAGAGGTCACCACAGAGAAGGGACAGTGTGAAAAATCACAAAGGGAGGAGCTTGGCAAAAGATAAAGGATGGAAAAAGAAATTCTAGAAGTAGTAAAGCTGTAATACAACTAAAGCACCAATAAAATCATAGCTATGAAAATACAGAGGGCATTCACAGATGAACTCAAAACATAGAATTCCATTTGCTAGAAGATGAGTGATGGTAGTTCATCTATCTAGCAACAAGAGGTATTTTTTAAACAAATTATTCCCTTTTGTTGTTTAAAAAATATAAACCAACAACAATTCTACAAATTTCTCAAACTCCAGCAGTTCCTCTAGTATTTTTTCCAAAGTAGAAGTTATGAGCCTTATCCTGCTGCCATCAAAGTCAACGGACGTTTAGCACACTGACATAATAATTTATCTGGAGATACTTAGATACCAGAGCCGTGAGCACAGTATAAAACATTATGGCCCAAACCTGGAATCAAGTAAGTAACTTTCTCATGTGAATAGTCCCATTGACTTCAATGAGATGAGATTGTGAGTAAAGTTACCTATGTGTTTTCAGGATTGGGTCCTTAGAGCAAGATAAGTCATACAGAGATTTTAAGTGAAAACAATGTTCTGAATGTCTATAAAAGCACAAAAAATGTTAAAGTGCTATCAGGCATACTAATTTCTATTTTGCTACCTTTTGGTTTCTTCTTCAACTGTTTTTGTTGTTATTGTTTAAAAGGAGTATAGGATTTTACATCTTCATAAGAAAAAGGTTATTATGAGACATGAAACTATAGGATTTCCATGGATTTATCGTCCTCTGTTTATTTTATGTCTGCTTTTAGCTCAGATTCAGAATTTCAATGAAGAGCCCTCGCTGACATTTGTTTCCTTGCAGTGGACTAAAATTTAAATTCCAAACAATCAAAGTTACTCAGATTTAAATGGGAAGATATCCTGATTGTTTTGTAACACCACAATTTATTAGTCATAATGACATTCCTTCACTTTGTCCAGAAAAAAACAAAGGCTGATTTATTTCCTAATAACAAAGACAAATGGTGAGTCTGTATGAAACTCTTTCCTTTTTTCAATGGATCAGTGCCAGGCTGTTAGGTATCTTTGAATCCCTCTTCCCATCTCCATCCTTCCCCACGAGGCAATATTCTATCTTGAGTACTGCCAATCTATCAAACATACCACATTGTGAATCAATGAATACCAAATGATGGGCCATCTGACATAGCCTGGTACCTGCATGTTCCATCACTATAGATCTATTTGGTATTCATTGTAATAATTTGGGTTACATTGAACTACTGACGCATATGCATTCATTTGGCTTATGCATATACTATACCTTCACTGATGCTGCATTGTGATGTAAACAATACACTTCTCCCTCTTGATCATAATCTATTTGAAAGCCAGGCATTTTGAGTGTTTCAAAGGGCTGTTATAGTGAAATCCATAACAATGGGGATTAATATAACTAGACTTGGAATAATTCATTTTTAAAAAATAATGTAAATGGAGAATATCTGATTATTTTTAAGCATTTTTTCAGTTTTTATTGATTTACATTTTCACAGTTTCAGAAAATGATGGGAGAGTCAGACAATGGGAGGTGTCAGACAATGATTCTTTAGTGACAGTTGATACTGAGATTCAAAAAGTTAAAGATTTCTAAACATTAAAATGTCAAAATATACAAAGTAAATATGCTTAAACCAAACTCTAATAAGTTCTCAAGCAGCACTTCGCTTATTTTGCCTCTCTATACATTTTGATTATTATCGATGGAAATATTTTTTCATTGGTTTCTGCACGTATGGTGAAATCAACATTTACCAAGATTTTCTGATAAAAAAAAAATCTAATCCTTTCAAGCCTAAATGTAAGTTGGGGCTTAGAAAAGGTACAATGTCCTTTTAACGGTCTCTGATATAAAACTAAGAACTGTACAGAGGCAAAGAATTGTCAAACAGATAGAATAATAGAACCCTTCTTTTGGTGATGTTGTGAGTATAATTTCATATCTGATCTTATTTTAAAAATAAATATGTCTAATTAAATATCATTATTGTTTCTTTGGATTTATAATAAAAAATACAAATATGTTACTTTCCTAAAACAAAGATGAAGGTTGACTAAACATTTAGGGTGGAGTTTGAAATAAATGCGCAGTGTTGACTTTATTTTGCTCTCACTGGAGTCAGTGATAAAACTTCCATTGACTCCAGTGGGCAGCAGAGTTAGGACAACACAGAGCATTTTTGAAAATTGCACCCTTCAGCTGAATAATAAATTCTATATAATATAATTAATAGTAGTTCAGCCCCTAGTCAACTGAACCAAATAATATCACACATTTGGGCCTATTTCAAAATATCCTCTAATTCTGAATGCCTCAAATTTTGAATGCCCATAGTGAGAAACTCTTCTCCCCCCACCTTCCAAATTGAAATATCCACAGTCAGAAGTTACTTTTGGAGATTTGGCCCTTAGCCTCTAGGTTTAAGGTACAACTTTTTGTAGTTTGTCCACAATCTGTTGGGGATTGTAATTAGCAGTGGCCTTTTAAGGCCCCAGGAGGTAGTCTGAGAGGCCAGTACCCCTTTCCAGGGAAGGCGGATGAAGCACCAAAGGAATAATCAAAACAGACAGTGTGAGACAGGAAGATGGTCCTGGGCAATAGTAAGTGCCTCGGAGGTGGAAGGAGTAGGAAAGCCCAGGCCTTTATTCCTTTCAAGCCTGGGACTAGGAGCCTTTTGGAATGGGTGGGACAAGGCTCCCCTCTCTCCCAGCCAGCCTAGACTGGTGTTTAGGATAATTAGACCCACCTGGGAAGGTCAAGGGACTGGTAGGATGACTGGGCAGGTAGCTCGTAAAGGAGGCTCCATACCCAGTCAAGGGGAGCCCACTGTGAGGAAGAACTCAGCCAAGTCACAGTCTCCAGACAGATCGCTGTGAAAACCCTGAACTTAAGGGGACAGTTTGCTGAGCACGGAGGCCAGCTCTAGAATAACACAGTCCTTAGAAGGAAATCACGGAACCCTGCACCTAAAGTGGGGAGGGCTGTATGGTGGCTCATCTGGGAGCTGGACTGTGTTTAACAGCTTAGATCCCAGGAGAGGAGGAATATTGTTTGAAAGTGTGAGTTGATTTCTGACACTCAGAGGAAAACTGAGACAAGGGACTGTAGTAGCTTGGCCTGCTGCAAGACAGTATGCTTAACACACAAAGATTCTGGCAGCAGAACTAAAAACCCTGCAACTTCCACTCCACCAGGGGCAGAGTGTGCAATTTACACCATTAACAAAGTGGGAGTGAATCAAGCCTGTGCATTAATTCTCTCTCTCTCGCTCTCTCTCTGAGAATGTTCAGACATGCGTTTGAGTGATCTTTTCCAAAACATAAGAACATGTGTAAATCATTAAGTTTTTCCCATACATATTCATATGATTATAATTAATCTTCAAACCAATTATCTTAATCATATCTGCAAATTTAAGGGGTTTTGGGGAGGTGAGGAAGGAATGGTATTACATTTTCTTTCTCCCCTCTTTTGTGTATTTGTGAGTTTATATGTGTAAGTAACTCACTTCTCTCAAGCCCCCCGTTTACTTATCAGGCTTGAGAGAAGTGGGAACTGGGATTCCTGAAACCATTCTCAAATAGCTTTAAAGGAATGTTTAGCCATTCTTTTGGAATTTGGACTCTTGTGACGACAGCAGCTGCTGGATGAAGGATGGAGAATCTGCTTTCACACTTCAACCAAGTCCATTAGAAGTAGCTGTCTCCAGATACTGGAGTGCAATCTGGGTGGAAGAGTAATTTTCTACCAGTACACTTGCCTGGAATGGACAGATTCATTTGGCCTAATTTCAAGTGAACTCAAAATCCAACTCAGATTCAAATGTTTTCTTCTTTTGAGCATCTCTGAAAAGGGAACAGAGATAGAGACAGAGGGTAAAACATCAAGTGAAAAGATAGGGTCTAAAATGGAGCAGGGTGGAAAAAAATGCAGAGAGACTGGAATAAGAGGTAGAAAGGAAAAGAGAGAAAGGAAAAGAGGGAAAAATAAATGCAGCATGTAAGGCACCTAATTGTTGCAGCCTTGCTTT
The DNA here is from genome assembly GCF_965152235.1 of Eretmochelys imbricata. Classification (NCBI taxonomy): domain Eukaryota; kingdom Metazoa; phylum Chordata; order Testudines; family Cheloniidae; genus Eretmochelys; species Eretmochelys imbricata. The sequence continues at coordinate 90,185,201 of NC_135576.1, forward strand.
CTGAGGGGATTCTTCTAGCATTGCCCAGGCTTCCCTTTATCTTAAAAGAGGAGGAGTTAAAAGAGAAAGAATTTTAGCAAATAAATAAATACATAGAAGTGTTTACTTTTTTGGAAAAAGGAAATTTGCAAACTTTAACTGAAGGGGAGAGAAAACACCCAGATCTTATACATGAAGTGAGCATTCTTTGAATACCGTAGAGTCTGTCTCAATGAGGGTCTCTTTTTATGCTTTTGCAGAGAGAAGCAATGGTATGGCTAGCATATTTGTAGCTAGACAGATCCACCTGCCTCCCCTATATGGAGGAGACTTGTGTGGCTGCTGGGCAGCATGGAGTACTCCTAAGCAAAATTCCTGCACTTCAGCTTGGTGAGGAGACAAGATTTGGTCCTTACAGAATTCTCTTCTTTCCTACTTAACAGTTAATTGCATAATAGTCTTGACATGGTGAGAAAGGTCGCACAAGAAAATATAAGGCCTTTGTGAAGGAAGAAGTCCCCGTTCTGCCCAGGTCTTGTAGTTTCTAACTCAAAACCATTTCACCTCTGTGGAAGAGCGTTGGGGTCAGAGAAAGCGGGACCACAAGAACAGGGTCAGGTAGTGGCTATGCAGGAATAGAAAACATTAGCAGGGGAGAAGTTGACTAAATTGAGAATGGGAGCTGGAAAGCATGGATGAATGGTAATTGTGGCAGCAGGTTTTGGTTGCCGACATTATGCGCCAACATATGTGAGTGCGTGCACATCTAGTGAGATTATAGCTTTCTAGCAGATGGTTCAGTTTAAGAGGGATAAACTGAGGAACAAAGCTGATCATACTTGAACCATTCATTTCTTAACATGAAAGTCAACTTTAGAGAAAAAATGAGCAGTAGAAGAAGCAGTAGAAAACTCACTCTGTTTGAAACAGTTGAGCATGGAACATATTTTTTAAAAAGTATCTCATAGAGCAAGGAATTCTGCTTCAAATGGTTCAACCATTTTCAGAATTCTCCCAAATGGAGTGCTAAATGAGTAATACACATATTACAGTTCTAAGCACAATGGCTTTGCAACAGCTGTTGCTTTCACAGAACTTTAACCCTACTGCATAAATGCATCACATGGAAAATACTCTGTTGTCTTGGATACAGCCTTCATGCACAGGCCTTTTCCTAGCGAGCTGGTGTCAGCTTTCAGCCTCAGTCACATTCCAGTCTGGCAGCCAGGATCATGGCCTACACTCAGATTTCATCACAGGCCCTGATGAAGGACAGCATTGGAATCTGGGGTAATTATCAGGGCTATATATTACCAGCGTCCATCAACACACCTGATGAGAGAATGGCAAAATTAAGTCCAAAGGGAAAAAATATTAATCAAGATTTCCTGACATACTACGCTTTATTTCTTCCTTGTAGAACCACGTTCAGAGCCAGGTGTCTTTCTCCTGCTAAATTTAGACCAATTTATTGTCTTAGCTGAAGAGTGTTACATTACAGCTGACATTTGGAAGACTGTTCAAGGTATCATGTGACAAATGCCTGCTGTTAAAGGGCTCATGAAACTTCTCTTGTCTTTGGAGGAAAGATAATACTACCCAAGGGCTTGATTCTGCAAGCACTACAAAGCATAGTGCAAGAGTAGACTCGCTTAAGACTGTCAGAGTGTTCCCAGTTGTCAGTGCTGCCGTCAGTATATAGCAAAATACTTATGTTATATAAAATGTGTTGAAATGTAAGTAGGCCCAAAAATCTATTTCCTAGAAATAGGCTTGACATTAGTCAGGAGAATCCTGGTAACATCTGAGCGAAGTGAGACAGCTCAGAGGCAAGGTAGAGAGAAGTTAGGACATAATCCCAGGTCATGCTGTAAACGTGTTGTGTTTCTAACTGGTTTTTACAAGTGTTTTAGATAAAATGTTAATTTTTGGAAAATGCTAGCTATATTAATAGCTTTTGGTATGGCATTCACGCAGATGTCAATTAAAGATGAGCTTAACATTAAATAACCAATGAGGGAGTAGAAGGTATTTTAATTATGGCTGCAGAAATATAGATATGGTAAAAAGCTGGCATAATCCTAATTAATTAGGGGGTGTTATTGTAACTGATTGTAAAAATGCTAATTTTAGATTAGGTGTGCCTAGGCACAATCAAGTATTGTTAGAGAAAAGATTATTCCCATTCTTCTCATTCAGGGGCTGATCACCCCGGCATGCATCATTTCATCTTAGAATGTGAGTATAAATGCAATGTGTGACTTTGCACCCCACAGTGCTTTATGGGATTATGCTTATGAATGTACATATGACATAACTGGAATATGTTTTATGTTACATATGCCATGTAACATATCTATGCAAAGGTTATGATCTACTAAATATATTCATCCTATTTGTAGGCATGTGTTATTGTTGTATTGAAAGTTATGAATATTGGCTGTGTACTTGTTCGATTTTAAGTAGGTTTTAGTAAGGCATTTGGTCAGCTTCTTTAGAGAGAAATGTGCAACTTAAGTGCCCAATCAAGAAACACTTAAGGGACTGGATAGCTCAGTGGTTTGAGCATTGGCCTGCTAAACCCAGGGTTGTGAGTTCAATCCTTGAGGGGACCATTTAGGGATCTGGGGCAAAAATTGGGGATTGGTCCTGCTTTGAACAGGGGGTTGGACTAGATGATCTCCTGAGGTCCCTTCCAACCCTGATATTCTATGATCTTGAAAGGCTCCAATCTACACAAGAAGTCTACCTGAGGACGTTCAAGGTAACATGTGAACAATGGCTGCTGCCTGTAAAAACTGAGACATGCATGAACATGTGACTTGCCCATGTGACTCCAAAACTCCATCTTGGAGCTGGACTTTGCATAGGAGAGAGGAGGGGGGTCTCCACCCACAAAAGAAAGTCTATTTAAGCCCCTGGGAGACCCCTCCATTTTGTCTTCAGCTGTCTCAAGAGATAGCTTCTCCACCCCTAAAGGATACTAAAAGAAACTGAAACAAAGAACAGTAAACATGGGAGGGGGGCGTGATTGCTGGACCCAGACTAGAAGGAGACTAGTCTGTAAAAGGAAGCTTACTGGAACACCTCTGAGGATGAGGTTTTATCTGTATTCAGTTTTCTTACGGTATTAGGCATAGACTTGTGTGTTTTATTTTATTTTGCTTGGTAATTCACTTTGTTTTGTCTGCTATTGCCTGGAACCACTTAAGTCCTACTTTCTGTATTTAATAAAATCACTTTTTACTCATTATTTAACCCAGAGTATGTTTTAATACCTGGGGGTTGCGGGAGCAAACAGCAGTGCATATCTCTCTATCAGTGTTATAGAGGGCAAACAATTTATGAGTTTACCCTGTATAAGCTTTATACGGGGTAAAATGGATTTATTTGGGGTTTGGACCCCATTGGGAGTTGGGTATCTGAGTATTAAAGACAGGAATACTTCATAAGCTGCTTTCAGTTAAGCCTGCAGTTTGTGGAACGTGGTTCAGACCTGGGTTTGTGTTTGTGGCCAGCAAGTGTGTCTGGCACAACCAGGCAGGGCTCTGGAGTCCCAAGCTGGCAGGGAAAGCAGGGGCAGAATTAATCTTGACACATCAGTTGGCAGCCCCAAGGGGGTTTCTGTGATCCAACCCATCACACAGTGTATGGCTATATTGTAATGCCTGTTTGCACTAACTATTTTATATTAAATAGGCTTTAATTTTATCACTCACTGCGTCATTCACAGCCCTCCACTAAATTAAATTATTTGTAACTACTCTGGAGGCTCAAACTGTAAAGAATTCAGTTTGATTTTATTCCTTATCTTTAAATTACTAATTGGGAACACATAAATCAAAGGTTACAAGTAGTATGTTTGTTCTGAAGCTCAGTTCCTACAGCTATATCTGTAAAAAATGAAGTGGGAAATGTTATTCAACTTTGGACTATTATTTTCAATCTCCCTTTCCCATATAACAATCAGACTGAAGTAAGTGTGTCCTATACATGAACAAAAGAAGATCTTAAATTATACAATTCTCTAGTGTCATAGCAGGCATGTTTTAAAATGTTGTACAATTGAAGCCTGGTCTGGCAAGGCGCTCAGCATGCTTGATGTCATTGGGTCCTAGGAACACTCAGAACCTTACAGGAACCACTCAGCACTCTGTAGTCCCAAAACCTAATGACCTATTTTTAATTTAATATGCATCAAGTGTGTTTTTCACAAGATTTAGTTCTCTACCAACCATATTTTCCTTTGTGTCCTTTTAAATATTAAATTGCAGTTTATGCTCATCTAAAATGTCATTATTAAAGACTCAATTCAGGAAAGTGTTCCTATTCAGGAAACCACTTAAACACGTGCTCAGCTTTAAGCACGTGCTCAAGTACTTTCCTGAATCAGGGCCTAAAAGATTAGCTGAGTGGATTTTTAAAAGTTTGTTGAGTAAAAAATTATAGTTGTCTGAGCAAATGCCTGAAGGAAACAAACTGCAACAGCTTTAACAGAACTGATCTAAAGTAAAAGGAAGAGGACCCAATCCTTCTGCAAAACTTCTATTGACTTGAGTGAGAATCTTACCTGATTGAGCAGGACAAAGAGTTGCAAGATTAGACCCAAAGTAACTTCAGTACTCTTGGAGTAGATAGCATTAAAGGGATGCTGAGATAATAAAAACAGATGTGTGGCTGTATCTATGTATTGCAAGAAACCACTCCTTGAAGTAGGTTGAATACGTGCACAATATACACAAACAGCCATCTCAGGCATTTTACACACGTTACTTGTAATGGTTGCAATACATGGGTGTGCGTCTTTGGCACAGATCTAGCTTACACTGCACAGTCTACAATGATTTCTCCTTACTATGGACAGGAAGCCAAAAGCATAGCAGCTACACCTACCACTATATTGCATTCATAATGTGCCTATAATTATGATATCTTATCTTGGTCCCATTAAGAGAAGCCCTTAATCTATCTCATACAGTGCAAGTGCTACACATTTGAAATTATGCAAAAGTCCCTGCTCCCAGAAACAGTGTTGGGAATTATGACATAGGTATGCTACAGGAGTCCCAAAACACACCAGTATGACAGCAGTTGTAAAGTGTTCTGTGCGCAACATGCTAGACTGTTGCAAGGCAACCAACCATTTCAAGCAATCATGCCTCTAACAGTTTCCTTGCTTAGGGTTAGATTGTAACGTTACAATCTGCCATGACTAAGATGCAGTTGCCCCAAGAGCAGACCAGAGGATGCATTTTGAATCACAATTCCTTCTCAGTTCTTTCCTTTCTCCAAGGAGAGATTACTTCACTCCTTTTAAGGGAGCAGATTACTGCTACTCGCCCCTTTTGGTGCTGCCCAACTCCTCCACCAGTGAGTAATGGAAAATGGCAGCAGGAATCCTACACACAATATCAGGCATGCAGACCATGCTCTCCATGTTTTATAACAAGTTCATATATTTATGTATGAACTCATCCTGTTACTTCCAGACATGAAGTCTATCAAAACAGGACTCATACTCTTGGAACTTCAAACTGGCCTAAGAACATGATCTCCAGAAACGAATAGCTAGCATTTTATCTGCTTAGGTGCCTGACCTACAGCCATAACAAAAATGCCCTCTTTTATTCTCTACCTCTGTTAGTTCTCTCATTTCCTTGCTTTTGTCATGGATTCTTAATATTCTATAATAAAGATCGGGAACATTTACTTCTCTTGGCATGGGAACAATTCACTTGATGCTTATTCAATCTTCTCTTTTTTCCCCTTTGGTTCTTTCACCCTGAGCTCCAGAATGAAAAATGAGAGTGTTCTGATCTGGCATATTAAACCATAACTAATCATTATTAAATCAATTTTCATTCTTCCTCAGCTAGAATTTCATAGGGAAAAGATTTAAATTTCCAGCTAGACCCATGCTAAGATAAGAAAAAAAATCGAACAGATTGTTTAATATGTAGCTCAATCTATAAAATGCAATGTTATTTACTTTTTATTATGTTATTTTTAGCATCATAGGCAAGTGCTCTAATTTTTAAAACTCAGTATGATTCTAATTTATCTTCCACTATCTTCCATTATTAGGGTTGGGCAAACAGCATGGGTGGAAAAGTGAATCTTTCTGACCCAGTCTACCAGGCTGAACCTGAACATTGGAAATCTAGTGAGATGGAAACTATTGTGATGTTGTGTTATGACACTGTGTTGCATTTAGATGTTTTGCTGTGATGTTGCGCCATCACGTTATGATGCAAATGACATTACACAAAGGGAAGTTGGCTGGTCAGTTCCCACAACCACTATACATAATTCCTGCTCTTCAGGAACTAATTTCAAGTGCCAGAGTAGGAAACAGCATTCTGTTCTGAGTTTGCTTAACTTTCTGCCCAACAGCAAAGCCTCAGCTCAAACCCATAAGTGTGTAAATAGGACAAGCTCTCTCTGAGATAAACTCTTATATTAGCTGATGATTATTCAGGTAGTCATCAGGAATTTCTATTGGAACACTTTCTCCTTGTGCTTAGGACTGTGGACTTATTTCCTGAATTCCTAAAACACCCTCTTGCTTTCTGTCACCTTTGAATTCTGCCGGTAGCAGTGAAAATCTTCATCCCCAGCCCCTAGTCTAGAGGAGTTTATTTTCCTCTGTTAGATATAGGAAATTGTCCCCGGTTTAAAAGCACAAGGACAGTCTGGTAAGCTCCTCTTTTTATAAACCAAGTAGGACTGGTAACTGCATAGGTGACATTCTTCCCTTTGTTTCAAAACTAAACCAATTCCTGAGCATAGTTTTAAGAGAGCCCTGTGTATAGTGCTTTGGATGAGATGAAAAATGAAGGCATGATCAACACGTAGCATTTTTCTCCAAACTAGAAGTGTTAATCCCCATGCTCTGGCTAAATTCCAAATCAAATAATTATATTCTGCCTGCCTGGCTCCCCGCTGCCATATCAATTGACTATGCTACCCTCCACTTCCTGTCCTGAACTAGTATGCAGTGTGGCTGTGCATTATTAAACAGCTGCAACATTTCCCCCTAGAGATGACTGCATTTATTGGTTGGAGAAGTAACTCATATGTAAGATATGTGCTTTTGGATCCTTTGGGATGAAAAGCACAAAATGAATCCACGATATTATTATTCATCTTTATCTAAGGTTTCTCCGAAGACTCAACCATCTCTTAAACACTATGAAGTGGCCAACAAATACTTTTTGTAAAGCAATCAGCTGCCCAAGGTAAGAGCCACAAGGTCCATCTAGACACTACCTTGTTTATCATAGTGCTGACTGAAAGATAAGATGTGTGGACATTTAGCAGATTGAGACAGATCTCTTGGGCGCTTTAGGCTTTTGGGACATGTGGCTAGTCTCAGAGTCAGTTTGTCCACCCCATAGATTTCTAAATTGCTAAAAGGGAGCAGCTTAACTTGAAAGAACAGCTGAGGACTTCATGGCAGCTCTCTATCTATGGGTACTGTAGAGATTATATTATTCTTTAAGGGCACAGTGGGCAGTACTGACTCAAGCAAAATGTCTGTTAAAGTCAGTGGGACTTTTGCCAGAGTAAGATCTGAAGGACCAGGCCTTTAGGGAAGAAAATTATGAGAACAGTATTCTGCTGAACAGTCTTCCTGGAGAACCCCATGAGGAAATTCATATAATTTTGGAAGAGAAAAATTGAGTATCATTTTCTGAATCAAGGAAATGCTGGTCTTGATTGTTGCAGTCTGAATGCTGGAAAAAATATAACTTTTCTTCCATCCTCCCTGGACTGGTTGGAGTGTTGGAGAATTTTGAATACTTGTTTGCAAAGGTTATATAGGTCTTTGGTCTTGAAATGCACTTACACCTCTGTTGGTTAGTTTAATGATCAGAAAAAAGAAAAGTTCTTCTCCCACATACTTGGATTCAGACCCATTGATGCAAATCAGGTAATGGCACACACTGATGGCCAGTTACTCTAGAAGTCTGTCTGACCATGTGCCTTATTCTGTCATAACTTACATCCCATGCAACTACTTTGACTTCAGTGTGGTTTCATAGGATATAGATTAGGGCAGAATTTGGTCTCCTGGAACAGATTCAGCTCTTGTGGGTTGCTTACAGGTGCAACTCCACTGAAGACACTAGAGTCACATAAGGGAATAATATGGCCCCTAACCCTAGATTTTCAAAGAGTAAATATGCCCAGTTTAGTTCAGTAAATCCTCTGATACATGCGCAAGTTGAGCTTTCATGTACATACATAAGTGTCAGAGTAACAGCCGTGTTAGTCTGTATTCGCAAAAAGAAAAGGAGTATTTGTGGCACCTTAGAGACTAACCAATTTATTTGAGCATGAGCTTTCGTGAGCTCATGCTCAAATAAGTTGGTTAGTCTCTAAGGTGCCACAAGTACTCCTTTTCTTTATACATAAGTGTGCAAAGGTTAACAGCATCCAAGGTGAAGTACATAAATAGTACAACTAAATTAGCCCACAGCTGCGTCTGAGGAACTTCAGTGATGACAACAGAGTGACACCACTATAAAACCAATGTAGTGAGGCGAGGTTCAGTACCATAAGAGCTGTATATACATTTAGCTTGCTCTTAACATTGCCTCACTGTTGCATGACCACTAGTCAGCTCCTCTGATGGAAGCAATGGTGGCAATGCTAGTCTAAAGGAGGAGCTAGTGATCACTGGGGATTTTAACTTTGCTAGCTAGACCTGTTCTGAACAAAGTTAGATGAGACCGTGGCAAAACCACAGGTTATTAACACCATCACTAGTCTTACCAATGGAGCTGCACCCACCATAATGCAACATTGGATAGTTTTAAATAAGAGCTTAATGTAGCCACAGCCTAAAGTGACTTCAGTGAAATTCCTCAGATCAGAATCAGGCCTCAAGGCTGTAACATGGATCAGGAACAAAGTTAAAACACAGTGCAATCCTATCCACACAGAAAGAGTGAATCACGCTTTTACGGTATCACGAAAACCGGTGGTGTTGTAGCTGTGCCTTCCAGCTCCTTATTTGTTAAGCTGAAGGCTAGTCCTACTGGTAAAACTGCAGGGCCCTGACAACTGAATGCGTGATTTGAAATTTCCACACGTTCCTTGTTTGTTAGGATTTCAAAATTGAGACCCTGTCCACACTGGGTGATATCAGAACCACATTAGATATAACTGTATTTAAACATGTCATGTTATTGCTAGCAAGGTTCTTCGTGACTTCAAGGAGTGTTGAGAGTGCTCAGCCCTCACAGATGGGGCCATTAGTCTGAGTTACTTTGCTTACTCTTTTGCCTCTGACTTCACTTATGGTCGATGTCCAATGAAGGCTAGAGCTGGCAATAAAACAATAAAATAAAGCATAGCAGCTGGATCTGCTATTGTACTCATATGAATTAAGGAATCATCATAAAGTGAATTCCTTCACCTCTTTTCCTCAGGCAATCACTTCTCACATATCCCAGAGTTGCTGACAGACTTCTGTCCTGTTTGTTTCGGCACAGCCTACCCAACAGTTGATTAACTCCTTTTTTCCTCTCGAGAACCCAAATGTTGCTCTTTTAGTACAGATTTGGTTAAGTTACAGCCCACAGTCACCACCAGAAAAAGGGAATCACCAGCCAGTTAGGTGCCCCAAAACAACACCCAAAGCAGAAGGGCCTGGTCTGCTGGCAGTTGCATCCAAGCTGCAAGTATTTTTCTTAACTAGCATTAAATTTTGGTTGAGACAAACTGATTGTGTTAGAAAGTGTTCTTTGTAATCTGTTTTTTAAAAACCTGGGACCTTGACTTTTGTTGAGTGAAGAGTTTGTTATTACAGTCCTATTGCAAGCCACGTGTTGTGGTATTAGAAAGGTACTGTTGTGTATTTTGCTTTGTTAGTAAGTCTAACCTCTAACTGTGATACAGTGTGAAGATTAAAAAGCAAAGCAAATCTTGGCTTGCAAGGGTATATTGAGATGTAAATTGATCAATGAACTAGCACATTTTTTCAGGAGTTGGTTGTTTCTTCTTACCTATTATGGCCAACTTTGCTTCATTATGAATAGGAAGCTGCAGTAGGACTTAGTCTCTCATGTTAAAGACTGGACCTCTTTTTTCAGCAAAAGCTTTGATATTCTAAATTTCCAGTTCCAAAAGTGTGTTACAATAAAGGATCAATATTTTCACCAAAACATTTTTAAAATTGAATGTTTTGATACAAAATCATTATTTCACAAAACACACACATACAGCAACATTTTGTGACTATGAAATGGCCTGGAATGAAATTGTAAACATACAGTGGTCAGGTTGTGACATTAATTTGTTTCCCTATGTTAGGAAAAGATATATATAGAAAATATTTCCTATCTTTATGTTATATTTTTTATATACACACACTGAGCTATACCACTGTATGGGCATAATTTACATCTAGATTTAAGGAATGTGCTCACATGCTACTGTTCTACTTTTTTGTCCAGCTTGCAGACTTGGCAAAGCATCTGCTTCACATGAGGGAAAAGATGGAATCAAATTGCCCAGGTTTAAATTAGTTCACTATGTGCTAAGTAGTGGTTTTGGAGCTGTGGGTGTAATTATTTTTGCAGTATTTTCTTTGTCTATAGAAAGCTAGGAAATTACCGAAAGAAAAGGTGGAAAATATTAACTGAATGCCAGCAACACTTTAAAAGAATGTCTTGAGGTGTTAGATCTTCAATAAATAAATTATGCTGGATTATTAGTTCTGCTATCTGAGGTGCACCTGTAACTGCAGGTTTTCATTGAGAAGTTGATTTAAAAAATATGTGAATGGCAAATTAGAATATGAACTGTACCTCATGTAACCACAAAATTTAACACCTACTGCTAGCTCCATTGCAAATTGCTGATTTGTGTGACTAGAAAGAGAATCAAGAAAAATTGTTATTTCTAAAGGAAATATTTGTCATATGCTTATTAATAGTGATATGAATTTACCTTTCTGTACTGTACATGGTGTTCTATGACAAACTATTGTTATAACAAAACTAGTACATCTGAGGTTAAAGAAAGAATATAGGGTTCTTTGACATTGTTGGCTTTCATGCTACGCTGGCTGGATTGCAGTAGACACACGGTGGTTGTGGCTCCTCATGAAAAGGCTGAGACTTTTTGTTGTAAATGATCCCACAGCATGAATATAAATTCTCTGATCTGTGACCACGAATAGATCATCCATCAGGAAATTGCCAAATAACAACAACTCCTACTCTGCATATGAGCCAGCTGGCTAGGTATTTGAGAACCAAGCTGCAAAACATTTGTTATCTCATGGAAAAGAAAAAAGGCATCAGTTAAGAGGGACCAAAAGGCTGGGTTTTTAAAACTTTAATTGTACCTTAAAACATTACATTTACAGCCAATAAATGGCACAGTCTGACCAACCACCCTTTGTCCAGGCTGCTACTTCAGCTCAGAAGAGGATGATGAAACATTGTCATTTGCTAGCTTTTGACCTGGCATGACAGTTCCCTAAACAGAACCTATTACAGTGATACCAACTTTGGATCATATACAGTATAAGTCAGAAACAAGTCTCTCCAGATACGCACTTCTGTTTAGACTGCATCAATTTACCTTGTATAAATTCTAAGTATTATTCATAATTTTGTTACCCTGGACATGTCAGCAAGAATTGTCAACAGCACTGTAAAAACTCGATTCTCTGAACACTTTCTAACTGCTGGGGATGCATCTCTGCTCCTTCAGCGAAATAAATCACTGTCAATCTTCTCTGCCAAAGCAAGCATATTTTCTAGCAGACCACATTACTATCACTAGATCTCCCTCCTTCTAGAGGGGATGGAAAGTGCAGCTGCTGTGGTTCACAGTCTGTCATTCACTCTGAATGGGATGACCATCTAAGGACCCTAGATCCTGGTGCCATACCAATCCTGTATCTGCTCACATCTTCAATCTGATGGGAATCCTTTCAAGTAGGCCCTCTTCCAGGAAGAGGCATGTTATGCTCAGAGTCACTCTACCCCACACATCCCATTCTTGGTCAGCAGCCAGAACTCCAGTAGAGTCTTCCAAAGCCAAGGAGGGAGTGAGGATCTCTAATATCATGCTTGCAATGTTCCGCCTGTAACCTGAGCTGCAGCACGGAAACCCATATCATGAGAGTCTAAAGATTTCTAGGGAATATGCAAGATCAATTTCCTTTGATATTACAACACAACAAGCATTCATGTTAAATTGCGTCTCCAGAGAAGGATGTCTGCAGTGCTCTTTGGCATCTTGGCTTTGGTCTAATTGTAGAGTAGCTACATGATACTAGCAAAGAAGTGAGCTGTAGCTCACGAAAGCTTACGCTCAGATAAATTTGTTAGTCTCTAAGGTGCCACAAATACTCCTGTTCTTTTCGCGAATACAGACTAACACGGTTGCTACTCTGAAAACAGTTCTTATTGCATCTTTACATGCTCCTTGGTAGTGAAGCATCTTGATTGCAGTTCACTAGTTTCTTTTCTTTTCCTTTCTTTTCTTACCGGATGGGATAACAGTGTCCCTGTCAATTCTGACCTTTGCACACATGGCTGCATAGGAAAACTTGCACTTTTGAAAATAAGTCCCATGATAATGAGTTTGAATTATGATTCTTATAGATTTTAACATTTGTGCTTGTGCCACGAGGTATTGTGATTGGTATAAAAATTACTGCTCCCTTCATCACTTCCTCACTCGTGTGGCTTTGCCTCTCCTGTCATGCTGTCCCTTGCACTTGGGCCCATCTCCCACTGCTCCTGTCCAATCTCTGCTTAAAACCCATTGTGTCTCTCTTCCCCTCACCAATCAGCTTGCATGCTGATCCTTTCTTGAATTATAGATCTGTGTCTTGTCTTTATTTGGCTCTCTTGTCTATCTTATATCATGAGTTGTTTAGGGCAGGGAGCATCTCTTACTCTGTGGTCATGATCCTGCAGGTGACACCATTAGCATGAACCCCTTCACTTATGCAGAACCTAATTGACTTCCCAGGGCAGTGCAGATTGGAGAGTGATGAGGGCGGGGGGGTGATCACACTGATTCCCACATCCACACTAGTTAATAAGATTGCAAGATTGGGGCCTATGTCTGTCAAGATGTGCACATATATGGTGTTATATTTTAACAAATGATAATGAACACAATAATATTGTAAGTATGTCAACAAGGAAACTTTGATAAACAGTTCTGTCCTCTTAATTACTTTTTATACATGTGCTGTACCATTAGTTTTGTGGATGAACGTTGTATCAAATGCTCTAATCTAACATATACTTCTGTATGCCACTGTGGAGGAGACCCATGGATTCATAAAGCCGACATCTGAATCCATGAGGTCATTCATTCCTTCACAGCTCTGGCTTCCCTAGCCCCAGACCACCCACACAGCTTGTCTGCTCTTTCTGTGGTAGTCAGGGAGAGACCTGCTTGTACAATTATTCCAGAGAGAAACAGAGCAAGTTGAATTGTTATACAACAGTCACTGTTGTACACAGGGTTAAGCATTTGTAAATGCAGATTGTGTGAGAATTTATTTTTGTGGCCCAGGTAGCAATTGCATTTGAAGTACAGTTTAAGGTTTGAAAAGCCAGAAGGTGAAGTCTATGTTGGTGCTATTCTGTTTCTAGAAAAGATTTGAAGGGAGGAATCTGCATTTCTGAAATAATTAACAAAGGCTTTTTGCAGGGAGGGTGTTAGTATGTATGAGCAAATTAGAGCAGATCTTCAACAGATTTTTGACATAGCTAAATAGAGGATGTCCATGAATAACTGTGTATTATGGATCCACCATTTTAATTACCTATGAAGAGATTGAGTGCTTTACACAAACAAGAAAATCAAAGATCTGATTCTCTGTCACACCAGTTTTAATAATTTGTTGTAATTCCAATAACTTCACTGAAATGATTCTTTATTTATAATAGTGTCAATGAGAAGCAAATCAGAGCCCAGATGTTATAGTTAGTTTAAATTGCATCATTTTTAGAAGACATTAATGTAGGGCCCAATTCTGTTCTCACTGAAATCAGTGGGAAGCTTACCATTATGATAACTGGGATTAGAATCAGACCCACAATAACTGATGCATTATTCTTTTTGTACTGGGTCATTCTTGCCAATTAGCTGGGGAAGCCGCAGACCCAGTGGAGCTAATAGGTATTCTTTTTTTAAAAAGTGGACAATAAAATCAGAGATATTTAAACACACGTTTTTGGTGGGATAAATATCACATCAATCCGGTTGCATTTAAAAGTTCATTTTATAAACTGAGAGCAAGATTCTCCTCTCAGATACACTAATGTAAATGAGAAGTAACTTCAAGGAAATCAACGGAATTATGCAGGGGTAAAACCACCCCGAAAAGAGAATCAGACCCTTACTGACTCCAGCAATGCTGGATGCAGAGCTAGGTACTGAAGGCATGTATTCCCTAAAATAATGGAAGGGTGAGCTTGTGGTTAAGGCACAGGACAGAAAGCCAGGAGATCTGTAATTTGTTTTTTGTTTTTGATGCAAACTCCCTGTGGGACCTGAGAAAGTAGCTTACTGTCTCAGTGCTTCAGTTTTCTGTCTACCTCACAGTAGCATTGTAAGGCTAAGTTCATTCATGGTGATATTTTGATGATGAGTATCAAAAATGCCTATAAACAAATCAAAAGTAGCAACAATCATTTTATGCCAATTTTCTCACTTTCCATCAAACACTGATATAATGTGCCTTACAGTAGTATTAGCCATCGATATGTACATCACTAGTCAGGAAATGCAATAGCCACTTCATATTTTCAAGGTTTTTTCTATGATAAGGACGAGAAACATTTTTTAAAAAAAGAACAATAGATTCTGGAGAATTCATTCCATGTGAAAAACATTTGTTGATCAACACTGTGGCTGAACAAAAATATGCATGCCAAATACTGCCAATAAATAAAAAAATAACCCACAAATGTTAAAATTAGCTTTTCCCTTACATACTGCTAAATATAAAAAACAGTCATTTTTTCAGATCTCAAAAAAATCAGTAATTAATTTGCTAAAGGAACCCAAAATATCATCAGATCCAAAAAAAGCAAGCTGTCTTAAATTGTCCATTCTTCACTAACCAATTTTTGGATGCTGTATCATGTAAATTACTGGGAAATAAAACTGATATTTATTTATTTAAATGCAAAGAGTTTTTTCAAATTGTTTTCCTGACTTCTTTAAAGTATGTAATTACTTTTTTTAAATTGGCCCCCTCTACAAATTGGTAAAAAAACAGGGGTAACATTTCACAAAAATAAACCAATTTCTTTTTCAATTTCAAATTTTTAAATTTTGAAATATCTTCAAAATTTCAAAATGCTGTATAAATTACCAGATTTACCTGAAAATCCTCAGACTATTCAGTCTTTACTCATAGATTGGACGGCATAATTTGGGAGAAGACTGAATACTGAAGTCAAACTCAAACAGTTTAATGAGTCTAAATCAGGGGACCTGGATAATTTCCAGACAAGAACTGGCACATGAAATTGCAAGCCCCATATCAAGGATTTTAAATTAATCTGTAAACTCGGGGCTTGTACCCTATGACTGGAGAATTGCTAATATAGTTCCTATTCTGAAGAAAGGGAAAAAAGTGATCCAGGAAACTATAGGCCTGATAGTTTGACCTCCATTGTATGCAAGGTCTTGGAACAAATTTTGAAAGATAAAATAGTTAAGGACATACGGGTAACAGTAATAGGGATAAAATACAACATGATTTTACAAAAGGTAGATCATGCCAGATCAGCTTGGTCTCCTTCTTTGAGAAGATAACTGATTTTTTAAACAAAGGAAATGCAGTAGATCTAATCTACTGAAAGGCATTTGATACAGTTCCACATGAGAAATTATTAGTTAAATTGGAGAAGATGGGGATTAATATGAGAACTGAAAGGTGGATAGGAACTGGCTAAAGGGGTGACTACAGTGGGTCATACTGAAAGGTGAATTGTCAGGCTAGAGGGAGGTTACTAGTGGAATTCCTCAGGGATCGGTCTTGGGACCAATCTTATTTAACATTTTCATTACTGATCTTGGCACAAAAAGTAAGTGTGCACTAATAAAATCTGCAGGTTATACAAAGTTGGGAGGTATTGCCAATATGGAGGAGGACTGGAATATCATACAAGAAAATCTGGATGACCTTGTAAACTGGAGTAATAAAAATAGGATGAAATTTAATAGTGCAAAATGCAAGGTCATGCATTTAGGAAACAAGAATTTTGCTATAAGCTGGGGACTTATCAGTTGGAAGTGACAGAGGAGGAGAAAGACCTGGGTGTATTGGTTGATCACAGAATGACTGTGAGCCATGAATGTGATGTGGCTGTGAAAAAGGCTAATGCGGTCCTAGGATGCATCAGGCAAGGTATTTCAAGTAGAGACAGGGAAGAGTTAGTATCATTATATCAGGCATTGGTGAGACCTCATCTGGAATACTGTGTGCAATTCTGGTCTTCCATGTTTAAGAAAGATGAATTCAAACTGGAACAGGTACAGAGAAAAGCTACTAGGATGATCCAAGGAATGGAAAATCTACTTCATGAGAGGAGACTCAAAGAGCTTGGCTTGTTTAGCCTAACCAAAAGAAGGCTGAGGGGAGATATGATTGCTCTCTATAAATACATCAGAGGAACAAATACCAGTGCGGGAGAGAAGTTATTTAAGTTAAGGGCCAATATGGACAACTGGCCATCAACAAGTTTAGGCTCAAAATTAGATGAAGGTTTCTAACCATCAGAGGAGTGAAGTTCTGGAACAGCGTTCCAAGGGGAGTAGTGGGGGCAAAAAACCTAACTGGCTTCAAGACTGAGCTTGATAAGTTTATGGAGGGGGCGGTATAATTGGACTGCCTACAATGGCATGTGACCCATAGGCACCTGCCAATAGCAAAAAATCTCCAATGGCTGGAGATGGGCCACTAGATGGGGAGGGCTCTGAGTTAGCACAGAGAATTCTTTCCCAGGTATCTGCCTGGTGGGTCTTGCCCACATGTTCAGGGTCTAACTGATCACCATATTTGGGGTCGGGAAGGAATTTTCCCCAGGTCAGATTGGCAGAGACCCTGTGGCGGTTTCACCTTCTTCTGCAGCATGGGGCACTTGCACATTTAAACTAGTGTAACTGGTGGATTCTCTGTAACTTAAAGTCTTTAAATCATGATTTGAGGACTTCAGTAACTCAGCCAGAGATTAGCGTTCTATTACAGGCGTGACTGGATGAGGTTCTGTGGCCTGCAATGTACAGGAGGTCAGATCAGATGATCACAATGGTCCCTTCTGACCCGAAAGTCTGTTCTTCAACTAGAAAGTTGAATTCCTGCTTTAAGTGGAAAAAAACCTAAACCATGGAGCTGCAAAAAAGCATCCATAATGAATATATACAAAGGAGTAGCATAGGTATATTACTATTAGTTTATGTATAATAAGAATATGCACACTCACAACATGATGTTTTTATAAGGGGTTTATCTGTAGAGTCACATCTATATTCAGAATGAAAACACACTGAAAGTGGGATAACATTAGGTTCCATAGGTGGGGAAGAGAGAAGATTTTCAGGAACAGATAGACTTCTGTTCCAAAGACATGACAATCCTCACAGTGAAGAATCCAGATTCGTCTTTTAAGGAAGATGGTTATATTTTCATTTGTTGTTATGCCCTGCAGTGGATGTGAATATAGCTTCATTTCCTGTCCAGTGAAGAAAAGAAAAGAAAAGAAAAGAAAATGAAAAAGAACCCCTGTTCTCCGGGGGATGACTTCTGATGTTCTGTGCATTAACATCTGTCAAATGACTGTTGGAATAAGCACACTTCAGCTTCATGGCTTTTTTCCACACTAACATCTGGTGAGTCACAGGTGCTGGCAAAGGAAACCACCAGTCCACTGAAATGTACTGAGGAGCTCTTTGTTATTTTAATACCACATTGGGAGAGTACTTAATTTGCTCTGATTTGAAATGTTCCTTATGGACAAGGTGCTCTGTAAACAGTGTTCCAGAAAAGACTCAGGTCAACATAATTTTTATTTGCAAACAGAGAACTTTAAAAAATGAAACAATTGTGCAGTGTCTCCACACTAGCTGTGCTGTTTTGGGTGCAGGAGAATTGCTATTTTACTTCATGTCCACACTAGTGCAGTACTAAAGCCCTTCCAGCTCTGTGAAGTAGTGGCTTTTCAGAGTCTGGAAGACCTCATAGCTCAGGAAAATTATGGGAGACTGTCAAGGTTCCTCCCCCACTCTGAACTCTAGGGTACAGATGTGGGGACCTGCATGAAAAACCTCCTAAGCTTATCTTTACCAGCTTAGGTCAAAACTTCCCCAAGGTACAAAATATTCCACCCGTTGTCCTTGGACTGGCCGCTACCACCACCAAACTAATACTGGTTACTGGGGAAGAGCTGTTTGGACGCGTCTTTCCCCCCAAAATACTTCCCAAAACCCTGCACCCCACTTCCTGGACAAGGTTTGGTAAAAAGCCTCACCAATTTGCCTAGGTGACTACAGACCCAGACCCTTGGATCTTAAGAACAATGCACAATCCTCCCAACACTTGCACCCCCCCTTTCCTGGGAAATGTTGGATAAAAAGCCTCACCAATTTGCATAGGTGACCAAGCCCTTGGATCTGAGAACAATGAAAAAGCATTCAGTTTTTTACAAGAAGACTTTTAATAAAAAATAGAAGTAAATAGAAATAAAGAAATCCCCCCTGTAAAATCAGGATGGTAGATATCTCACAGGGTAATTAGATTCAAAAACATAGAGAACCCCTCTAGGCAAAACCTTAAGTTACAAAAAAAGATACACAGACAGAAATAGTTATTCTATTCAGCACAATTCTTTTCTCAGCCATTTAAAGAAATCATAATCTAACACATACCTAGCTAGATTACTTACTAAAAGTTCTAAGACTCCATTCCTGGTCTATCCCCGGCCAAGACCAGCATAAGACAGACACAGACCCTTTGTTTCTCTCCCTCCTCCCAGCTTTTGAAAGTATCTTGTCTCCTCATTGGTCATTTTGGTCAGGTGCCAGCGAGGTTACCTTTAGCTTCTTAACCCTTTACAGGTGAGAGGAGCTTTCCCCTGGCCAGGAGGGATTTCAAAGGGGTTTACCCTTCCCTTTATATTTATGACAGAGACGAAGTCAAATTTCCATAATTCCCTGAGGGAACTCCTATAAACCCTCTTATGCCAGTGCCATTTCCTAATTTTTTCCTCAAAATGGAGGCGAGGGTGAAAACTCAGCTCTCACTCTTGGCACAGCAGGTAATATTTCTATTGGAGGTCTGGGAAACCAATCATGAGACATCTGAGGTGGCTGTGGGCAGATGGTCCCAGCAGTACCTACTGAGAGACAGATTTCACGTTGCCCTTGTGGTATCCCCACCACCAGTTAGGTAGACAGCATCAGGCTTGTACCTGTGGATGGTCTTCAGTGGGTAGAGTACAATTTTTTGGTCATGACCACAATCACAGACTGGTGGGATGATCAGCAGTGGTTCCATAATTTCAGGATGAGGAAGAAAAAATTTGGTGAGCCAGCCCTGACACCATGGAATCAGATTACCTGGGAGAATGCTGTGGAAAACAGTGGCAATTACCCCATGGAAGCTGGATAGTCACTGTTCAGCAGAGCATGAAGCTGAGGTTGGGAGCACTTGTGGCGGAGATTTGCAAGCAAAATAGGTAGTATGTTGCAGGATCCTGTGGTCAAAGTGGCCAAAATGCCAAAGAACATTGAAAGATTTCATAGATTTACATTTTCTAAGGTCAGAAGGGACCACTGTGATCATCTAGTCTGACCTCTTGTACAGTACAAGCCACAGAACTTCCCTAGAATAATTCCTAGAAGTAATCTTTTATAAAAACATCCAATCTTGATTTTAAAATGATCAGTAATGGAGAACCCACCACAACAGTTGCGGTTCTTGAACTATTAAGGAACCAGTGATAAAACCCATGTACTGGTTCTGTGTGTCCCACAACAAGCCCAAAGTATATTAAGAGAAAGAAATACTAGTCAATAGTGATGTAAGTTTTAGTGGACACAGTAGATTTACAGTGATTACTGTAATCCTCTGGCAAAGGAGAATCCATTTCCATTTTGCATATTCCCTGTGTTTCCAGATAGCACTAACTGAATATCAGTGTAAATGAGCCATTTTGATTAGCTCGCTGCTCAATCTGCAATAATTTTTCTTTTAAAAAGATAGAAACTGTGTTAGAAGCAGGTTTCAGAGTAACAGCCGTGTTAGTCTGTATTCGCAAAAAGAAAAGGAGTACTTGTGGCACCTTAGAGACTAACCAATTTATTTGAGCATGAGCTTTCGTGAGCTACAGCTCACTTCATCAGATGCATACTGTGGAAACTGCAGCAGACTTTATATATACACAGAGAATATGAAACAATACCTCCTCCCACCCCACTGTCCTGCTGGTAATAGCTTATCTAAAGTAATCGTCAGGTTAGGCCATTTCCAGCACAAATCCAGGTTTTCTCACCCTCCACCCCCCCACACAAATTCACTCTCCTGCTGGTGATAGCCCATCCAAAGTGACAACTCTTTACACAATGTGCATGATAATGAAGTTAGGCCATTTCCTGCACAAATCCAGGTTCTCTCACTCCCTCACCCCCCTCCAAAAACCCACCCCCATACACACACAGACTCACTCTCCTGCTGGTAGTAGCTCGTCCAAACTGACCACTCTCCAAGTTTAAATCCAAGTTAAACCAGAACATCTGGGGGGGGGGGGGTAGGAAAAAACAAGAGGAAATAGGCTACCTTGCATAATGACTTAGCCACTCCCAGTCTCTATTTAAGCCTAAATTAATAGTATCCAATTTGCAAATGAATTCCAATTCAGCAGTTTCTCGCTGGAGTCTAGATTTGAAGTTTTTTTGTTTTAAGATAGCGACCTTCATGTCTGTGATTGCGTGACCAGAGAGATTGAAGTGTTCTCCGACTGGTTTATGAATGTTATAATTCTTGACATCTGATTTGTGTCCATTTATTCTTTTACGTAGAGACTGTCCAGTTTGACCAATGTACATGGCAGAGGGACATTGCTGGCACATGATGGCATAAATCACATTGGTGGATGTGCAGGTGAACGAGCCTCTGATAGTGTGGCTGATGTTATTAGGCCCTGTGATGGTGTCCCCTGAATAGATATGTGGGCACAAT
The DNA here is from genome assembly GCF_965152235.1 of Eretmochelys imbricata. Taxonomy (NCBI): domain Eukaryota; kingdom Metazoa; phylum Chordata; order Testudines; family Cheloniidae; genus Eretmochelys; species Eretmochelys imbricata. The sequence continues at coordinate 90,206,415 of NC_135576.1, forward strand.
TTGCAACGGGCTTTGTTGCAAGGATAAGTTCCTGGGTTAGTGGTTCTGTTGTGTGGTATGTGGTTGTTGGTGAGTATTTGCTTCAGGTTGCGGGGCTGTCTGTAGGCAAGGACTGGCCTGTCTCCCAAGATTTGTGAGAGTGTTGGGTCATCCTTTAGGATAGGTTGTAGATCCTTAATAATGCGCTGGAGGGGTTTTAGTTGGGGGCTGAAGGTGACTGCTAGTGGCGTTCTGTTATTTTCTTTGTTAGGCCTGTCCTGTAGTAGGTAACTTCTGGGAACTCTTCTGGCTCTATCAATCTGTTTCTTTACTTCCGCAGGTGGGTACTGTAGTTGTAAGAAAGCTTGACAGAGATCTTGTAGGTGTTTGTCTCTGTCTGAGGGGTTGGAGCAAATGCGGTTGTATCGCAGAGCTTGGCTGTAGACGATGGATCGTGTGGTGTGGTCAGGGTGAAAGCTGGAGGCATGCAGGTAGGAATAGCGGTCAGTAGGTTTCCGGTATAGGGTGGTGTTTATGTGACCATTGTTTATTAGCACTGTAGTGTCCAGGAAGTGGATCTCTTGTGTGGACTGTGTGTTAGAAGCAGTTTCAAAAGAGCAAATATGTTTGTCCAAAGTAACTAGGTTTTAATCTGAGAGAGACAAAGTAGGTGAGTTTCAGAGTAGCAGCCGTGTTCGTCCCTGCGGCCCACTGCTTCCCGCAGCTCCCATTGGCCAGGAATGGCGAACTGCAGCCCCTGGGACCTGTGGGGAGCTGTGCCTGCGGATGGTCAACATCAGCAAAATGTCTTGCGGCTCACCATCAGAATACCCTGATGGGCCGCATGCGGCCCACAGACGGCAGGTTGCCCACCACTGGTATAGATAATACTTAGTCCTGCCATGAGTGCAGGGGACTGGATTAGATGACCTCTCGAGGTCCCTTCCAGTCCTATGATTCTATGGAACATCATGGAAATATGCTAGCTGTTGGTTGTCCATATTATTCTTAGTTAATAGCCTTGATAGCCCAATTCTGTAACCACAAGGAATTTTATTCCCTTGGATAAAGTTATGCTCCTGCTTACTGTTTGCAGGATCAGGACCTATATATTTCTTAAATTCTGTCAGCATTTTTCATTTGCCCTGGTTGTATGTGTAAATGTAATGATTTCTGGTGCTGCTCACCTCTTTCTGAGCTGATTCCCAGCCTTTTCTCACCTCTCCTTTTTCAGACCAGATTCAAAAATAATGGGAGTCTTATGTAAGGATGCGGTGTAGGACAAGAGCAGTGTAGCCTTAACCAAGGCTTTGGTCCATGTCTCTGAAGAAAAACACATGCAGCAACGTGATATATGAAAATTCCATCTTGAGGTTTGGGTGACAAACCACTCTAGTGTGACGCAAGGTTTGTGATGACATCAGAAACTTGCAATAGGATTATAGCCTTACATTATTTGGCCCAGGCCGCCTACCTTTTTTTCTTCGTGTGGCTGTGATTCAGATTGCTCTGACGTAGAGGCAAAAGATTATTATGAAGATATAGGTTTTTTGGCCCCTGAAAATAAACTTGGTGGCCTCTTTTAATTCAGCTTATGGGCTACTACCCATATTATAGAAACCACGAGCTGATATTGTGGTGTGGGTTTTTTCCTCTCCTTTAAGTAAGAACTGGATTGAATTTGAATGGCGCTAAATCCATTTTAACATCCCACTAGAAAGCTTCTTCTCTAGGTCATGATGGTGCGCAGACAGAGCCATGGGGGAAGACTGTGTTCACAAGAGACCCAATCTTCAAGGGTGCTAAGCACTCTTAGCTTGCATTTAATTCAATCAAGGTTGTGGGTGCTCAGTACTTTTGAAAATCAGGCCCCATGTGGCCTGGGGAGAATCCAGTATGTTTAGTATCTCAATATTCAGGATCTTAAAAATGATTGAAAGAGGGGAAAAAAACCAACAAACCCAAATTTCATAAACATTCATTAAAGTCCATCATCAGTGTTTAAGCAGCACAATAGCATAACAATATGTCAGTTGTCACTTTGTACCATGCACATTTTATGCCCAAATTACACCAATAACCTAAATAAGAAAGGAGAAAATGTACAAAGAATTCATATGGCCATCTGGAATGTATAATGTGGAAAGATCTGGAATGCATTACATGGTCTGGAAAGTGGCTGGTCGAATTCCAGAGAGCTAAGATAGACTTCAAAGTCTGGCCACACATCAGTGAAACTGCTGATCAGCTCAGATATTTAAAGTGGCTGTAGATGAATGAATTTATTACATTTTTTATCTGTTGCATTCATATGGGAAAACATGACAGACAGGTACTCCATTAATTTCATGCTGGATTTTTTGTGGAACTATAAACCATATTTTCAAAATCTTATGTTGTCTCATGACTTTAAAAAAAAAATGGTTTTCCTTGTCCATTATATTGCTGTATTACAAGGGCAATACAAATGTGCAGAAAAATATGGCAGGATTAAAATATGCTTCTTCATACTAGAACATGGGTAATAAAAAGAATCTTTTCAAGAACAGGGTTTTTATTTGATTTTTAAAAACAAAGTCGAAAACAAATGAATCATCTCAGCTCTTCCAAACGTTAAACCATCCTCCTCCAGAATTAACTGCTGGACGTGGATCCTGATGGTCCAAATTCCCAACATTCTTTTTGATATGGTGTTGATGAGAAAAATGGACCCTGCTACTTTTATTAATTTAGCTTCAGAATCAGGATCGTAGGTACTCAAGGAATATTTTCCTCACCCCTGAAAAGAGACAACCAATCAGTGGGATTTGATTTTCAATAATGGGGTAAATGAATTCCCCCAACTACCCAACTCTCCTTTTTCCTTCTTTGAAAGTTGAAGTTATTATAGCACTTGATATAAAGAATCCTTCGCTCAGCTGACAAGGCTGAGCTACTGTATCTGACCTACTGCTTTCATGAACTTCGCTATGTACTGCAAGTAGTCAAACATCAACCTCAGTTATAAGCAGCAAAAGTAGTATTTCCTCTAATGTGACACAAAAATGCTACTCAGAACAGAATCTTACCAAAGTAGTTACAGTGTGGTTTTTTTCTACTGAATATTCTTCACTAACCAATTTTTCCCTTTAATTTCCTGCTCCCATTGATTTAAGTGGTTACTGTAACAGGTAAACTCCTGGGAGAGATTTAATTAATATTTATGCTAATGTAATGCATGCCCCTCGCTTCTATGACTATAGGCAGCCCCAAGAAGGTAACTTGCTATCTACTACAGATAAGCTCAGGTGACTGTATGCTTGTGTTTTGTTTCTGGCAAAACCCTAATAATCGAGTTTTACCTTTCCAAGAACACCACCAAACTCGTACTCTTGGCTCATGCACTTAGCCATTATCCAGCAATAGCAGAATACACACAGACGTATGAAGCAAGCCATCCCCCAGCACTGCCAATATACACATAGGCCCATGCAGCAAGTCAGCCCTTAGTGTTTTAGAAGCATTTGGTAAACAAGTACCCATATTGTCCAAAAAGAGATAGAAGCATGCAAGAAATCATTCCCTCCTTCAAGACACCAACACCCTCCAGCAGCCTCCCTCCCATCTTTCCACCCAGGCAAGTAACTCCTCCTGCCTGGACAGCTGAATGACCAATTTAGGTAAGTAATCAGCCAGTCTTGGTCATTTAGTCCCCTTCCTTTCCCCCCACAATATTAAGGGACCTTGACTGTGCTTTTCAAGTCCTAGCTCCTCTTGGGCATTACTATGGACCTGATCCAGTTCTCTTTAAAGTCAATGTGAGTTTTGCCCTATGACATTAAGAGGTGTGGCACCAGAAGTATCATCATCTGGAACAGCACTGGCTACTTGTGAACACAGGATCTGGCTGTTGCCCTAAAAGTGGGCAGTTTGTTTAAAAGCAGAAGACATGCAGGACTTGTAGATGACTTTAAGACGGATGCATTGGTGTCCTCCCCATCTCTCTGGGAACTGATGCTTTTCTGATCTCCTTCCCTATACTCTTTAAAATTCTTCAGTGGTGAGTCCCCCTCTGAAGGCTCAGAAGTCAAGGTGTTTCATCTCATTATCACCAACGATAATCAAGCATGCAAACATCCCATTCCCATAGTAATTTGACACATCAGCTTCTGGTTCCTTCTGAAGCCCAGATGTGGAGGGACACAATAATGGACAATAATGAAAAAAGAAAAGTTAACTGAACATTTTGGAATCTCCAAGTAGACTCAGTTGTAGAAACAGGCAAGAATCAGGTGCCATTTCACTTACCCTTAATTCACACCTTTAAAAGAGGAGCAAAGTACCTTACATAAATGTAATTAAAGTCCCAACCACACTTCCTAAGCATCTGTGTTTCACAGATGAAACCACTCTGAAGACATTGCAGATTGACTTTAAATCAGCACTGAGAGAAGAGGAACATCTGTTTCATGTAGTAAAAATTTACACTTTTTATCCTAGCTTTTGGCACAACTACGGTGGGCATCATGGAGTGCACAGTAGGAGAAAATATGACAGTGAGACTACTGGAGACATAGCATCTGTATGGAGGCTGAATTGTGATAAGATGACAGTCTGAAAAATCACCAAGAAACCTCACTACTAGATCCTTCATTTAACTTTTACCATGTCTTGGTTGAGAACAGTGAGTAGATGAGAACAGTGACTAGCCAAAACATTCTTTCACCACAAAGCCCATACATTTTAACTAAAGACACATCCAAATCAAATCCCTAGGTTTGAACATCTACACATTTTGGAAAGAGTTAAAATTGGATCTGAATTTTCTGTACCAGGCCCATCTCCAGTGTTTTAATCAAAAGAATAAAGTTGCCTGAAAAAAATAGTGTTTCTGGAATTCATTCAAATTCCCAATAACTGCTTGATTTGACCATGTTTATAGACCATATTACTTGCCATTCACAAATACTTGGAGGGATTTTTATTTGAACAGAAGGAATGGATATTTTTCATATAGATACTTGTATCTGAAAGCAAACTAGGCTATTCATGCTTGAACTACTGTATTAGCTATTAGTTATTCATTATTTCCCATTGTTAATCTCTTATTTTAAAAAAATGATTTATCTAATTAGGGAGCAGAAACAATACTATGTGTAGGCTTGGAAGGATTAGATTTTGTTGGTAAACATCAATTTCATTGTACACACACAAACTGATAAAAAATATTTCCATCGGTAATAATCAAAATTTACAAACAGGCAAAGAAAGAAAAATGCTGATTGAGAATGTATTAGAGTTTGATTTAGGGATATTGCCTTTGTATATTTTGAAATGTGATGTTGACAATTTGTTTTAATGATTATAAAGTTGTAATTTTTTAAATCTCAACATCTACTTGTGACACTCTGTTTCTCAGGGGAAAACCTTGCACCCCCATGTTCATCCTCATAATATGATTTTGTGGTATCCAGTGCAAAGTTTGTCCTGTCGGGTGTCTCCAGAAGGCTCATGATGCACTGATTATGGTTGTTATAGTAATGTTATAGGTTGTAATTTCATGTATGTAGTTATGAGGCTGAAAATGTGTCCTCATGATTTAAAACAAGCCCAGGAAAAATTCTCCAGGAACAGAAGGGCAGTTCACACCTCATAAGGGCATGTATGAGACTAACACAGCCCAGCCTCACAGGAACAAAGGAAACTGGACTAGGCAGCAACAAAGGATCTGTTGGACTCTCCAGTGAGTCACGCACCTTCCCTTGGTCAGTCTGGGACTACGATGAGGTAATACTCATCTGACCCTGAAGGGGGGGCAAAGCCAAGGGGGAAGAAAGAACATGATAAAAGGGAGAGACATTTGCCATGCTCTTCCTCTCTCTTCCACCTACATCTACAGACATCACCACCAAGCGACTGAAGTGCTGATCAAAGGGGAGAGCCTGGCTGAATGGCAACCAGCCAGCCTGTGGGGAGAAGCATATAAGTTTGTAAGGGCACTGACAGTGTTAAGATCAGCTTAGAAAGCATTTTGCTTTTATTTCATTTGACCAAATCTGACTTGTTTTGCTTTGACTTATAATCACTTAAAATCTATCTTTTGTAGTTAATAAATTTATTTGTTTATTCTACCTGAAGCAGTGCATTTGGTTTGAAGTGTGTCAGACTCCCCTTGGTATAACAAGCCTGGTACATATAAATTTCTTTGTTAAACTGAAGAACTCATATAAGTTTGCAGCGTCCAGCAGACATAACTGGACACTGCAAGACGGAGTTTCCTAGGGTTGTGTCTGGGACCGGAGATATTGGCTAGTGTCATTCGTTGAACAAGCCAAGCAGTGACTGGCCAAAAGTGCTCACTCACAAGCTGGAAGGAGCTTACATGCCAGAGGCTGTGCATGAAGAGCCCGGGAGTGGGGGTGCTCACAGCAGAGCAGGGTAAGGCTGGCTCCCAGAGTCGAGGATTGGAGTGACCTAGCAGATTACCAGTCTGGATAACAGCAGGGGAACATCACTCTACTGCCATCAAATTGTTGTCTGACCCTCTCCCCCATAATTTCCAATGACTGTGAACATTTAAATTGATAAAAATAAAAAATGCTTAAAACCCATAATTTTGTGCAACGGTAAAATTTTAAAATGATAAATTTTTAAAAGCTGAAAAAGAAACATTGACATTATTTATCAAAATTATATTTTAAACCCCCCCCTCTGAATTCTTAGAAGCCTAACTATGTGATTTAGGTGACCATGAATAACTAAGAATGAACAGTTAGTGTGAACAATTTGGAAATTCCCCGTACACTGAAGCTTGAAGTTTGTTCATAGATTTAATAGATTATACGTCCAGAAGGGACCACTCTGATCATTTAGTCTGACCTCTTGCATAACACAGGCCATAGAACTTTCCCAAAATAGTTCCTGTTTGAACTAGAACATATCTTTTAGAAAAATATCCAATCCTGATTTTAACATTTCCAGTGATGGTGACTCCACTACAATCCTGGGTAAGTTGTTCTAGGGTTAATCACCCTCACTTATTTCTTTCACTTTATTCTATTTAACTACCCTCACTTAAATTATCCAGTGCACATGTGCAAATAATGAATGAATTTACAAAAATCAGGATCAGTTTGGGAATGATTTCAACTAGCTGTACAAAGGAATAATAGAATTATCACATGGCCTAAGTGTAAATGATATCACAAATTTTAGATTTAATAAACTTCTGAACAATCTTAAATGCCCTGGATGTAGCAGCTTAGGAAAGTGATCTGGAACTCAGATCAGAAGACATGGAGGAAGAGAACCAGGCCCTCTGAGAGATGAGAATTGTTCCCAGTAATCACAATGGGGTAATCACTCCAAAGCCTAATGGGGGATACTTAAAATGTTGACACTAACTATTCTATTGCTGATTATTTTGCAGACATGTCAAGCTTGAAGAAAATACTGGCAGATATTAGGTCAAGGTGCAGTGTGGCAACTAGTTCTTGCTGGAGTGGGGAATGAGGATTCAGCCACCTTAACTAAAATGTGGGATGGTGGCCAGGACCCAGGCAGTGTGAGTGCCACTAAAAATCAGCTCGTGTGCCGCCTTTGGCACACGTGCCATAGGTTGCCTACCCTACTCTACTACATGTTAAAAGTAACACCCCGCCTTGCCTACATTAGAATACTCTAGTTGGAAGCTACCATTTTCTAATGACACACCTTTAAATCCTAATCAAGACACATCTTACATCACTTCCACCCTTCTCCAAAAGCAGTCTGGGGGGAGAGGGGATACATCCCTCTCCCTACTACAAAAGCTTCAACTATCTCCTAGCTGTCCCAAACCAAATCTTGTTCCCACATCTTCCTGGGTTCTAAATGACCCATACATCCCTTAGCCAAGGATTAGAACTTCTCAAGCACAAAGAAGCATTTCAGTATAAAAATCTGTACCATACTGACTGGAGGAGAGAGGACAGTGAAGGAGAGAGAGGACTTGGTGGACAGCGTCACGTAATTCTGAGCTAATGGACTACATAGGGTATGAAGTCTGGTCTGTAACTTAAAATCTTACTCCTCTGTAACAAGGAGGACATGGAATCATTAGTGAATGTTTAGGATACTTATCTGTTAGGTTTGGCTTCACCTTTGTGCCTTTCTCATTTCTCTTCATGATTTGTTTCATGTTCTTCCCATTCTCAATTAAGTGTTCTATTTTTTAGAATGGTTTATTTATCCTTTTGGAGCATTTAATTTCCTCTTTGCCAATATAAGCCAAAACACAGCCAGTTTCCTTCGCCTGATGTTTGACCAGGAGCATGTATTTTTTTTAACTGTTATGAATTTGAAAACGAGCTTCAGCCCAAATGAGATCATGCATGGACTTTTTAATGGCAAAACTAGGCGTGGTTGTCATGTTCATAATTAGCTAATGAGGAAATACATAAGTTGTTTTCAGAGCCATTCATCATCTGGTGTGTGTCCCATTAGAATGCCAAGTTTTTTCTGAGAATCACTGGTGATGAAAAGCCATAGATATTTTGCCATACAAACTATGTGATTTAATGTGTACTCCCCTAAGGAACTGACATGGAAAGAAAGACTTTAACACAAGTTTTCTGATCTAATGCCCAGGATATATTGTGGTTTTGTTGCTTTCTACATATTTTTATGAAAAAAATCTTTTAAATTGTGCATATTTAAACATAAAAGAACCCAAAAGACTAAAATAATTGCACTATAAACATTAATTCTACATAAAATGAAGCAGTAAAATATATAGAGAAGGTACTGTATATGGTACATTATCAGGCAAATACCCTTTTTTCAAAGATGCATTCCAAAATTATTAAGCATATTGAAAAGCAAGTCAGAACATCTTTGAAGTGATCATATTTTACTTTCCCCAGACTTTAGCCGAGTTGTCGTCCCCTTAAGTTAGTCTTCGGGTAAATCTTACATAATATATAACCATACTTTCTTTTTATGGTGTATAATACCTTTCATCTGAGGATCTCAAAGTGTTTTTCCAATCTCTAATTATCCACTCTATGTGAATGAGCGGGGGCAGGTAGGTAGGTATTATCTCATAAATGGGTAACCTGAAGCATGGAGAAGTTATGCCTATCCATGGTCACAGAATGAGTCAGTAGCACAGCTGAGAAAGGAACCCAGGAGCCTAAATCATTGTACAGCTCTACCCACTAATAATGCTCTTTCCTTTTCGCCTAGTGGAGCGAGCACTGGCTAGGGTTTCAGGAGACCTCTGTTCTGTTCCCATTTCTGCCCCTGGCATGCTGGGTGACCTTGGGCAAAACAGTGCCCCACAAAGTGCCTCAGTTTCCCTTCTGTAAAATTGGGATATAATATTGACCTCCTTTGTGAAGCACTTTGTGAACTACTGATGAAAAGTGCTATATAAGAACTTGGTATTATTATTATTCCCTTTAAAGTGAAAAGAGAAGTGTCAGTTCCCAAAACCATACATGGCTGATAGCTCCTTTGTCCTGGAGCTCATTTCAGAAAGGCCCATGGTTCTGCGACAGAATCATACAGAAGTGTGGAATTGACACTTCTCTTTTCAACTACTTTTCACTTGAATGAATTGGTGTCTGTAGAAAATATTGGGCCAATCCTGATCTAAAAGGCTCTGGAATCATTTTATCAATTACTTGGGCATTTTAAAAAAAGAACTTGGTATTATTATTATTCCCTTTAAAGTGTATCCAGCATGCCAAAACCATACAGGAATATCTAAGGGCAGCAGCTTTAAAGACACAGCAAAGCTAATCAGTCCCAACACTGCATGAGTTTGTTCTGTGACGTTGGAATAGGTTATTAAAATGGATGCTAAATAGAACACCACATTTGTTCTTGACAGATTTAACTAGTGCAGCCAAGCCTTGCACAGAAAGAGCTTTTCTTCCAAAGGTTTGACCTGAACCTGAGGTAACTTCAGTGACTTTTATTTCCATCAGTGATGAGGGCTACCACCAACAGGTGGACAGTGCAGGTGTTATGGCTGCCCCAGACTTTGGAGGGGGTTCTCCAGGATCGTTCTGATTGCCTCTGTATGGGCAATGGACAGAATGCAGTGGGTATAATACAGAGGCTTAATGCTGCTACTCAGATTCTGGACAGCAATAGGGAGTAAGTCAGCTGCCTTTTAATCTCCCAGTAAAACGAGAGAACTAAAGTGGAGAAAGGAAAAGCAGGTGGAAAGCTTAAAAAAAAAAAAAAGCCCTCATGTGGCCCTATATAAGATACTCTGTATCTTATCCCCAGGAGCCATTAGTCTAGGATTCTGTGGAGTAAGCCCTTAGCTCCATATTAAATTCCATTGTGGAGAGCTGCCTCATTGCCATACAATCTGTGTGGCTGTAAGCAACTAGAGACATGAGGAAGGAATTAACTCCTTATCTGTTGGATCCAGCACAGAACACCTATACTCTCTCCAAAGCACATTTAGGTTTGCTACAGTCCTATGTTTTGTATCCATTTAGCAAAAAAAGTTGAATAACCTTAATTTTGATCTGCTTGGAAGCAAAACCCTGCTTGGCAAAATATTTATTTATTGTTATTGTTTTATATCCAGCTTCATATAAACACAATATATGGGGGAACCAAGCCTGAGGCTTTTAAATACCAATAACTTCCACAGAGCCAGTTGAACACATATCTCCGTCTCTCTCTAAATGTTGGGTTGGCTGATAGCTCCTTTGTCCTGGAGCTCATTTCAGAAAGGCCCATGGTTCTGCGACAATCATACAGCAGTGTGGAACTGACACTTCTCTTTTCAACTACTTTTCACTTGAATGAATTGTTGTCTGTAGAAAATATTGATTGGTAAAATGAAGGCTCTGGAATCATTTTATCAATTACTTGGGCATTTTAAAAAAATTTAGGATGATTTCATAAGGATTGTTTGTAAAATTTCACTTTTGTTCTTATTTTCCTCTGAAAATTTGAATTCAATATAAAAGTGAGCTATTAATGCAATTTTATATTTAATATTTAACACCCCCCCAAAAAACAGGAAATTCAGAGCTCCAGACTCTGTATAAGCAAATGTAGTAGAACCAGTGTATTTGTGCAACGTGAGTGGAAGGCACATTACATATGTTACCTGCAGCCTAGAATTCTGCTCTACAGATTCTTGGATGCTGTACGCAATCATGTGGATTTACCAGCTCTAGAGGAAGGTACTTTTGTGAAGGAGAAAAGAGAAGAGACTATCAGCCAAAGTCAGACAAAGCCAAAGCTACTATCATTCTCTACTGGAATGTTTTTTCATGTAAAGAGTGCATCATATCTTATACAGACATAAATATATCTTTAAAAATCATCAAAGATATTGTACCCTAGAGAATATCCCCCACTGAGGAAGAGGAACACTTCTCCAAACAAACCATCTCTAAAGAAAAAATATTACTAAAGAATACCTCTAACAAACTTTGGTAAGTGAGCTACTTTCTAGATGCTACCTTTCCTACTGCAACCCTTACTAATTCTACTTCCCTTAGTGTCCCCCCCCTGCCAAATGAGGCTTTTATAATTGCAAGCAGAATTGCAAATAGCCCACAGGTGAACTTGCCTCTTAATTTATTCCACCCTAATTGGGGCCAACAGGATCTTTTATCAAACTGGACACAGGTGCCTTTAAAAAAAAAAAAAAAACTCACAGGTATTTATTTTGCTTTACAGTCTAATTCAGCTGTAGGAGTTCCTGATATTCCCCTTGTGGACCTCCATAGGGAATAGTCTAATTATTTAGATGATACACTGGGGGAAAGGATTTGCTTGTAGGAAAATAAGATTCATGACAGGATTGATTGTCCATTGCACTGGACCTACCATTCAGTGATATGACCTATTAGGATAAAGATCAATTTAACAATCAAGGCCAAAACGAACAAGCAAAACCTCAGTTGTACAGTGGATTGGGCTGGGTGAAAAGAGCTCATGTTAAAGAGGTCCCTGCTTCTTGCACGCCACAACATTCTATGGGTCTAAACTCTAGCCCTCTCTTTTCTCAAAGGGCTGCACAATAGTGGAAATTACTATAGCTTTAGGGTAATCAGTGCAAACTTTAGGCATGGAGTTTGGAAACAGAGAGCTCTTAGGTTCAGCCCTTACATTTAATTTTAATTAACTTCCTTACTTTTGGTTGGAGTTAAAGGCTGTAATGGTTTTATGAATTTTTATTATGCAGTGCTTTTGCCTTTATTCTGCTACTGTGCAGCTGCTTGAAGTAACTATGGTAAAGTGCATGTTATGAATAAATAAAGATGTTGTTCAAAGTCTCCCAGAACAACAGCTATATGAATGGCTTTTGGCTTTCTCCATTCAACTGTTTGCATCCAATATAACATAGAAATTCTCCCATTTAACACTGTTGTAGAGATTTGGGAAATGTAACAAAATTTTAAGACAAACTCTTTGAGCTAAAATTGTCTTTGGTGTAGCTCCATTGAACTAAACCTGGTTAAGCTTAAAAGAAAAGGAATTACCCATTGTCTAATAAAGTTGAAAGATGACCATTCCTGTGGCTTTTTAAATTAAAATTAAAAAATATATTAAGAGTTTTATATTGTTCTGTAATATTTGTATTCACTTTTCTATACACATACATACATACATGTGAGACTTAAATGTAAAGCAGCATCAAATCTTATTAAAATAATTGGCCTGGATGTTTCTTAAATGATAAATCAAACGAAAATTTTAATTAAGATGATATAGATATGAATAACTTTGGGACACTTTGGACACGGTTTTTAAAATACATGTACACAACTACACTCTAATTGGCATGTAGAGTTGTACAGGAACATTGTGTAAATGGACAGGTAGGCAATTAATCAGTCATATGTACATGCATGAATTTTACATGTTAGTTTATAAAAATCAGTTCTTTTATTGCAGCTTTCAGAATAGCAGCCGTGTTAGTCTGTATCCGCAAAAAAAAAAAAAAGGAGGACTTGTGGCACCTTAGAGACTAACAAATTTATTTGAGCATAAGCTTTCGTGAGCTACAGCTCACTTCATTGGATGCTACTTATATTTTCTATAGAAAGAGAAATTAATAAAATTAAAAATACATACACAAGAGATTTATTTATTAGGGAAAATAATTTCCCATCACTTTCCACGCCACAGATATTTAATGATATCTGAGTTCTCATGGGTGTGTGAGAGAGTGCAGGACCCATACAAAATTTCCCTTGAGACTAGAAATCTATAGATCAAACATTTGGAAGACTGCTGTCATTGGTGTCTTGATGAGCTTGTCTTTATAACTCCTCATAAAGCACAATAGGGTTGTTGTTGTTATTATGGTGAGATTTTGTTTTGTATTGCCCAGTGTGGAGAGGAAGAAATTCATGCTGTGAAAGTACAGCAAGCAAAATGTTTCAAAACCTTAGATGATACAAAACACATCTGGTTTCAGGTTTTGTAACAAACTCAGAAATGAGTTCTGATTACTCAAAGGTTTGCAGACGTGGGGCCAGTTTCTAATAAAGCAGGGCCAATTGATGGTATTGTGTTGAAAACTGTGAATAAACTGAACAACTGTCTTGTCAAACTTGAACAGAATAGAAGTTTTGCAAATGTTAGGGCTCAAACTTCCATATACTTCAAAATGTAAGACTTGCAAAAATAAAGCTTAAACTTGTGTGGTCAGGATGCGCTGCAACCAGATAACAATTTATGCTGACTCCTATGTACATATCAACCCCAAATTACCCACATTCAAGATCTAATTGGCTACAGAAAATAAATAGGCCTAAATTATACGCACAATTAACAAATGGACATAAAAATTAAATACGCATCAATTATACAATTAGGACAACCATATAAACAATGTGGCCCACCCTGATTGGTTGGTCTGTTCTAAAACACGGCCATCAGACCAGATATAAAGGACAAAGGCACGGGACTCTGTGTGTGTGTGTGTTTTCGGTCATAAGGGAAACCTGACCCACACCCCCTGAACCGAAGGGACGTGCACTTCTTGACTGTCTGTACCTGGCCAGTGCGGAAAGGGGCCGACTGAAGGGTAATGTATTTTTGGACAAATGCAGGGTGAGTCTATGGAGTAAAGAAGTCTGGTCACTCAAGCCGAATTGATCATAGTTGAATCGATACTGTAGCATAAAGTCAATAGTAGGTGGCTGATGCATAATAGCTTTGCATGTATTTGTGCTTCTCTTCCAAGTAGTCCGAGCGGATGCATGTAGTGCTGTCATTCATAAACTCCTTATATGTATAGTTGTGTTGCCTTTGAAATATTTTGTCACCAGGAATATAAAACTGGTGAATAAGAGCTTTACTTATGCTTGTTTTGGGGGCTTTTATTATGACCTGCCAGGACCAGCATAGGTAGAGTCACTGTTCAGGAACTCGCAAATGGTCCACAATATTACATGTACTTGCGCTTGTCTTCAGTATAATCTGCCTTTTGTATTAATTCTTATTCAGTGTTGGTCTTTGGTTTTCCTTTTTTGGTTTTGTTTATGCTGTTATTATAGTCGAAAATCATTAAAAGCTTTTCTTGAGGAATAATTAATAGTTCTTACTTATTTTATACAGACACCACTTAACCTCATTACATCCGTGTTGGGTGGTAGGAAGTAGTGAACACCCCGGGGTGAAATAGGGCCCCAAGGTGTGCTTCCTTCTTCCTTTATCTCTGCAAAAACCATGCAAAAATTTTGTTTCACTGGCTTTGAGAAACTCAGTGATTTTTGACTGAGTTTCACTTTATTATTTTGGTTTCATTTAATGCAAAACAGACAGCAAAATTCAGGGTTAGAGAACCCACATGGACTGAAACCATAGAAATGTATCCATGAACTAACTATATCTTCATCTTCACATGTGCATAATTTTTTAAATGTCATTGTTACATAATTAATATCAGAGGCACAAGCCACAACATTTGGATCAGGATTTCAAACTATTAAAAGTTATTTGTCATACCATAGCACCTAGGAACCCAGGTCATAAACCAGGACCCCACTGTGCCAGGCGCTGTACAAATTCAGAACCAAAAGACTGCCTTCGCCCCAAGTTGCTTACAGTCTAAGTCTGGGGTTCAGATCTGGGGTTTTGATTCAGACCATTTTCCAGACACGGGTCATGCTACAAAAGTCAGTTTTTGAATCTGACCACCCTCTCGGGCCTGATCCACCATGGTGTTACTCCAGTTTTGCACTGGTGTCATTGCAATGACTTCAATATGTGCTGTTTATTTTAGTCTGTCACAGGAGGCCAGGTAAGAGGGAGACAGGAAAGATTCTAGGCATAAACTGTTTAGGGAATCAGAGAGAGACGCAAAGAGGGTAGCTTTAGGGCTAATACTGTTTATCTTACTATGGAATTTCTTGTTCAGTATTAGAAGAAAGCACCTTCCTGTCGAACAACGGGGTCAGAGGTAAGTTGCAGGTGGAGTATCTTTACTCTCAGTTCCCATCTGGCAGTAGGAAGGTGATCGCAGGGGAGAGGAGGTTGCAGGCTGGTCTAAAGAAAAGAAGAGGCAGTGGGCAGGAGAGGAGGGGGTCACTTGGAAAAAGGGTATATCACCAGGAAGTAAATTTCCAACAATATATGGACTTAGGTAAATGTAATGAGAAGAGCAGTTCTCATGATATTAAAGCCCCCATCAGAACCAGAACCCCAAAATGGGCCATGGTGTTTCACTTCTGGTTGAAAACAGACCTGGCTAAATAATGGGGGGAAATCATGCAGTGAAAATGTGCTCAAATTGCAATGAATATTATTCACAATGGGTTATACAATCAGCTCTAGATAGAGCACAAAACCTTCTGTGAGAAATAACAAAATCGCATGTGGTGTGAGAAGGCATGGGGAAAATTGATCCAAATACAAGCTTTTGGGTTTGTCCCTTATCTAATTTTGTTTATATGTGTGAATACTCTGGAAGAAACTATATGGGTCACTTACATTATGGGATGTTTCACATACATCCCAGGTGTCAGTTACCACTGAAAGGAGAGGGAAATCTGTTTGCTTAGGGAAAAGCATCAGTCATTTGCAATTTATGATCTGACAAAATAATAGTTCATTAATAATACCATACTTCGTGGTTTTACGCTGCTTCACATCTTCAAACCACTTTACTGACATTAATTAAAACGTTTCTTCTCGTGATTTCAAAATAATTCTAAAGGAGAAATGAGCCATAGAGAGGTTGAGATATATAAAACACACAATCCCCACTGCTAGTTTGCCCAGCTAGGAATTTGCATCTTTAAATTATGAAAATCAAAACTAAACTATGCTGTTGTTTCTGATGTTTGGGCACAACATTAAAAAGTACTTGATTTTAATGAAGGTCAGATTCCTTCATAATAGGAAAACATCTGTCCCACATGTTTGATTGAACTAAGCAGGCACTTCCCCAGCCTCTAAATAGCACTGACAAAACAAAAATAGCAAAGGAAGAAAAATATTGAGCTCAGATCTTTGGCCCTCTCTGAGCTACAAAAATAACCAGATCAAGGAGGCCCTGTTACAATATGTTTGCCCTCACTGAAACATGGTGAAATGTGTACTGCAGAGGGGACCATTCTGCATGCCTAGGAGTTAGGCGTTATCCTATCTTCACTACAAATGCAGTACCCTATAAAATTTTAGGTGTAAAAGGGTCCTTTGATAAATGTTTTAGACTAAACAAATCACAGGCCAAACTTTACTCTCATTATTCACCAGCGTAATCTCATTGAGTTGTGCCAATAGGATCACTAGCACTTGAAGTAAGTGGGTCTAAGAAGACATGTGACTTAGGACGGATATGTATGCAATATACAGACACATATCTGTAAACTTTTTAAAATAATTGTAAATTAAGCACATCATCCTGAGCCATTATTAATTGGATGATTTCTTGTAAGTATCACCACAGAGGTGGATCTGGAGGAGGAAAGGAAAATGGCCTAAGGGATCACTTCAGTCAGGGCATTCCATGCGCGAGGGGAAGTGTGGAAGAAGAACTGGATGAAAAGTTGAGGCAGGTGGATAAGCTGGAGGAGGAGAGGAGGCAGGGCGGACATGGAAAGAGATAGGGAACTTGATACAATGCTTTCAAAGAGGTCTAAGATGGAGTCAAATAACAGGCAAGGAAGTTGATCTTAGCGACTGCATTCTGTATGGACCAGTTTATATGGGTTGCTGTGTTAGGGAGGCCAGGGATGGATATGTTATAGTAATCAAGACAGGTTATAATGAGGACCTGGATGATAGTTTTGTCTTTGTGACAAATTTAGAGGTGCTCTGTCATAACTCTCCATCTGTATCTCAAAATGGGATTTATGTGCTGATATGTGTCAGGCTACCAGAGGGGATCAGACAGTTTCAATACCTTCATCCACAGGTAGATACAGTCACAAGACCAGGCTAAGCCTATTCTTAAAACACAACAGTGGCACAGCTGCAGCACTTCAGTGTAGCCGCTCACTACAGCTAGGGGCGGGGTTCTCCTGTCTCTGTCATTAATTCACCTCCCCGAGAGGTTGTAGCTAGGTCAAGGGAAGAATTCTTCCATCAACCTAGCACTGTCTACACTGGGGGTTAAGTTGGCTTCACTGCATTGCTCAAAGGTTTGGATTTTTCACATACCTGGGTGATGTAACTGGGTTGACCTAATTTTTCAGTGTAGACCAACCCCCAGTGCTTACGAACCAGTAAAACTAAATGGGTTTATCTACCCAAACAATGGAGTTATCATCATGAGGCATTCTCCTGGACAGCTTGGCTATCTGAGTGAGAAAAACCAGTCCAAGGCAGAAGAAAGATGTCACACCTGGGCCCTGTAACAAAGACACCATTCAGCAATATGGTAATTGGGCCCAGATTCGAACTAGGGGAGGGGAGGAGTGCAGGCTCTAAAAAAAATCCTGAGAGAGGAGAGATGGTGTCAGGAAGTTAAATTGAAACCAAGCTGCGGCCCAAGAATGTAAGTGGGTTCTGTTCTTGTAACTAAAGGGAGGAGCTGATCTAACTTAGCTTGTAGCGAAGTGTAGTGTTAGATGCAACTAAATAGATATCTAGCATATTTGTTGGTTTAAATTCCTGACTTTCTAATATTTTGTTCTAACTATAAATAAAATATTTTGTTTTAAGATAGTGATTGATCAGTATCACTGCTCACAGGCTTCCAAAAGTAGGAAATACAGGTGCCCCAATCCGTTTGGGCCTGCAAAGTGATAAGCCATGGATACCCAGCCATTGATGCTGTATCCAGGCCGCGGTCTACAAGTGGAAGAATCATTTAATTCCACTCGGAGACAAAAAGAAAAGGAGTACTTGTGGCACCTTAGAGACTAACCAATTTATTTGAGCATAAGCTTTTGTGAGCTACAGCTCACTTCATCGGATGCATACTGTGGAAAGTGTAGAAGATCTTTTTATACACACAAAACATGAAAAAATACCTCCCCCCACCCCACTCTCCTGCTGGTAATAGCTTATCTAAAGTGATCACTCTCCTTACAATGTGTATGATAATCAAGTTGGGCCATTTCCAGCACAAATCCAGATTTTCTCCTCCCCCCCCCCCCACACAAACCCACTCTCCTGCTGATAATAGCTTATCTAAAGTGACCACTCTCCTTACAATGTGTATGATACAATGTGTAGGCTTGACAAAGCCCTGGCTGGGATGATTTAATTGGGGATTGGTCCTGCTTTGAGCAGGGGGTTGGACTAGATGACCTCCTGAGGTCCCTTCCAACCCTGATATTCTATGATTCTATGATAATCAAGGTGGGCCTTCTCCAGCACAAATCCAGGGTTTAACAAGAATGTCTGAGGAAGGAGGGTGGGGTTTGGAAAACAAGGGGAAATAGGTTACCTTGCATAATGACTTAGCCACTCCCAGTCTCTATTCAAGCCTAAGTTAAGTCCAATTTGCAAATGAATTCCAATTCAGCAGTCTCTCGCTGGAGTCTGGATTTGAAATTTTTCTGTTGTAATATCGCAACTTTCATGTCTGTAATCGCATGACCAGAGAGATTGAAGTGTTCTCCGACTGGTTTATGAATGTTATAATTCTTGACATCTGATTTGTGTCCATTTATTCTTTTACGTAGAGACTGTCCAGTTTGACCAATGTACATGGCAGAGGGGCATTGCTGGCACATGATGGCATATATCACATTGGTGGATGTGCAGGTGAACGAGCCTCTGATAGTGTGGCTGATGTGATTAGGCCCTATGATGGTGTCCCCTGAATAGCTATGTGGGCACAGTTGGCAACGGACTTTGTTGCAAGGATAGGTTCCTGCGTTAGTGGTTCTGTTGTGTGGTATGTGGTTGCTGGTGAGTATTTGCTTCAGGCTGTCTGTAGGCAAGGACTGGCCTGTCTCCCAAGATTTGTGAGAGTGTTGAGTCATCCTTCAGGATAGGTTGTAGATCCTTAATAATGCGCTGGAGGGGTTTTAGTTGGGGGCTGAAGGTGACGGCTAGTGGCGTTCTGTTATTTTCTTTGTTAGGCCTGTCCTGTAGTAGGTGACTTCTGGGAACTCTTATGGCTCTATCAATCTGTTTCTTCACTTCCGCAGGTGTGTATTGTAGTTGTAAGAATGCTTGATAGAGATCTTGTAGGTATTTCTCTCTGTCTGAGGGGTTGGAGCAAATGCGGTTGTATTGCAGAGCTTGGCTGTAGACAATGGATCGTGTGGTGTGGTCAGGGTGAAAGCTGGAGGCATGTAGGTAGGAATAGCGGTCAGTAGGTTTCCGGTATAGGGTGGTGTTTATGTGACCATCGTTTATTAGCACTGTAGAGTCCAGGAAGTGGATCTCTTGTGTGGACTGGACCAGGCTGAGGTTGATGGTGGGATGGAAATTGTTGAAATCATGGTGGAATTCCTCAAGGGCTTCTTTTCCATGGGTCCAGATGATGAAGATGTCACCAATATAGCGCAAGTAGAGTAGGGGCGTTAGGGGACGAGAGCTGAGGAAGCATTGTTCTAAGTCAGCCATAAAAATGTTGGCATACTGTGGGGCCATGCGGGTACCCATAGCAGTGCCGCTGGTTTGAAGGTATACATTGTCCCCAAATGTAAAATAGTTATGGGTAAGGACGAAGTCACAAAGTTCAGCCACCAGGTTTGCCGAGACATTATTGGGGGCTAAGTCATTATGCAAGGTAACCTATTTCCCCTTGTTTTCCGCACAGACACACCCCTGGAACCCCGACCTGGAATATTCTATCTACTACCCAAGATCCATAAATCCTGGGTGCCCCATCATCTCAGGCATTGGCACCCTGACAGCAGGATTGTCTGGCTATGTAGACTCCCTCCTCAGGCCCTACGCTACCAGCACTCCCAGCTACCTTCGAGATAGCACTGACTTCCTGAGGAAACTACAATCCATCGGTGATCTTCCTGATAACACCATCCTGGCCACTATGGATGTAGAAGCCCTCTACACCAACATTCCACACAAAGATGGACCACAAGCCATCAGGAACAGTATCCATGATAATGTCACGGCAAACCTGGTGGCTGAACTTTGTGACTTTGTCCTCTCTCACAAATCTTGGGAGACAGGCCAGTCCTTGCCTACAGACAGCCCCCCAACCTGAAGCAAATACTCACCAGCAACCACATACCACACAACAGAACCACTAACACAGGAACCTATCCTTGCAAAAAGCCCGTTGCCAATTGTGCCCACATATCTATTCAGGGGACACCATCATAGGGCCTAATCACATCAGCCACACTATCGGAGGCTTGTTCACCTGCACATCCACCAATGTGATATGTGCCAGCAATGCCCCTCTGCATGTACATTGGTCAAACTGGACAGTCTCTATGTAAAAGAATAAATGGACACAAATCAGATGTCAAGAATTATAACATTCATAAACCAGTCGGAGAACACTTCAATCTCTCTGGTTACGCGATTACAGACATGAAAGTTGTGATATTACAACAGAAAAACTTCAAATCCAGACTCCAGCGAGAGACTGCTGAATTGGAATTCATTTGCAAATTGGATACAATTAACTTAAGCTTGGAGTGGCTAAGTCATTATGCAAGGTAACCTATTTCCCCTTGTTTTCCAACCCCCCCTTCCTCAGACGTTCTTGTTAAACCCTGGATTTGTGCTGGAAATGGCCCACCTTGATTATCATGCACATTGTAAGGAGAGTGGTCACTTTAGATAAGCTATTTACCAGCAGGAGAGTGAGTTTGGCGGGGGGGGGGGAAGGGGAGGAGAAAACCTGGATTTGTGCTGGAAATGGCCCAACTTGATTATCATACAATCACACTGTAAGGAGAGTGATCACTTTAGATAAGCTATTACCAGCAGGAGAGTGGGGTGGGGGGAGGTATTTTTTCATGCTTTGTGTGTATATAAAAAGATCTTCTACACTTTCCACAGTATGCATCCGATGAAGTGAGCTGTAGCTCACGAAAGCTTATGCTCAAATCAATTGGTTAGTCTCTAAGGTGCCACAAGTACTCCTTTTCTTTTTGCGAATACAGACTAACACGGCTGCTACTCTGAAACCTGTCACTCGATGACAGGCAACAGGCCTATCACCTGAGGAGGTGCACTCAGAGAGGCCAGAAAGGGGAAAGAGGTACAGCTAGCCCGTAACTGTCTCAGGTTTCCAGGGTGGAAATTCTGTAAGGAGGAAGAGTGGTCTTGTGGTTCAAGGACAGGAATCAGGAGAGTTGGGGTTCCTTTCTGTCACTGCTACTGTCAGATCCTGGGAGCTCATGCAGATTGCTTAAAGTCTCTGGCAAATTCTGTCAAACGGAGATAACAATACTTCCCTACCACTCAGGAGTATCATGAAGCTAAACTGGGCTTGCTCCTGTGCAGGTGCACTAGCGGTGGAGAGAGCACAGGGAGCCCTTTACACAACGCCCCCCTCTGCCCACACACAAAGGCCAGGCATAATCTGTCTTTTAGTACTGGGGAGGGGATCAATTAGCATTGCTGTGCTCCAGAAGAAGCTTTTCTGGGACACCATGAGCTGAACCATATCGCTGGATGCCAGGAGTCTTCGATTTGGTTGGAAGGAAAATTTTTAAAAGTCTAGATTATGCTTCTTAAGACAGAGAGCTCTCAGTAAAGGGCAATTTAGAGCCACATGATCCCTGGGGGAGCGTGGGGAAGGCTTGTGCTTCTGGAATCGTCACTACGCTCCCCACTGGCACAAGACACATGCCTTTCAAAAGCAAAATGCCACGAGGCACTGACATTCGAGTGTGTGCTTCCCCGGTGCAACTCAGCGTCTGGAGAGGCATACGTGAGCCCTTAGTGTTTGTAAAGTGGGCTAAGATCCCTGGTGGGAGTCACTATAAATGCAAAATATTATGAAGGTACATTTTACTGAATCACGTGACGTTTGGTGGAATGACATGCTTGGAATTCTCACTCACTCTGTTCCAGCTGTTTTGCAAAACCTGCAGGATGCTCCATCCACCTCTATTCATATAAGCTTTCAGAAGAGTGCCAGCAGAATGATATTTCAGCTAACCCGCACCGCTTTTTCCTTACCTCATCGTCGGGGTTAAATACATATTTCCTTAGGTGCCTCATATGCGCTGCTCACCTGTTTGAAGAGAAAAGATTGCTTTAAACAGAAAAGGACCTTAATGTCTAACAGATGCCCTAGTGTCCTGTGAGACAAAAGTGTTAGAACCACCATTGTGCCCCTCCTGGTCACATTTTATTTCTTTCACCTGCTCATGTGGTGCACACGTGGCAGTACACTTCTTCCAGTTCCATTCTGCAAGTAGAGCAGTCTTTTGATGAAATAAAACATTTCATCTAACCAAGTCAATGGTAACCGGTTATACAAGTGGGTTCTAGCTGCACGTATTGAGGCATATTGTTTGCATGCCCCCAGTCCTGCATTTATCATTTGGTAACAAGTAACTCGATATTGTTCACGAAGCACTTGAAGAGGCCAGGAAGCTAGCCGGGCTAGTGTGCATTCTTTAATTACAAGCAAAACAACATTTTGATATATGCACTTCAAAAATTATAAATTTCAACTGGAGGCCACTGGAGAGTGGAGAGTAATTAGCATCCCTGCCTATTTCAGATGTGCAGTGATGCCATTTCACAGACCCAGTGAAATAAAAAGGGTAAAACATCATGGCCCCATTTAGCCTTTAAACACGTGCTTAAATCCATCCTTATTCAGCAAAGTCCTTAAGCACATGTTTAACTTTAAACATGTGTTTAGGTCCCATTGAAGTCCATGTGAGTTTTGCATGTGCCTAAACTTAAACACAAGCTTAAATGCTTTGCTGAATAGGGACAAACTTCTGAATCAAGGCTCTAGTCAGAGCAGATATTATTATTCTAGTAGGTGATTTGGATCATTTTAGTGGTGAGGTTACTAAAAGTGGGCTGCAGTTGTGTAACTGCTCTAGAGCTGCCAGAGACCAAATACGATGTGTTGTATGGGGAATTTGACAATTATATTTTAGTACAGGGGTTGGCAACCTTTCAGAAGTGGCGTGCCGAGTCTTCATTTATTCACTCTAATTTAAGTTTTCACGTGCCAGTAATACATTTTAAAGTTTTTAGAATGTCTCTTTCTATAAGTCTATAATATATAACTAAACTATTGTTGTATGTAAACTAAATAAGGTTTTTAAAATGTTTAAAAAGCTTCATTTAAAATTAAATTAAAATGCAGAGCCCCCCCAGACCAGTGGCCAGAACCCGGGCTGAGAGTGCCATAGGTTGCCTACCCCTGGTTTAGTACATTCCTTACTCTGCAAGATTTTTCTGCTGGTAGCTTCTGAGACATTATTAGTTGTTAGGGACTTCTGGGGCCTCTCTGTCACTGTCCAACCAAACTCCTGGGGACCTTTGTCATCCACACTTCCTTTAACCTTCTGCTCCTATTTCAAATATTTATGATATTGAGAGGGTGGTTGTTCCCTTTCTAATGATTGTATATTCACATGAAGAATTTTTTACCCTGAGGGGCAATTGCTTTTGACAAATTTAACATATCTGATAAGTGTTAACTGGAAAAACTGCTCATAGCTCTTTCTGTGTGTTTCGGGCAGAGAAGTAAGAACACACTTTATACTATGACATGAGTAAAGAACTCACACAATATTTTTCAGAAAAAATTACTTTTAAAATCAGGAATTGATACATTTTCTTTCTGTTCGGTGGTCCAGGACCAGTTCTTGGAAGTGTTTACTGTCCCTGAAAGTATTTGACCTGGTTTGCTAAATGTTTTTAGCCCCAGAAGGTCACGAGATAGTGGAACTTAAAATCATGTAATCCGGATAACCATATTGCTTTTCTTCCCCCAGAGCCCCATTTCATTTCTAACATGAATGACTAGTAGAGTTAAAGATGAATATTTTATAGCATTTGAAAGCTGGAATTAAGGTTTTGTACTATGATAAAGCATGGGTTTGTCACTCTAGAAGGCAATTCTTGAGATATTGACTGCTAAAGTTGGGTTGCAGTTAAAGTGGGGGGAAAGCAGGAAGGCAATTGGAATTAAGGTCCTGTTGGCTGGTGGAAGATGCACCAGGTGGGAAAGTCCAAACAATGTCCAAATGCTTGAGTCAGATTGCACATACTTTTTCTCAGGGCAGGAAGATAAAAAGGTTCCAGGTAACACAAAACTCTGCATAAAGAATACCTTTCCACTGGCTGCCGTCTGGGATTAGAAAAGGACAGTTCCTTTCCTACTCAATAGCCCTTCCTGGCTACTCTGGAGAGCTCCTCCTGACTCTGGGTCTCCTCCTACTAGCTGCTATTTATAGCAAGTATTACTTGTCACCTGCAATTACATGACTCTTGTTGTTCACTCCCTAGACTCAGTCTTGAGTCTTGATATAAACCATCTCTCATTAGTAGAAGATTTTTCCTTTTGCATATTTTTTCCCCAGGAGGAGAGGTATTTTCCAAGAATATTCATCTGGATTGTTTTATTTATTTTTCCCTAGTGAATACAAAATACGGATCTTTCTCTGAAAGCAAAAATATCCTTGGATCTTCCACCAAAGATTAAAAAGAGAGTTCTGACAATAGTTTCCACTGACGTATAATTGGAGAAATATCTTCATGGATCTATTTTGTTTAAATACGAAATGGCAGTTCCCAGAAGTTTGTACTCAAAAACAGGCTTCAGCATTTTTAAAAATTTTTTTTTTTGGTAAATCTCATATAGCTGTAATAAAGCAAACATTCAGGCTAACAGATGACGACATGACACCTGTGAAAATATAGGACCATGACTGCCACAATGTCATCTTAAATCTACTCCAGTTAAAATGAAATTAAGGAAATTATACTGTTTTTCTTCAAATTATTCACACTGCAAATTACCTACAAGATACTTCTGAAAGAGCTGGTATTGAGTAAATAAATGCATAGCTCAGATGCTTGATGGGATGGGTAGCGTTCACGCCTAAATTGTGAACTATTGTTACACAACAATATGCTGTTAATACTAAAACTATTGAAATCAACGGAAAGATTCTTATTAACTTCTGTGGCTTTGGTTCAGGTCCCAAATACACAGTTGTTAGTGCCATGTTCTGCATATGTCTTATTCAATCTGTTTTAGAGGCTTCTTCAACTGACTTTGCAAGTGGCTATCAGCTCTTCTGCTAAGACAACGCCATAAGGCCTCGTTAGCAGAGTCCTTATGACTCCAAGGGATGTTTGGATCCCCATTCTGCCATTGGAAAAAAAACTTCCAAAACCAAACTCTCAGGCTTACCTAATTTAAGTGCTTTTTACTCACCAGGAAGCTCACTTTGAAATTTGGGAACTCCAGAAACTTTTTTTTTTTTAAAGAAGCATGTGGGTTTTTATTGTTGTTTTCTTCAGTTTCCTTTTCTTCCTGCCTTTTTGAATTGGAACTTTCTGGTAGTCTAGTGAGACCTGGAGGCATTTAGGACCAAATTTTCAAAAGCTGATAGACACCTATGCTCAGACATA
Organism: Eretmochelys imbricata; assembly: GCF_965152235.1. Classification (NCBI taxonomy): domain Eukaryota; kingdom Metazoa; phylum Chordata; order Testudines; family Cheloniidae; genus Eretmochelys; species Eretmochelys imbricata. Next base: position 90,232,347 of record NC_135576.1, read on the forward strand.
CAATCTTTGCATGTGCACTCATTGCATGCATAATCCCCTTCAATTGCAGGAGCAAATGGGCATATTTGCATGTGTAAAATGATCAATACATGCCTAAATACTCGTATTGCTCATGGTTCTCCGCACCCCACCCTCCTGTCCCCGCTTTGTATGCGCTTCTGGTTTGTATGTGTCCATTTTTCTCGCAACATGGCTGAGTATGGCAATATAGCAGGAATAAATTGGTTTCTAACCTTTGACAGTGTAGCCCTCTTGCCTTTTCTAGCTATCTGTGCCCTTGTTGCTCTGGCATCACTTCCGTTTTACAGCTTCTCCTGGGGTTTGGTGGCTTCTGCTGTGCCTGATACATTTGTAGTGAGTAATTTCTTTGTGTCTACCACTCAGGAGACTGGAGCTTAGTTAAAGCCTTTCTCACTCTCATGAACTCCAGAGACCTCACGACTTGGGGAGCAGGTGAAAATCCATTCTAAACTGCAACACTGAAGAGTAATATGAATAGTAGCTTCAGAATGGAATACTGGAATCCATGATTCAAGGCAGGCTGATATTCATGCAGATGCTTTCTTCATGCATGGCTAAGGCAGCCCTAATTAAGATTTTCTGCTAAATAAATATGTGTGGAAAAAAAAGGGGAGGGGAATCATTAGAATCCTCTTTTCTTTAGATAAGTGGACTAACTTTGCACTCTTTGTACAAAGCTTCATGCTTCATTCCCTTAGGAAACATTCACATGCTGGTTTACAGGTCTTCTGCTCTTTTCTCAGTAAATATAGCATGAGACTCAACCCCCCTTTTCATCAGGATGCCAGAGAGTTGGAAAAAAAGATTAGCAAATTCTATGAGCGCATACATATAGACAAGGAGATTAATTCACAGGGAGGGATATTACTTGGGATAAGATCCGTGGGTGGAAGATCTCTATCTCCATGGCAGTACAAAGTTTACAAATATACCAACTGTAACACAATCAACTCTTTTACTGGCAGAAGCAAGTGTACTGGATGTTGAGAACAACTTGTAGGCTGTCAGACTTGTAGTTTTTAAAGTGTTAAAAAGGCCAGAGGCAGTGTGAGAAAACTCTTTTTCATGACATTTCTAACAAGCTGAACAAAATCCAGGCCTTGTGTAATGAGCACATATTTTATACAAATAAGCTCTAACGAGCTTACCCATCTCTAATTAAACTAGAAAGGAAGAATTTGTCCTAATTGGACTGCATAGCTGAAGAATTAATTGTGAGACTGTTTAGAATTGCAATCTTATGGCCTAATTCACAGAAAATATCTTTGTGATTGGGCATACTATATGCAAGTTCACACAAGTCTTTTTTTCCCAACATGCAAATCCATATGCAATTTTGATGCTTGATTTTATTTTTTTAAAGAAAGTCCACTTACACAACCATATATGGGCCTTGGCACAGCTTAAGGCCAGTGTACTGTTTAGTACAATATTCTAATGTAGCCATGAGAAAATACCCCTCTTGTACCATAATTAAGGACTTACTCTGGTTCCACAGAGAAAATTGCATGCTAACGTATTGACAAATATCAGGAGTCACTATTGTGTTCTGTTGTCTGAGGCTGCAAAAACAAACAAACAACCCCCCACCCCTCCAGCGTGGAAATTCATCTTCCTTCCCAGCAATGCCAGACACTAAGTAGAATGCTGCCAAGGGTTTAGAAGTGTGCAGTGGAACATCTGGCACATTTAGACAGCATTCATTAAAAGAGGGTTTCCAAGCAGTGACATGCGAGAAGATGGACATTATTAGATATCTTCTCCCTGTTTGTCTTCCAAGTCCCATCTGCTTGGTTCACTGAGAAAATCAAGTTTCAACTACTGTCCGTGCTGCACAGCCAGTAGAGTGAAGTGGAATCTATTCTGCCTCAAGCATCATCAACAAAATTGTCAGCTAAGTTCCGATTCCAGAATCTTTGTTGATGATGGTTTATGTGCAAGACAGAAAGAGCATAATGTGGCTGTCAGATACAAGCTTGGGCATGTGGCATTTAGAGAAATTTCATTTTGACTTGTAAAACAAGGATACTTTGCGGACCCAGTCCTGAAATCTTTAATTAAACCTTACACTGGATGGCAAAACTCCCATTAAAATCAATTAATTCTATAATGACATAGAGTGGGGTTTTTAAAGGAGCTTAAAGGGTTTAGGTGACTGACTGCCATTCCAATTTAATGGATAGGGTGTCTAACACACCTAGGCTCCTTTGAAAATCCCATATGTAATTATCAGAAAAGGGAATCTGTGAAAATGACACTTTGAGATTTCATAGTTATTCTCCAGTGCTGACACTCATATTGGGCCAATGGGAGTTTGATCTCAGGAAAGATCAAATAAAAACTGAGTCAGGACTTCAGGATTTGGCCTTATATCAGTGCCAGTGCTGGAAAATAAACTATGCAACATCAAGGCTTCGTTTTTGTATGTTCTCTTTTCTGACCATTGTGCTCCATAAGAGAGCACTATCATTTTGCAGACTATACAATCATATGCATTCTATTAATGCTCAGCTTTTGATTCCATTTGATCTTTCAGTGCATAGAAAATTTAGGAATTTTGTTAGGCCATGTTTCTTCTTCCTGTTTCAGGTTTTCATTTAGAAGGTCTTCAGTGTCTTTCCTTTTTAGAATGTAACTTTTACTGTTTGTATGAGATCAGTTTCCATTCATTTTTTAAGTTACTGAGGGAGGAGAGGGAGGATAACATTTTCCAGTTTCTCTATAGAAACACAGTGTTGAACAGGATACTGAAGAAAATATTCTGAACATCTCAATCACTGTTTCAAATCTCGAGGGGCCAAATTCAGCCCTTTAGGCACAACTCCACAGAGGCTCATGGACTTTTCCCCTCTTGTTCCAGGACTAAATTTGCTCCTTTATTTGAAGGTTTGTCTAAAACAAAAGTCAGTTCATTTGTCAAAAATAATCATACACAACAAACATTCTAAACCATCCCAAACTGGGAATAATGAACGGAAACTATACCGCTAACATATAATATTTACTGTGGACCAAGTTCTGCTCTCAGCCTCTAAGAGTGGCACTCCGCATTGACATGCAGTCCCCTCACACCACCCACATTAAAGAAGCATGTTCGTGATGAAATCTGCTAAGAAGGTTTGATAGCATTTTATCCTTAGCTAGAGCCAAAGGTTGAAGTCCTTACTATTTTTATTCAGTCCTGCCTCAACTAAACTTCCACTGGCTTCAATGCGTTATTGTTGACTTCAGGTCTCATTGACTTCAATGGCAGTCTTGCCTGAGTAAGGACTACAGGATTTGGCCCCATCTCTGTGTGTTTGTTAATACCATAAGGCTTCATGTCAAGCTTTTACAGCGCTTCAGAACAAGACTGAATGCCTGCCATGCTGAGGGTGAAGTAGGGCAAAGGATTAAACAGACATTTCCAGTGTAAAAGGAAGAGACTTTCACCAACACAACAAACTTGGTTACAGTATTCTCAGAAGTAAATGTGGCTGGTGCAGCCATTCACCAGGTTAAGATAATTACTGAGTCTTTAACTGGTATACATGCAGAAGGTGTGTGATGACAATAACAGAGTAATTAAGTTAAAGTGTTAAGTGGCAGTTAATGGCTTTTCGTCCACAGCTTAATGGTTCAAATCCAGCCTCTGCCTTAAAAGAAAAGTACAATTCTCTGCTCAGTCTTCTGTGGTCATGCTGCCAAAACCTTGATGCATAATTTAGCACAGTTGGTCAGTTTGCTGTGGAGAGAGGAGCAGAAGTGAGCCAGCTTGGAGAGTGAATTGATTGTCAGTGTTCAAGAGGATGGCTGGTCTCTGGAGACAAGAGTCTAGTCTTGGCCTGGCAGAATCTACTTTCCTTACACAATTAGTCCTGGCACTAGAGGAAATGACTTTTTACGGATCAGTTATCTGGAGTTCAGTACAGTATCTGTTAAGAGATTGTTTTTTCATGTCAGATTCCCTATGCAGGGGATTCTTATCAAGTCAGATCTGCTACAGTGAGGTACTGGATAAAGTGATGCATGTCAGACACAGCCCTTTTCCTTAAGACAGCATATTCAGGAGAAAGAATTGTGATATGTATTATTTTTAATTGTCTCTTTCATATGGTTATGTAATATTATTAATTAACTTCATTTCCAATTCAATATGTATGATTTCTTGATACTCTATCACATCTTTCAGAGTAGCAGCCGTGTTCGTCTGTATCCGCAAAAAGAAAAGGAGGACTTGTGGCACTTTAGAGACTAACACATTTATTTGAGCATAAGCTTTCATGAGCTACAGTTCACAGCATCAGAGGCATTTTTCCACTGCATCCATCCGATGAAGTGAGCTGTAGCCCACGAAAGCTCATGCTCAAATAAATTGGTTAGTCTCTAAGGTGCCACAAGTCCTCCTGTTCTTTCTATCACATCTGTTTCCTATATGAGAACGTGGAACCTAATTCTGCTGTCATTCACAACAGTGTAAATCAGAGATGCTAGAAGCCTGCCTTGAATGGGGGGAGGCTGAGGTTTGGGGCAGGGTGTGTGCGCAGAGCAGCCCAGGGTGCAGAGGGAGCTCAGGCAGAACCTAGGGTTCTGGCAGTGGTGGGGTGTGGGAGGGCAGTGGGGCACGCACTCACCTTGGCCTCAGAGATGAACAGCAGGTGAGGAAGTGGCATGGTTAGGGTGAGTGCCATGGCATGGTGTTCCACCTTCTCCACCCGCCCAGCTCCCTGCTCCCCAGCCTGGCTGTTGCTTTTACACAACTTCAGCAGCTCCTGTCCTCGAGGAGAAACAGCCCTCCATCTCATCCCCAAAATGACGCAGCTTTACCCAGCCACCCCTTCTGTCAAGGTTCCTTCTCCACTCTGAACTCTAGGGTACAGATGTGGGGACGTGCATGAAAGATCCCCTAAGCTTATTCTTACCAGCTTAGGATAAAAACTTCCTCAAGGTACAAACTTTGCCTTGTCCTTCAACCATATGCTGCCACCACCAAGCGTGTTAAACAGAGAACAGGGAAAGAGCCCACTAGGAGATGTCTTCCCCCCCAAAATATCCCCCCCAAACCCTACACCCCCTTTCCTGGGGAAGGCTTGATAAAAATCCTCACCAATTTGCATAGGTGAACACAGACCCAAACTCTTGGATCTTAAGAACAATGAAAAAAATAATCAGGTTCTTAAAAGAAGAATTTTAATTAAAGAAAAAGTAAAAGAATCACCTCTGTAAAGTCAGGATGGTAAATACCTTACAGGGTAATCAGATTCCAAACATAGAGAATCCCTCTAGGCAAAACCTTAAGTTACAAAAAGACACAAAAACAGGAATATACATTCCATTCAGCACAACCTATTTTACCAGCCATTAAACAAAAGAAAATCTAACGCATTTCTAGCTAGATTGCTTACTAACTTTTTACAGGAGTTCTGAAGAGCATTCCTGATCTGTTCCTGGCAAAAGCATCACAGAGACAGACAGAGCCTTTGTTTCCACCCCGCAGCTTTGAAAGTATCTTGTCTCCTCATTGGTCATTTCGGTCAGGTGCCAGCAAGGTTATCTTAGCTTCTTAAACCTTTACAGGTGAAAGGGTTTTGCCTCTGGCCAGGAGGGATTTTATAGTTCTGTATACAGAAAGGTGGTTACCCTTCCCTTTATATTTATGACACCTTCCCTGTCTCGAGGTACCCCCTCTCCCGGATACTGAGAGGGTTGGGCCAGAGGAGGAGGAGTTGGGCACCTTCCCAGGGAGTAGAAATATTGCTGGGGCAGAAACATATATCAGCCCCCACAATATTTCCATTGCAAGAATGTTAGCCCACATCTCCCTCCCTGGTTCTGCTGCCCTGGTGTAAAAGCCAAGTGCCAATGCTTTATTTCAGTGAAGCTACTCTGGATTTATATTGCTGTAATGGAAAGCAGAATTATTAATGATCATTTATATATTTGTTAAATACCAACAAAGTCCTCATTTCAGACTGCTTTATGACACAAATACCAGTTCTTAATTCTTTGCTGGGGACAAGTTAAAACAATTTACAAATTTTTAAACAGCGGGGTATAATCATCACAATAGAGTTACAAAAGCAGCACAAGAGAAAAAAACCGATTAGACTAAAGAGGGAATAAAGATCCACTGATAACATATACAAAAAAAACTCAAGGTCCTAAAGTCCTGTCTCCATGAAACCTATTTTTCTTTTTTAGTGGACAAACGATGATAAATTTGTGGTGTGTGAAAACTGCTGCCTTTCTCAGGCTTCTGGCATATAGGCAGCGTGAGCTGAAATCTAAAATCACTGAGATTGCCTGAAGGGAGAACAGGCCCAGACTATACTACCTCTCCTACCTTGTGTCTCTCTATTTGGAATGGCATATCAGTTGTGATTTATGTTTAATATGGCAGATACTGAGGAAGAGACAGACTCTTTGTTAAAAGAAATCTCTTATGGAACAACATGTTCCATGTAGATCTCTAATGCGGGACAGCTTGGGGGTTACAGTGTAGGTAATCAAGATGCAGCTGCAGGCAACATTGTAATCACAGTAGACATGTTGATCATTGGCCAATCTCTGCAGAGCCTTAGGTGGTATCTTCTGTGCATATCAATGAGGTCTTGCCTCAGACTGCCAGTGATAACTTGTATTTTGAACCAATTTCCCTTTCAGAACACAGAATTGCTTCTGGGACTGCACCTTTCCAAGGAGAATAGTCAAAGATCTTTGTGACTCTGGGAACATATAAGGGATACTTTTTTCACATGAAAAAAAGGAGTACTTGTGGCACCTTAGAGACTAACATATTTATTTGAGCATGAGCTTTTGTGAGCTACAGCTCACTTCATCAGATGCATCCGATGAAGTGAGCTGTAGCTCACGAAAGCTTATGCTCATATAAATGTGTTAGTCTCTAAGATGCCACAAGTACTCCTTTTCTTTTTGAGGATACAGACTAATACAGCTGCTACTCTGAAACCTTTTTTCACATTGTTCACCATCCTTTCAGGAGAGAGGATGTATCCTTATGGTGCCGGATTTTCAGAGGAGGTAGGACAATTTATACCAGCTGAGGACCTGACCCCTCTCTTTATTGAAGCCTCTTCACAAAATCAGCTCTCCTTAATATGGAATTGTGGTTCCTCACCAAATAAATCTGGAAATTTGAAATGGCTTCAAGGCATGGTATCTAGCTCCAGGCCAATTGCACCTGAAAATGTGAGTCTGTGAAGACATGAAACCCATGGGCCCATGGCTGCCCAGAAATACATATTAATCTATCTTCTAATGTAGCCTATAATGCTGTTTCCCTTCCTTTGCACCCCCCAGTTTCTTCTTTACCCATGTGAGTCTGTACTGTACTTCAGCATCAACATAGCCTGCAGCTTGAGGCATAGAGACAAAGTCTCCAATTGTTCAACTTAATGGCACCAGCCCATTGCTCAAGTGACTGTTGCCAACTTGATTCCTTCACTTTTATGAGGCTGTCAAGACTGGTCTTGCAACAAAATGACAACAGGGTAGCCGCTCCTCTGTGGAATCTAATTTGAAATTCTTCATTTTGCTAATTAGTGATTGATGTCCTGATCAAGGAAGGTCTTTCTAAAATAAAGATATTTGATTAGTATTTTCAAATTTGCCTACTGGGAAAAGTTGATTCAAAAAGATGAAGGAAATCAGACCCGAAAGGAAATCAGTCTTCAGTCAGATGGCTCAGAAGAAAGAAAAAAAAACTTCAGCAGAGCTTAAACGAGCCCTTCCTGGATGAGATAAGGCTTCAGTCTTATGCCTTTGATAATATCTTTCATAAGTTTAACTATACAACATTGAAAAACAAACTTTCAGAATGTAAAAATAACTTATTCAGGTCAGTGGAAAACTGGATTAATGCAAGTGCTACTCATTTTTTTCTTATACTGCCAGAACGGAGAGTAAAAGAAATTGCTGTAATACTTCACTTACAGCTGCAACATACTGCTGCTTGAAGCAATAGAATATCCAGCTTAAGTATCTTCTCCTTCACACCTGGGTTGCCCTCTAAACTGCATTCCCTTTGTGTAATATGTAAGACATTACATCATATATATAATATTTTTAATCTCATCATTAAAGGCCTAGTTGTCCCCTTCCTCTGAGTTTTGTGGTGTTAATTGGTTGCGGAGTATAAAACTATCTCCTATGAAGGTGAAGGGAGTGTTAGATCCCTGGGCATATTTTCCATTCTGTATCCAGTGTGGCTCTGGGGAACAATCATTTGTCCGCAGTTAACGTTGGACAATGTGTGCCACTCAGGTGCTTTAGCAACTCCAAACTTTTTGGCCATAGTGGAGTTAGACCTGGACACAAATTTTGTGTCTTGAACCCATTTAAGTCTCTCTCTCCTTAAGCCCTCAATTTCCTGTAATCCTCTTCAGTCTTGAATAATTACTGACATAGTGAATATACAGAAAATAATTACTTAATTATAATTCCTGTTCTTGACTGGATACTTGCCCTGGTTTTACACGTTGTGGAGTTCTTGGTAAGAAGTGTGGAGGGGACACATCAGGAACATCAGCGCATCTTATTCTGTCTCCTGAGGCTTTCTTGTGCTTTGGCTGACTTGTTTTGGAATAACTCATAAATGATCAGCTTAACAGTCCTAAAGCAAAAATCCAATGAAAATACCATATCTGAGTGGCTACTACACTTACTTGTGTAAGCAGATTTTTAGCAGTAATATGTTTCTTTCATGTCAACCACTGCCAACTCTGTGAAATTTGACAGTAAGGGGACAAATTCCAATCACCTTATTCAGTCAAATAGCCATGTTAAAGTCATTGGGGCTGCTTGTGTCAGTAAAGATGAAAGAATAAGTTTTTATTTGGTCTTTTTTTCAGCCAAACTCCCACTGATGTCATTCATTAGTGGGAGTTTTACCCAGCTAAGGAGTGAGAGAAAGTTTAGTAAGGACCTCGAGATTGGGCCCAATGCTCTTTTTAAAATATGATGCAGCATGTTATGTCATGATGCCAGGCATATACACATTAACATCTTAATATTTTGGGTCTAATTCTGTGGGGCTAGTCACAAGAGTGAAGCTACTTGTGTGTGAGTGTTTGCAGCATTAAACCAGAACATACCATTGTGGTGACATGAACCCTTATTTAGAATGGAATGCTAGTGTACTTTTCTCAACAGCTTCCAATATAGGTACCGATAGAATAATTACCTGGAAGACCGCAAGAATATATTTAAAGGTAGTGTTGCCAACTTTAATGACTTTAGCACAAGTTTCGTTATATTTGATGTTTTTATTAAAGCCTCAACTCCTGAAGTTGCATGACCATGTGAGAGTCTCATCTTTCAGAAAAAAAAATAAGTCAGGCAGTTGATATTTACTCATGTTGTATAGTGATTTTGTTACGGTTTTGCTGATTCCCTTTTTTGAAATTGCTTTTTATGCAGCCAATTTTTATTGGCACAAACGTTCATGGAATGTGAATTTCAAAAGTGCAGGTATGAGAATATATGCTGAAGCTATCTTTTAAATTCATAGGAGCAAAGGGTTCCCTCTCCCCGAGATGTGCCTGCAAGTGTCCAGTTAGGAAACGAAACAATGCCATTTGACATATGTGACCAATCACTACTACTCAACACAGCTTTGACAGCGAATAGTGAATTCTTGCAGAGACCTGTTTGTGATCAACCCAAAATGTTAAAACTATTTGCAAAAAATTACTTGAATGCTTAAGAAAAATAAATATTCTAGGAAAAGCTGTTCTCAGAAACAGAGGCTAAATTCTTTGGCTACATTATGTGGTAAATCATTTGCTCAGCTCTACTAGAAATTCACCCCTTGCAGGTGCAAGAAGATGCCAAATTATACCCTTCCTGTATACACAAGAGCAAATGAATGGGAGGAAAAACACACTTTCAGGGGAGTATATATTCTGCATTTCAGGCAGAATATGGGGTGGAGAGGGTATTCTGCCAGAGAGAAGCTTTAAGCACCATCTTACACAGGAACTCTGCCAATAAATCTGCCTGGGACATGCTGAATCTCCCAGTCAGCCGGGCCAGCCCCATCTATTTTCTGTGCAGTGTGGGCTAGCTCTAGACTATCTTGCAGAGTGGGGATTGTGGATGGTTTATACTGTGGAGCCCTTGCTCCTGGCAAATGTGGTACTGCCAGCAGCCTTGTGCAACCTAGGCAGTGAATCAAACCCACTGTCTCCAGAAACTAGTATGTGGAACAATATAACACAGCTTGGAATTCTCAGATAAAATTAAGTAGACCACAAAGAAGGCAGGGTACCAGCCCTTTATGGTTTTTAAATAAAAGGGGCCACATTTTGTTCTCCATTATACCTTGGTAATGCTACTGTCCTCAGTAGGCATGCATGAGTATAAATGAGAACAAAATTGGAACCACTCACTGCACCAGTCTATTTTGTCACACAGACTGATATAATTTGCACTGTGCATGTATGCCTGCAATATGCATGTTGGCGGATACCTTTTTACATTGCCCACATTGCACCTATTTGGTTATTCTGTTAAAGCTCTATGAAATATTGATAGTTTAAAAGTTCACATACAATCTTTACACACACACACACACACACACACACACACGTTGTGTTATAACCTACCCTTCATCTTTGCTCTGAACTCTCACTGACATTAGGAGTTTTTTTAAAACAGAATGTGGGTAGAATATGGCCCTAGGAATAGCCCGGGTGATGCTATGGAGATCTAGTGAAATATGTTTGTGCTCTGTTTGAACTGACACAATTGGCTCTACTACTAAAAATGAAGAAATGCAGACCCTGCAGTCTCAGAATGACTAAGATCCAGGAAGAGTCCAAGATAACAAACACTCGACAGAATGACAACTTGTTTTCTATGCTGTGTTCTTGAAGCCATGATGGTGCCAGCATATTAGAGAGACTAGGTGGGTGAGGCCACATCTTACATTGGACCAACTTCTGTTGGTGAGAGGAACAAGCTTTTAAAGCTTGTCTCTATCATCAACAAAAGTGGTCCAATAAAAGATATTACCTCACCTACCTTACCTCTCTAACTTGTTTTCTAGTAGGATTTCAGCATTCATAGGAATAATTACTTCTCCTTGATGCAGCAGCAGCTGCACCACTGGTCTGATAGAACCTAATCAACAAAAGACTGCTTATTCTGGGCTAGCTTGCAACAATATTTATATTACCAGCAATCACCTGATTCAGGGCTTCTTCTACAACCAAAAGAAGCTAAAAAGAGAAAGGAAAAAAAAGCGTTCAGTGAAATGAACGTCTGATAGTTCAACTGGTGACACATCACTGATGTTCTGTCAGAGACCAATGAAGATGGGTGGGAGCAATTGCTAGCATTACAGAACTTTAGACAACCCCTAAATAATACAATCAGTTACCTAGTTCTGACTGGGAAGTCTCCCAACAGGAAGCCTTTGCCAAGTTTTATAGCAATCACAGAATGGAAGAGTCACAGCAATCAAAATGACTATATCCTGGCCCACAGGAAGCAGAGTGAGCTAGCTGATCACATATACTATTGCAAACATGTTTGGAGTAATTTTCTCTCTTTTAAAAAATTCTTGAAATTCAAAATATTTATTTTAATCAGTGAAAGTGATAATTGCCAGATGTACTTTGTCCCGGTTCCTGGATTTTTCAGAACCAAAGTATTGCATGACAGCCAGGATGATGAGACAAATTCTTACCCCACTCCAGCAGTGCAATAGGGACTGTAAGATGCTCTAAACAGGCAGATGAGGATTGCAGAGGAGGGTGGTGTTACACCGCCAGAGTAGGGGATATATCAGGGAGGGAAGGGGTGTGGCATTCCAGTGATTCAGGGCCACATAATTGCTGTCTGGGGGCTGGGACAATTTAGAGTAGTGACCCAGCAGCCACGGGGACTGTGGAGAGCAACGATGTCATTAAGCCAGCTTTGCCCTTGGGTCCTGTATTGTGCATATAAGGAACAGAGCCAATATCTTTTCAGTCACAAACAGAATTTTCCAACTCTAAGTGAAACGCATATTGTGGTACCAATGTCAATACTGTATAAAAGCAAGGAAATAGCAACACACTCACTTTGACATCTTTCTTCTTTACCCTCCCATATTCTCCGTGCATGGGGTGTCAAATCAATTTCTGCCATTTACTTTGGTCTTGTGCTGGTCTGTTCATGCTTCTGAATGTCACGTTGATAGACTTTACTTCTTTCTCTATTGTTCTGTTCACCCTCTTTTCTCTTCCCAGCTGGGATCCATGTTGTCACTTGACATGGAAGTCATGTTTGTTGTATCCTTAAAGTGTGTCTTAAATATTCCATCATCTTCTTACCAAGGTTGAGGCTTTAGGTTAGTTTTGTTCTGCTTAGAATTTCTGATGTTGCAAGAAAGTCTTTCCAATGGACTCTGAAGCTATTTCACAGACATTTGAATGAGTTTCTTATCAATTGCCGTTGTTGATTTCTGTGACTCTGCTCCATGAAGGAGGACAGACATGATGCTGGTGTGAAATGTAAGTATAGAACTCCAAGCCAGTTTGGGGTTTCTGACCTCACCTGGTTCCCAACAGTCTACCCAGAGGCTGATACTCACGCTTTGGAGTCATTGCAGGCATAGCATTACATAGCATTTTTAGAAACTCCCAAGTAAGTTTTTTTTTAGTGCCAGCACGAGACCTCTCATATATGTCTTCCAAACTCACACCAGCCCATGCAGTGAGAACCCAAATTGGAAACCAAGGGGTTTACTAATGAATATAGAAAACTTTGGATAGTTTAGTTAATGAAATCTAAAATAAAACATCAATTATAACTATATAGTTATGCAAAAAGAAAAGGAGTACTTGTGGCACCTTAGAGACTAACCAATTTATTTGAGCATGAGCTTTCGTGAGCTACAGCTCACTTCATCAGATGCATACCGTGGAAACGGCAGCAGACTTTATATATACACAGAGAATATGAAACAATACCTCCTCCCACCCCACTGTTCTGCTGGTAATAGCTTATCTAAAGTAATCGTCAGGTTAGGCCATTTCCAGCACAAATCCAGGTTTTCTCACCCTCCACCCCCCCACACAAATTCACTCTCCTGCTGGTGATAGCCCATCCAAAGTGACAACTCTTTACACAATGTGCATGATAATGAAGTTAGGCCATTTCCTGCACAAATCCAGGTTCTCTCACTCCCTCACTCCCCTCCAACAACCCACCCCCATACACACACAGACTCACTCTCCTGCTGGTAATAGCTCGTCCAAACTGACCACTCTCCAAGTTTAAATCCAAGTTAAACCAGAACATCTGGGGGGGGGGGGTAGGAAAAAACAAGAGGAAATAGGCTACCTTGCATAATGACTTAGCCACTCCCAGTCTCTATTTAAGCCTAAATTAATAGTATCCAATTTGCAAATGAATTCCAATTCAGCAGTTTCTCGCTGGAGTCTGGATTTGAAGTTTTTTTGTTTTAAGATAGTGACCTTCATGTCTGTGATTGCGTGACCAGAGAGATTGAAGTATTCTCTGACTGGTTTATGAATGTTATAATTCTTGACATCTGATTTGTGTCCATTTATTCTTTTACGTAGAGACTGTCCAGTTTGACCAATGTACATGGCAGAGGGGCATTGCTGGCACATGATGGCATAAATCACATTGGTGGATGTGCAGGTGAACGAGCCTCTGATAGTGTGGCTGATGTTATTAGGCCCTGTGATGGTGTCCCCTGAATAGATATGTGGGCACAATTGGCAACGGGCTTTGTTGCAAAGATAAGTTCCTGGGTTAGTGGTTCTGTTGTGTGGTATGTGGTTGTTGGGAGACAGGCCAGTCCTTGCCTACAGACAGCCCCGCAACCTGAAGCAAATACTCACCAACAACCACATACCACACAACAGAACCACTAACCCAGGAACTTATCCTTGCAACAAAGCCCGTTGCCAATTGTGCCCACATATCTGTTCAGGGGACACCATCACAGGGCCTAATAACATCAGCCACACTATCAGAGGCTCGTTCACCTGCACATCCACCAATGTGATTTATGCCATCATGTGCCAGCAATGCCCCTCTGCCATGTTCATTGGTCAAACTGGACAGTCTCTACGTAAAAGAATAAATGGACACAAATCAGATGTCAAGAATTATAACATTCATAAACCAGTCGGAGAACACTTCAATCTCTCTGGTCACGCAATCACAGACATGAAGGTCGCTATCTTAAAACAAAAAAACTTCAAATCCAGACTCCAGCGAGAAACTGCTGAATTGGAATTCATTTGCAAATTGGATACTATTAATTTAGGCTTAAATAGAGACTGGGAGTGGCTAAGTCATTATGCAAGGTAGCCTATTTCCTCTTGTTTTTTCCTACCCCCCCCCCCAGATGTTCTGGTTTAACTTGGATTTAAACTTGGAGAGTGGTCAGTTTGGACGAGCTATTACCAGCAGGAGAGTGAGTCTGTGTGTGTATGGGGGTGGGTTGTTGGAGGGGGGTGAGGGAGTGAGAGAACCTGGATTTGTGCAGGAAATGGCCTAACTTCATTATCATGCACATTGTGTAAAGAGTTGTCACTTTGGATGGGCTATCACCAGCAGGAGAGTGAATTTGTGTGGGGGGGTGGAGGGTGAGAAAACCTGGATTTGTGCTGGAAATGGCCTAACCTGACGATTACTTTAGATAAGCTATTATTACCAGCAGAACAGTGGGGTGGGAGGAGGTATTGTTTCATATTCTCTGTGTATATATAAAGTCTGCTGCAGTTTCCACGGTATGCATCTGATGAAGTGAGCTGTAGCTCACGAAAGCTCATGCTCAAATAAATTGGTTAGTCTCTAAGGTGCCACAAGTACTCCTTTTCTTTTTGCGAATACAGACTAACACGGCTGTTACTCTGAAACCTATATAGTTATGTGACTTACTCTACCCCGATTAGAAACAGCCCTGTTGACAAACCACATGTTTTACCTCTTTAGAAATGGCTACGGTGGAACTAATTCTCAAAACCTCTATTTAAAAAAAGGCTAAAACCAAAGAAAAACGCTACTTCAGACTTATAGTTTGCTCCCCAGGGTAGTGTGGGGGAGTGGTGGGAAGAGAAAGAAGGTCTCATTTCTCACTTTCCCCCCATTTATTACATTCTAACATTTCTAAAAACTACCAGGGGGACTAAATAAAAACCAGGCACATATTATCTGTGGTTTTCTACATTAGATCAACTGAAAAACTGTCCTCCTTTGCTAGGAAGTGTCCGCGTTTGCCAACAATTCTTTGTGTCTGACTCATTTCCTTATTACCTCTCCTCCTCAGTCTTTTCCCTTGTGGGATTGACTTTCCCCCACCTCAAACAAAAAATAATTTCCTTGGATCAGGAAGACTGAGGACAGCATTGCTAATAGACTCTGTCCATCTCTCTAGCTAAAGTGCTTGTCACCATGATATCTAGACTCCTGGACCTCATACAACAGACTCGCCCCCATATTCTCTATTCACCTCTTCCCTTTTGAGGAAGATGAATCAAGTTCTGGCATTAGCGATTTCTACAGCAAAAGTTGATGCACACTGTAGGAATAATTGCTTTCTGCACACTTAACTGAGATGCTCCAGAGTGAAGTGAAGGAGTTCACATAAAGTGCTCAAGGGGAAAAAAAACCCAAATTCTTTCAATTATCTAGTTCAACTCCAACAACCAGATCCTGGCAAAACCAGACACCTGGCAGATCTGGCTCCTGGAGGATTCTCCCTGCATGGGGACATCCTTGAAGGTTAAGAGGCACTATAGTGACTTAGGGTATGTCTTCACTGCAGTGTAAGCCCAGGGTTCAAACTCAGGTTCAAGCCTAAACCCCACTTCCATCTACACACAAATCACACTAACCCAGGGCTCAGATCCAGGGTCCCAAGACCCCACGGGGGTGGAGAGTCAGAGCCTGAGTCAAGCTAGGACCCAAGGTTCAAGTCCTATTGTTTTGCAGTGTACATGCAGCCCCACTGGACTCATGCTCTGGGAGTCTGTCAAAAGTATTCCACAATCCTATAGGACAACTTTCTTTGTCCTCCAGACAGACAAGATTGGGCAACAGTCAAGTTTTCCCACACTGCACCAAGAACAAACAGCTAGGGTGGTCACATTTTGGGAGGCTGCTAGGAAGTGTGGGTTATGGTGGCTGGACTTGAGCCCACATAATGCAGTGTAGATGCTGGACCCCCAGGTTGGGTTCCAGGGTTCAACAATTCCTAACCTGCGGTTATAAGAGAGTGTAGATACTCAAGCCCTAGGTTAACAAACCCAGGGTCTGCTAACTTAAGTTCTACTAACCCTTGGCTTACATTGCAGTGTAGATATACCCTTATACCACTACTCTCTCCCTGCTCCCAACATAGGGGCATATATCCAGGAGAAAGAGGTGATTCCAGGATGCCAGAACAAACTATGGGAGCCATTGGAGGCAGTGCAAAGTGCTTGGAGGCAGCTTTGCATTCCCTCTTCCCAAGCATTGTTAAATGCAGCTTGGAGATAGCCCAAAATCTGGAGCCAAATGGACTGCATATACAGAAACAGCATCTGGTACAATCAAGTAGAGCACAGTAGAGGACAGTCTATACCAGGTGTGAGATGGACCAGATAATTTAGAATGCCTTTTTCCTAGTACTTCTATGATTTAAACAATACGGGAGTGAGGGATGGAGCACGAATACTGCTTTCTTATTAGCTAAGAAAACAGATGCCAAACCAATTAATTAAAGCAGAACAGAGAAGAGCTGAGAACAGATTAGTGATTATTTGGGGTGGGGGGAAATAGAGGGGGAGGCAGTTCCAACATTCTAAAATGAACACGACCTGTGCTCCAAACATTCAATAACTTCCCAATCAGAGGATATATTTTCCCCCTCCTCCACATTTTCTTTGGTTTGCATTATCATTTACTAAATGGATTGAGACATATTATTTATTCACACTGCAGCTTTCAGACTTTTTTCCAGCTCCTCACCCCCTACCGCCTCATAGATAAATGTCATAGCTAAATCAATTAATTGGCTCAAGACAGGAAGGAGAGATCGAAAGTAGCATAGCTGCAGAGCAGAAAGCGAGTTATGTGATGCATACGTTTTAGTGACAAACTGGAGATGCTAATTCCTACTTTGGACCTTTAGTCATCTGGTCGTGAGTGTCAGAAGAGCTGACTCCAAAGTGACTAGTGATTTTGGATGCCCAACCTGAGATGTATTAAAGAGGCCTGATTTTCAGAAATGCTGAGCCTCGCCTCTCTGAAAGTCTAGAGACTAGACTTTTAGGTGTGTCAGGTCTGGCACCCAAAAATGGAGGCACCCAACATCACTAGTCACTTTTCAACTATAAGCCACAGGATATGTCTGCATTTAAGCAGAGAGGTGTGATTTCCAGCTCCCACAGATATATCTGTGCTACCTCTACTCAAGCTAGCGCACTAAAAATAGTAGTGTAGCTGGCGTGGCAAGGATGGCACCTCAGGCTAGCTGTCCAAGTATGTACCTGCCTAAACCTAATGGGTATGTACTTGGAAGGGCAGCCCAAGTACACACCCAGCCTAGGCTACCCCAGCTATACTGGGCCACAGCCTGGGCTACCCCAGCTATACTGCTATCTTTAGCATGCTATCTTGAGCAGAGCTAGCAAGGGTACGTCTACATGAGCTGGGAATCACAGCACTCAGCTCAAATGCAGACATAGCCTCAAAATACAGGTAGATGAGAAGTTAAAAAACTGATTTCACTCCAGCTGTATTTGTGCCTCTTTTGTGTTCTCTTTCCATGAAGATTCTGGCCTGCAAGTTTACTGGCGGGAATATTCAAGGAAACAGTTAAAATGCTAAGTGAGGTTAGGAAAGTTGGCAGAAAGAGATACTGAAGTCATAGAGTATGACTTTCACATTGGAAAGCTGCTTCTAAGATTTATGTTCACTCAGTCTGGAAACAGAAAACATGACTTGTGATGTGTGTTCAACCAAAACTAACGTCCTTCCAATATTGACCTATACAATGTTTTATTTATTACCCTCTTATTGATCCACATAATTGTAAAATGGCAGATTATAAATCATTGGATACCTTAGAATGGATTTCCATTGGAACTTTTAGAAATTAGGACATAATCTTGGGAAGCAGTGTCATTTTTACCACTCCTTAGCTTGGCTCCCCAGAACATTCAGCTCCTGGGGTCATGCACACTCCATACTTCTGCCACCTTTTCACTTTAGTTTCTGTGCCTGTGGTCCTACAAACATCTTTACCCATCTTAGCCCCATTCTCCTCCAGCATCCTCCCCGACATCTCTATTGCTCTTCACTATTGCAATGGGAGAGTGGGAAGGCACAGAGCTTTGAATTCTGCACAACTTGCAATGCAACCAAAGACATTCAAAGTACCTGGAATTGTGCAGAGGACTATGGAACAAAGTGAGATCCTAAGGTCTACAGAAGGACAATCTATGACTGGCTTGGGGCAGCAGAGCAGAGGAGCATGAAACGGTCCCTAGAGACCAGATAATATGACAGCCCCAGTGAGTGTGCTGGAGCAGGCAGCAGTTGCCCTCTAGCTCTGACAGGGATCCAAGTTCTACCCAAGACTCTTGACATTATGCACGTTTTAAATCCTTTTAAAAACCTAAGGACAAGAGCTGTTGGACAATGGGCCTTTTTTCCATGGAAAATTTTGACAAAAATGAAAACATTGTTTTTTTAATATTTTCCACATTTATTTTTTATTTTGGCAACAACAACAAAAAAATCAAAACCTGAAATATTTTGGCTGAAAACTGAAACATTTCAACTGAAAATGAAAATATTTTGATTCAGAAATGCTACTGTCGTCAGATCAGGCTTCTATTCGCCTTTCTAGACTGGGGTCCTTGTTCACACTACATTTCCCATGATATGCCCCATTCTCCCTTCATGGTGATTCGAGGCAGTGGTATTGTAGGAGTCTCTGACCATAGTGTATTATGGGAGATGTAGTCTGGCTGGAGAGCCCGGCCCATAGAGGAGAATGGGGACATTACGAAATTCCATCAGGCACTGTGGCAGGGTATTCAAATCAAACTTTAAGTTTTGGCCAAAATATTTCAGTTTTTAAACTTTTGGTATTTTTGATGGAAAAAACAATTTTCTGGAGAAAGACACTTTTTGCAAAAAATGTTGTTTAGCTGAAAACCTAATTTTCAAAAAATTTCAGTTTTCCATCTACATTTCAAAACAATGTAGATGGAAAACTGTCCACCAGCCCTACTAAGGACATTCCCAAGCAAAAAGCTGTGCTAAATTGGAGTTAAAGTTGAGTGTACATATCCAAAAACCTCATAAGATTTAAAAAAAAAAAAAACCCGACATGAATGCTGTAGTCAGACATCCAAACAATTAAAAGCTAAAGGTTAAATTTTAACTCACTTCTTGGAAAGTATGGAAATGCCATCACTAGATTATCATAGGCCACTGCCCCTTTAAATCTGTTAATTTAGATTCACCATAAAATATCTCTAGGGATGATCACTTTTAAATGCAATATTTGCATTTGCTATGTTTTAAAATAACAATCTGGATAAATTAGTCCCATTTGGACATCTGCTCTTTTACAGTTCTCTGGACACTGGTGTATCAGAAACAAATGTGAATAAAAGAGTTTAAAGCCATTTTGTTAAAAAAAAATGAACCACTTGACTCTACTTTAAATAAACTATATGATAATAATGCTTTACAAGAATAATTTTGGGCTATAACTTTTTTTCTTGTGACTACAGCACCATGTGTTCTGGATATAAAACTGGTTTTGGTTACCCATATCATTAAACTGGAAAACAAAGCTATGCCTGACTCAACTGTGCATGAAAAAAAGATTTCATCGTGTCCTGCAATAAAAATACCATTACAGAAATGCACTGATTTTTTCCTGGGTTGAGTTTTTTCTTTAAACCGGCAATAAATGAGAAGTGGAGGAAGGTGTTTATGTGAATGCTAAACCAGATTGCGGTGTTAACGCACAGGCTTAAATAGTGTAGGGACAATTGTCAAGCTGTGCTGCCCCACGGGGAACTTTAGGAGGCCATCCGAATGCCAGGTACAATGTGTCTAGAGCTCCTGGGGAGCACAGTCACTGCCCCATCCCTTAGGCACGTGCAGCTTGCACTCCCCTCCCTGGTCAACCAACTGTTAGCTAGTGCAAAAGAGGCCCTCGAGAGAATGTTGGCTCTGCCTCCTCCTTACCTCCTTTTGGAGAGGCCAGACACCTTTACTTTTAAAAACAAAGGAATGGCCTTCAGAGTCAATGGGAGCAGGGCTGCAGCTGAGCCACTGAAGAGCTTGCAGTGTAGACATGGCCTAGAGGATCAATAGTTCAGCTGTCTGTGAAGCTAGTCTAGTGAACTTCCACTAAGAAAATGGAGACTCATGAATATGAAGTAAGATCACCTTTTACAGAGAGGAGCATGGAGAGTAGTAAAATAAATTAAACAATGTTGCTATAGAAACTTGAGGAAAAGGTTCCAAAAAGAGTGAGGGAGTTGGAGACAGTGTGGGAGTAGAAAATGGAAGAGATTAGCCTATTTGTTCCTACTTCTTGACACTCTGGGGCGGTGCCATAATTAATTCATAATAATTCATACTAGTGTGCAGTTATATAAGTAACTGTTTGCACTGTTAATCAAACAAGAATGTCAGGAGCAAAGTAATAATCCAAAGTTCATTTAATTGAAAACTCTGAATTTACCTATTTCTTACCATGTCTGCTTGAGTTGCAGTGGGTATGTTTACACTGCAATAAAACACCCATGGCATGCCCATGGCAGGTGACTCAGCCTCACAGCCCAAGCCCTGAGAACCTATAAAATTGAGATGAGGGAGAGGATTAAAGACCCTGGGCTCCAGCCAGAGCCCAAACATCTACACTGCAATTTTATAGCCCTGCAGCTTTAGTCAGCTGACATGGGCCAGCTTCAGGTATTTTATTTCACTGTAGACATACCCAGTATGTATAGCTGACTGAAGACTCGGAAGTGTTAGGGGAACTTTGTGCTTCAAGGTGTTCTGTAGAGACAATCCAGTGGGAAGTACTGTCCATTGTTATTGAACCAATGCCTCCAATAAGAAGGACAGGATGCCATTGAGGCTTTGAAGGAATCTTGCATGAGCTGTCTGCTCAAGAAACCACTGTTTGACATTGACAATCTGGCCAATGATTGAAGTTTTCTTTTTTGAATAAGGTGATCAAGAAAGTTATGGCACGACAACTCTCAAGGTACAAGCTTCCTCACATGGCAGCCATTTTGAAAGAGGACAGTTCTTCGTGGAATTCTCTGAAGTGGAACATTATTCTTCAGTCTCTGCCAAAAAAGAAGCTTTCACTTATGAAGAATCGTGGACAAAAATGACCAACCTAAAAAAGGTTGCGAGTGCATTAGATTTCAGTAACTTTTAACTATATGTAAGAGTCTGTGATTCCATTATTAGGGATAAAAGAATGATCTTACCTAAAATTCTTAAAGGGCACTTTTAAAAATTAATTTAAATTCATAAACTAATTCATAGTTAACAGATTTACTTGTAAAATTTCAGGAAGTTCACTCTGTGCCCAAAGAGTAAATGCTGCAATTCTGAGGACGATATACTGAATTCTTCATATGTAACAAACTGGTCGAATACTTATTTAAATGCAAAACTCAGCTCAACCTTAACTATGGAACCACAACTGGCATTTCCATAATTAAGTCCTTCCCCCTGCAGTCCAGTCATTGCAAATCAGTAGTTGGACTCTTAGCATCTATCTACACTTCCAAAAAAGACCTGTGGCAGGGAGTCTCAAAGCTCAGGTCAACTGACTTGCGCTCACAGGGCTTGCAATCCAGGGCTGAAAATAGCAGTGTCAATATTTGGGCTTGGGCTGGAGTCTGGGTTCTGAAACTCAGCAAGAGGATGGCTCTCTGAGCCTGAACATCCATACTGCTATTGTGAGCCCTGTAGCACGAGCCCTGTGAGCCCCAGTCAGTTTACCTGAGCCCTGAGACACGCTGGCTCAGATCTATTTTTTTCCAGTGTAGACATACGCTTAGATGTGTTATGAAGCCAAAGAAAGCAATTTTTTTCTCCTTGATAATGTGAGCAGAAGTGGAGCTGACATAACCCTGCCAATAGCAAAGACTTATGGCTCTATCTATAGAAGACTTCAGGTTTGGGGAGGACGAGTGACAGTATATTTCTGAGCTTGTCAAGCTCCACTCTGAAGGAATGTGTTGAGAAGGAGGAAAAAAATTTTTTTTTTGCAGAAGTCAGCTCTTCCCCACTTTGCGCCAAAAGCCTCTTCAAACACTCACTAGAATTCTTTCTTTGGTGGGTTGCAAAAGTATGAACAACTGTCAGCAGTATGTATATTTGTACTTGTTTGGATATGAATCAAATGTTTAGCTGTAGTCTAATTAAAAAGAGTAAGGATTGTGCTGGGCTGGTTACTGTGCAGCTGTGTGTTACACCTATAGCCCCAACTCAGGACCCCAACCGTATTTAGGGCAGCATTTGCTTAAGCATGTGCTTAAGTCTTTTCCTGAACTGTGGCTCTCGAGTAAATGGATGGTAGTTCTGTATTCCTTCTTCTTCGTGTTAGTCTCCAGCTCTAGCTAGGGATCCCTCTTGGTGGCTCCCTAACAGATGACTGGGATGAAGAGTTCCAGGAGATTAGTTACTGACGACTGAATGTACAGTACAAAAATTAGGCAAAGCTGGGAAGCCCACATGCTAAAGGAGGTTCTATAATTATAGCCAATTTTCCCTTTCATGCTGGGACCTAAAAATATTTATAAAAGAAACTAGCAATGAAACGTTCATCTTCATGCAAATATATCATGTTCCTTGTCTTTTAACATCCTGAAATAAAAAATAAAATTGATTTAATGCTTCCCCACAATCTTGATTCTCTGTTTTTATTCTGCAGGGTTATACTTGATATAATTTTAATACAGCAGTTTAAGCCTCAGTCCAGCAGAGCACTCGCTTCACTGAAATTAATGGTATTAGTCATGTGCTTAAAGTAGACTACTGACATGCATAAAACTGTACATGTTCTTAAGTGCTTTGCTGGACTGGGAATTTAGTGCATGTGATCGCATCTGTGGGGGCAGCCAGAACGAGGGGACTATAACAGCCTACTGCTTTCTCATAGCTAAAGGAGTTCTCCTATAACTCGGGCAAAGGCCCGTGTTGTTAGTTGAAGGTCCTAGGTCTAAAGAACCCTTCTGCTTTGGAATTTCCTCAGAATTCTTCCTTCAGGATAGGAAGGAGGGGTTGCCCCCCCATGGAAGAACCAAGAAATTCACTCAGAAAATCCAGTGGACCTCAAGAGATCTGCTAGAAGTATAAGTTCTGCTAGAAGTATCTAGGTGGAGACCCTATGCCACCACACTATCCTTCGCTATGCCTCTCTCCAGCTCCTTTTTAGCATGGCTATGAGCAGTGGTCCATAAAAACCTCGTTAGAGAGAGATTAAACAGCATAGAGTGGCTCCATTCAAGCCTCAATTAACTCTTAATATTAACTCTTGATTGGATTCCACTATCTGGGGAGAGATACTACATGTTCACCCTTCATGGCCCTCATTAGATGTGGATTCTATATCTTAGAGAGTCCAGGAAAAGGGGGTGGTGGGTGGCTGGCCCTCCTTCCGATGTATGCAGGTCTGTTGTGTGAAGGGAAAAAATCAGTGATTTTGTGG
Organism: Eretmochelys imbricata; assembly: GCF_965152235.1. Classification (NCBI taxonomy): domain Eukaryota; kingdom Metazoa; phylum Chordata; order Testudines; family Cheloniidae; genus Eretmochelys; species Eretmochelys imbricata. The sequence continues at coordinate 90,256,078 of NC_135576.1, forward strand.
TCGTTTGGAGCAGAAAGTAGTGAATGTATGGAACTGAACAGTATGATATGTTGGATGAATATGTACCAAATAAAGCAATGACTACAAAGTCAATAACACATACAGTTGGATAACTGATAAAATAATCAATAATATAGAAAGTTAGCCATTTATCTTCAGGTTATTAATCGTTGGTAGATCACATATGAAACAGACAAAAGGGGGTGTGTCGTGTCAAATTTACTGACAAAATGTAAGTGTTTAAAATATAAATTGGTTTTAGGCACCAGTAGTGGATTGAAATATATACACTTACATCTTGTGTGCTTATTATGGCATTTTTTATTACTTGGCAATTTGTGTAAAACTATCACGTTTGCTTCCTTTGTGTTTACAAATTTCCTAAGTACAAGCCATCACCATTGTAGTTGAATAATTGTTTGCATTGCTGCTGGATGCTAAAAGAGAAGAAAAATACATGGTTTAGAGAAAGTTAGAAATTGCTTGTCTTTGGCTGCTTTGGAAGTTACAGATGTTTGCGTGTCTCGTTCTTCCTTTGCAGACACTGGCATTTAGCATTTGAACTATTTTAGCCCTAGCATCAAAAAATGTGTGCATGCTTAGTTGCCAAATGTAAGTGCATCGTTGGTTTTTGGAACAGTCTTGTTTTACAGGATTTTTAAAAAAAAACAAAATACAACAAAAACCCTGGTACCAGTTAGGAACATATTAGTACAACACTAATTATGAACTGGAATGTGTCAAAATTAAATGAGTTATGATCTGGCGAGGACCTGCAAACTATAGTCAGATACTTAATAAAGTTTAGACATGCAGCTGCGAAGACTCCTGGAACCCTGCCACCTTTTATTAGAGTGGCGCCCAGCAACACCGCTGTAGTTAAGGTTCTGTCAGCGTTTCCATTATAAGCCCCCAACCCCTTTTTAAGAGCTTTGTAGCTTGCCCATTTTAAATCACATCAAGCTGAAACTTGACAAGAAAATTGTCAGGAATACATTATTTTTAATAAAAAAAGTTACTTGAGTTACTTCTACCATTGTTTTAGACCCAGAGAGATCTGGGGTGTTTTGTTATAAACTTCTTTATGTCATTCTTAAAAAGACTACAAAAGATGGAGTTTCACCCTAACTTCTGACCCTACTCTCTTGAATCAGACTTGTAATTTTTTTTTTTAATTTAGTAAAGTGGTTGGAATCAAACTCAAAATGGTTTTCATTATTTGGAAACAGGCCTTTCTGAAAACTGGAAGTGAACATAGTGAACTTTTTGGAACTCAAAAAAACCAACAATCAGAACCTCAGCTGATATAAATGTGTAGCTGGGAATATGCCAATTTACACCACTTGAGGGTCTGAAAAAAAATACTTTTCATCTACCTTTACCTTTGTGCTCCCTGTTTCTATCTTCATCCAGAAGTGAAAGTTCCAAAATACTGCAAGAAAGACCATTCTTGGGTTATTTCTTGCTTGACTGGAAACAAAAAGTGTAGTACATGTAGCCATGAAAAAGTTAAACCTTTTGATTAGACTTCTAAGCAGTCTGTGTGCAGAGTTGAGCCATTATTTTTGTTCCATCAGTCCTGTGCAGATTGTCAGATGGGATAGATATACAGTATACACTGTTTTCATAGTGAAACTTTGTTTTTGTTCTTTCTTGTTATATTATTCTTTTAGGGTAAATAAAGGAAGAGTCATTCAAACTGAAAGTATTTGTTCTTTGTGCATGGAACAACAGGAATAAACATAAATCTCATGAGAGCTCATGATTTTCTTCCCAGATTTCTATGCATAACAAAATTCATCTCGCATTTGAACTTTTTAAAAAGCATTGCTTTATTGATCAGAGTGAGAAAGAACTTCCTTACTCAGATGTTTCAGGGACATCAAAAACATCTGAGTATTTGTGAGACTCATTCCCACTATGGTACAGTACATAACTGAGACAGATGCCTACATATAAGAATTAAATAGGACGTGATCCAATACATCACAAGCCTTTCTTAGGTTACTTAACTGAAATTCAGCAAAAGAAATTCACAAAAATGAAAAGCAGAAACTGTAACCCTAACTGGCCATGTGCATGTGCAATACGTGATTGGTCTGCACATATCTGGTATTTGCAGTGTAGGCTGGCGGGGCCATCCCGCTGTGCCTGCATCTGAAGGGGGCCACACCTCCTTGCAGTTTGGATCTGATAAAGCCTTCTCTGAGCAGAACAAGCGTGGGGGAATTAGTGATTCACAAAGGGGCCCGTCCTCCAAGCAGGGCAGCCTGTACACAGTCTGAGCTGTGGCTGGTGACCAGGGTGGGGGGTAACTGTCTATTGGCAGCCACCAATTAAGGCTCTGGCCTGCAATCAGGCAGAGCTGCCCTACCAGCCCAGTGCAGGGGCTCAGGTAGGGGTGAGCGCCACGTGCTATCTCTGGGGCTCAGGCAAGGGGTTAAGCTGAGGAGCACAGGCCTCCTGGCCTACAGAGGGGGAGTACTGCCACCCCAGGGGTGCCCCTGGGGCGGCAGTGGGGACGCGGGCCCACCCAACTCCACCGTGTCCCAACCCAGGGCCCTATCCATGGCAGAGCAGCCCACCACTGGATCAGCAGAGATTTACCTGCAACACGCTGACCTGGTTTCAGGCTCGCTCTCCACCAGACTACTGCCTGGTTCCCTTGGGCTGCTTCCTTCTCTCCCCCTCGGGCGTACCTGGATCCAGGGGTCATCCTCAATCTCCTCTGGGTACACTGCCAAGGGTAGCGATAGCAGCTTCTCTACACTGAGAGCGTAGCGGCTCCCTGGAACTCCCTGGGGCAACAGCAGTTCTCCCTGGTGCTCGCCTCCAGCAGCAGGGAAGAAGTATCTATCACCTCCAGCAGTTTCTTCCCAACTAAGCAGCTGGGCCGGCCTTTTATATTTCGGCTTCCTGTCCCGCCCCCTGCTTCCAGCATGCGGGACATGGCCCTACTGGCTCCTCCCACCAGATGGCCTGCAGCGTTCCCTCCACGTCTGCATCTGAGGGGGGCCATGCCTCCTCACTACATGTAAGCATATCACTATAAAAATGTGTGTGCACAATTGCACTTGTCTAACTTGAAAATCTGCCCTAAATTAATAGAATGTAAAAAAAAAAAGAAATGAACTCAGTTTTAAGATCTTTAACGAGCTATCATTTCTGAGCTCAGCAGACCAGTTTGCCAAAATCCTGGATGATTTACCAATGAGCTAAAAAGAAGTGCTTATATGAATAGAACCAAAAGACTGCACCTTTGCATGTCTGTAGCTCCCTCCACGTAAAAATCTCAAAGTACTTTACAAAGATCAATAAATAAAGACCAGTGATGAAGTCCTGACCCCACTGAAGTCAATAACAAAACTCCCATCAACTTCAATGGAGCCAGGATTTCACCATTAGTCTCCATAAAGACTTGCCATGGTACTCCAGGAGGAAATGGGTCTCAAGCAGTGGCAACCTACCAATATGCAAGTGAAATTGGGGATATCAGTAGAACCTGCACTCTGTATCTTACCTTAAATATTGAATGCCAAACATCTTTCTCTTTCTTTGTTTTGTTTTTTTAAAAAGTGATTTCAAGTGGGGATCCCTTCCCTTTTTAACTCCTTTGGCCTGTATATTGAAACAGATCTGCTAATGGCACTTTCACTGTTAGCACTAAGGGCTTAGATTCTCAGAGGTGCTTCAATAGGAGTCATGAATGCTTAGCTCTTCTGAAAATCAGGCCCTCAGTGCTGGCTTCAGATAAGCTGTCTGAACCAGCTTCAGAAATTAAACAGTGAAGGTGAATACTTATGCAGTTGTGGATCACATGCTGACCAGGTTTACATCAATGCTCTTAAATTGAGGTTGTGCCAATCCAGGAAGCCCTGGTTTTAGTTTGGCTGCTCAGTCAGTCACAGTTAAAGGAGATATGAATCTTTAATTATGGAGCCAACTTCATCACCATAGTAATGGTAGAACAAGGATCGCAAGCTTTACTCTAATTTTCAGGCCTTTAAGCTTGGCAAAAACCTCTTTTAGCTTGCAAATTGGCATGCTTTCTTTCAGGTCAGAGAGTAATTGTTTGGCCAAGTTTAAAGGAAATTGATTAAACTATTTTTTTACGTAGAGGCAAATAAAAGCTTAGCTTGGTTTTAAATTTTAACAAAAGTGTAATTTCTTCCCATACTCCTAACTCAAAAATGGCATAGAGTTTTGAAAAACAGTGCATAGAACAGACCTGAAAAAAGTCTTACGACTGAATGCTCTTAAGAGTTGAATTCTAACTGACCGGTTCCATGTAAGCAGCTGTGGTGGTGAAATATTTTGTTAATGTGTTGGCAGTTAACCATTTAGATTCTTCCCTCCCTTACATCCCAGACAGTCTGTTGTGCCTTTTGCTCTTTGCACAAGGACAAGAACATAAAGAAACCACAGCTGGGTCCCACATAGCTGTGTTCTGGCTCATTTCTGGCAGATTCCAAAATCTAGAACAGGCAAGCGCCACTAGAGGGCTCAAACTATTTAAACTAAAGGGATGCTATCCGATTCTTATACACGACACAATCCCATTCTGCAGCTCCCCAGGGTTTCAAAGTCGGCACTGCTACCAAGTCCCTGAGCCAATGCTGCTTCACACCTCTCCTCCATGGAAAGATGGAATCTCTGTGAAGGCTAATGAGGGGTCATGTTTCCTGCAGGCACACCTAGATAATGGGGAGGCAGCGGCCCTGTGCTTCAAGTTTTTGGGTGGATAGGGTGTGTCCTGTGGTACCTTAATTGCCATAAAATATAGATTTTATTTGCTAATTTTTAAAATTCCATTTTAATAATTCCTCAATGTGGTTATAGCTTTATGAAATGGATATGAAGAAAATTGCATCCATTCGTGTTACATGCGTAGAAGTGTTAATGGCTCAAGTTCTTCAAAACAACATGAGAAACAGATGAACAGGGAGGTTATTTTTAAGAACATTTTGTAAATCCCAGCAGTATTGTATTCTCTCTTTGTGTTGGAATGAAAGTTTTTGTCTCTCTCTTTTATAGAAATGTTTGGAAGCTGATATTACCATTCAAGCCTCCCTCTCCTTAGTGCGTCACCATGCTATGCTTCCCAAATAAATTCCTGCACTTAAGTTGTGGCTAATTTAAATGCAAGAAATACTGGATACCAGTATGGAAGAAATTAAAGCCTAATCAGACAATGTCGGGACAGTTTTGAAAATAGATGGGTTATAGAAGATTTATTACTCATTACATGTAAGAACAAACTACTTAGGTCCTATTACACCCATTGAAATCAGCCCCAGGCTTCCTGTGATTCATTTATATGTAGAAATCACACTTCATACTCATTAGTATCTGTCGTTAGCTTATGTATGGAATACCTCTTACTTTTTCATACACTTGAATGCACTGATGCTTCCATATATACACATCGTCTTGCACGAAGGCAAATGCTGTGTATGTGGGCAACCATTGATACTTCGCAACTGTGCTGGGAATCTGTAATATATATTTTTTGAAGTGACCAGCAATTCTGGGTGCCATGGGTTTTGGGTGCCCACCTTGAAACACTTTGGGAGGCTGATTTTCAGAGAATGGATGTTCAGTACTTTCTGAAAAAAATCAGACCCTCTAATGGGTGTCAAGTTAGGTACCAAAAAAAGGTGTCTGTGCTAAATATGCATCCTAGTTATATAACAATCAAGTGATAATTAATAACTAAGGGATTCGGAAGCTCAGGTTCCGTTGACCTTCAGTGAGACTTGTGCTCCTGCGTACCACAGGCACATGTGAAATTCTCCCCTCTGAATTTGTGCCTACTTACCTGTAGATAACATTCAACTGCATATCTACTCCTGAACCTAACTATAGACTTGGAGGTGAAATCCTGGCCCCACTGAAGTGATGGGAGTTTTGCTATCATCTTCAGTAGGGCCAAGATTTCACCTTAGATTGTTTAACTATGAGGAACTCCGCTAACTCTAATACAATTGACCATTGTAATACAAAGAAGCCATTTTAAGAAACATAAAATCCCATTTTTAAAGATTTATAGGTTTGGATTTTCAAAGCAGCCAAGTGGGTTAGCGACACAAATCCCACTGAACTTGGCACATTACTGCTGTAGGCACCTTTAGAAATCCCAGCTTTAATCATAACTTTCAGAATCAGTCTTGTACTAAATAAGAGATCTGTCTGTGTGTCTCTTTAGCCATGTTTTTATACTGCACTTACCACCATGGCATCTTCAAGATATAATGCAGTCACTAGGGTGGAAAGTTTGTATTTTACTATATTTCAGACACTGGCAACTGAGTCTTCATTTGATGGAAGCTTAAAATTGTTTAGTTTCTTATTAATTTCAATAAATCTCTCCCCACTCCTTCTGTGTTACCCTCGTTACATTGTCCGTATTGGCTCTGTGTTCCTCTGGCTCTCTGTGGTGTATCACAACTGTCATAGGCAGCACATACAACACATATTTGGATGAAATGTATTGCCCTTTGGAGCTTTAATTGTATGCAGCTAACTGATATTTCCAGCTTCTAATTTTGAAAAAAGTTAGAAATATTCCTGTGGCTAAAATACCAATGTTTTGCAGTGAATTATTTTCATACTTTGCCCATGCATCATAACAGACCTTTTCTGGAGAATCATCTGATATGACACCTGGGATAACCTGCTCTGCAAATATAGTAGGCTATTAACCAAACGGCAACTCTTGCCAAGTGCCCAATGTGACAATTTAGTAGGATTGCTCTAATGATTGGTGTAGTAATTAGTGACTAATAATTGGTGCTTTTTTAATCAGAACAAACAAAACTAAAAAGGCTGATAATTTCCAATTCCAGATAAATATATGGTAACATGAAGTGTACCAAGATGTGAAAATATTTGTCTAAAAAGGGGCTGATATTCCAGGAGAAATTATTAGACTGAGGCCTGAGGTCCACATAAATTGTGTGCCTACATTTTCACATGCATTTATAGTGACTGCTCTCAGTTATAGCAGGAGCTAGTGTTATGCAGCATCTTGCTCCACATAATACTGACCAGGCCTAATAATGCTGCTTAACTAAGGAGATACAAGGAGATCAAAATCCATCTTGAGACAGATTAGAAAGAGGACTCCGTTGGCCTCAAGGTGTCAAGGTTTCATTCACAGCTTTAGGGCCTTTTTGTAGGATATGGTCTGAGAAGGTTCCCAGAGCACAGAGCTTTGACACCTTGAACTTTCATCTGCAATAACCATGATATCAAATAAAGCAAAACAAGTTGTAAATACTAGCGGCTGAGATGAGTTGTTGGTCATATGTCCTCGTAATCTGCTGTATTAATGCTTCTGGGGGGTTGGAGGTGAGCTTACCCACCCTGCAGAATCTATAAAGTCTGGAACCTTAGTGACCCTAGACCTTGTCTCTTCATTGTTTGACAGAACTTTAATAAGAAATGACTACTGCTGGTCTGCACACACCAAAACCTTTGTGGCAAAAACTTCACTAGGATCTTATTTACATTAACACCAAGACGCCTTCATATTGCCAGATTGGTACAAAGAGGATTCGGTATAAATAAGAAATCAGTCCTACTAGAGTCTTGTAAGTACAAAGCTGCTGCTCTTTTTGTGCCATGCTGTGTGTATGTAATAGCCAAACAAATTAGGTAGGAGATGCCAAACAGTCACAACCAGTTCTCCCATTTACAGAAAATTGGACTCAATGCTATGGGCCTGATTCTCATTTATATTTGCACCCTCTACACCACTCTGGCAGTGTAAATGAGTCTTAAAGTGGATGTACATATTTACTTCCCCTTAGATTCCCTTTGCCCTGCCAGAGTGCGTAAAGTGCAAATGAACATTAGGGCCTACAAATCTGTGTCCTCAATTGGAGTTAAAGGTACTCATCCTCTCTAAGGACCTGCTCATCATGTTGCAAGATCAGACCCATTTGTATAAACTACTATCTAGGCCTCCAGAAAGAACAACCAACAACTCACTCTGGGATGGATCCCATTTAAGAGAAGAATTCAGACTTTAGAGAACAACCACAGCTTTGACAGGTGGTGGATTGAAATAGAGCCCATATTCATTAGTGGAGGGCTGAGAATACAAATGAAGGAGATGTTTATTTTTCATTTATGAGGGGTTGAATAGGACTACATTGAATGCATACTTAGGGTATGTGGCAGATTTGTAGATTTTTATTGTAGGTTTTTTTCCACAAGCCTTTTACAGAGATAGAAGAGAAAGAGATAGATGTTGACCTCTGATTTTTGCTCCACTTCCCTGATACAGAGTTATGGGTAATTATATTTAGGTACAGAAAGATTTTTATCTCATTCATATTATTCTCTGAACCTCTGTTTAAATTTATTCAGACCTATACCACATACGGACACACACAAGACTGTACCTAAGTAAACCCAGAAAAACCCACCAGGTCCTGTAATCTCAAGACAACCAGATTTGTCCATTACTTTGGGGTATGCTCATTTATTAGGGTTACTCTTCGGGCGGGGGAGTTCTGTAATTCTATCAGTGTACTGCTTGTGTCACGTGTGTTTTCATATGGAGCTCTACTTCTTCCTTATGCAAGTCCCCTCCCAATGGAGCTATCCTGCAGGACCTAGGTTCCCTAGGGCTGGGTTCCTCCAGCCCCAGAACCGGATGAACACACACACATTAACAGAGCAAGTCTGAGTGGACCGGGTCAATCAGCACTTTCAGGTTGACCCCCTTATATGCCCCAGGGCTCATAGGCTGGGCTAAGCAGCACTTTCAAGCTGCCACCCTTATGTGCCAAAGGTACCGCACCGGAATAGAGTAAGCCTGAGCAGGCCGGGTCGAACAGCACTTCCAGGCTGCCACCCTTATATACTCCTGTAGTCAATGGACTGGGTCAAGCAGCACTTTCAGCTGCCACCCCAGTATGTCACAGGTTCAGCACGTCCCTATCCCCACTTTCACATCACGATTGTACTGGTAGTAACCCTCTTGATGAGCAAACACCACAGTATTTTTGGGCACTACAGGGATCTTTAGCTTAGGTAAAAGAAGCATTGCTGCAGAGTAAATAGGGAAACTAAAAACACAAAAGAGTAAAATTCAGAGAGAGAGACGCAACCATCTTAACCATAAAAGTTATTTATTGAATAATAGTGATAACTGCACAAGGAGGACTAAACAAACATAACAGTTAAATTATTAAAGGTTAATACCTGCAGTAGAAAAAAAACAGAGAGAAAGAGAGAGAGAGAGAGATCTCACCCACTCCATGAGACTTTAACTGGTTGGGGTTCCCAGGTGATGGTGGTAGCTCAGGGTCCTGAGGGCTGAAGACAGGCAGAGCCCCCAGCACGATCAGTTAGGAGATGGAGTCCCAGCGGAACTGATTCAGAGTTTGGGTCCATGCATCAGAACACTTACTTGGGCATAGGTAGGGGTTTTTGTAGGGAAACAACAATGGTTCAAGGGAGAACACTAGATTTGTTTATGGGTAAACTGGTGACTCAAGGGTTTTCTTTAGGCTAGACAGTAGGAGCTGATCACTCTTGGCTATGGGTGGTGTTTTCTTCCAGGGAGCTCTTAATGCAATTAGGCTGCTTCAGTATTTTGGATATCAAGGATTCATTCCAGAATTGTTCTGATAACTGCTGAGCTGGGTGTGTACAGGCGTAGGTTCATTAACATCTGGAGCAGAGATCCCACATAGATTCATAGATACTAAGGTCAGAAGGGACCATTATGATCATCTAGTCCGACCTCCTGCACAATGCAGGCCACAGAATCTCACCCACCTACTCCTGCGAAAAACCTCTCACCTATGTCTGAGCTACTGAAGTCCTCAAATCGTGGTTTAAAGACTTCAAAAAGCAGAGAATCCTCCAGCAAGTGACCCGTGCCCCATGCTACAGAGGAAGGCGAAAAACCTCCAGGGCCTCTTCCAATCTGCCCTGGAGGAAAATTCCTTCCCGACCCCAAATATGGCGATCAGCTAAACCCTGAGCATGTGGGCAAGATTCACCAGCCAGATACCCAGGAAAGAATTTTCTGTAGTAACTCAGATCCCACTCCATGTAACATCCCATCACAGGCCATTGGGCCTATTTACCATGAATATTTAAAGATCAATTAATTACCAAAATCATGTTATCCCATCATACCATCTCCTCCATAAACGTATCAAGTTTAATCTTAAAGCCAGATAGGTCTTTTGCCCCCACTGCTTCCCTTGGAAGGCTATTCCAAAACTTCACTCCTCTGATGGTTAGAAACCTTCATCTTCCTGAGTCCTCTTCTTTCTCCACCTTATCTGGTTTGGGCATTCTGCAGGTGCAGACGGGGAGACCCTCAAGGCCACAATGGCTGCAGCTGCAGATAAAACACAGAGGTACCACTGTCAATATATTCAATATGTAAAGCGAAACTTAGAATGCAGAACTCACTCCCGTTGCTCTCCTAATGTTTTAAGTACTACGTTCTCCTTGTCAATTCTGCTTGGGAATGCTTGTGCACTGTGCAAGTCATGGTGAGTATGGCCCAGCAGGGGTTAGGCAAATAAGAAGGGAATGGCTGGGTTGAATGAAACTAGTAGCACAGGGCAGTGGCACCGAATATTGGCATAATTTTCCACAGAGCATGGTGATTTTAGTTGATATCTCACCCCTGAGGGTAACAAACACGATGCAGTGCTTCCCTGCTTTTCTGGTCCCAGAGTTCAGTGCGGATCTCTGTTCTCCATTCTGTATGCTAATAGAGATATCTCCCTGTCCTATCTTTCATGCAGATGAGGCTAGGGGAGTGGCCTCTGTTTTCCATTCAGTATGCTAATGGAGATGTCTTAATCTTGTCACCCTTGTCAGGAGGGGTCTAGGTGTGTCTCCCAATGCCCTTAATTGCTCTCTGCAAGTCTTTTCTCTGATTGGTTTTGGTTCAAGCAGAGACTGGTTGGGGGCAGGGGGTGTTTCATGAGTCAGACAGGCTAGATACTGCGCCCTGGTTCCCCAAGAACACATAGCTGACTGGTATCAACTCCCATCCAGAAGAATACAAAAGTTGTAGTACTTATTAATTTCTCCCCTTCCCAACTATCTGGTACCTTCTAAAAAAAGAGCCAATTATCCCAAGCCTTTGGAAAATGTGACTTACTCATAGGCAAATCCCTACTCCACAAACTCACTTTTACATCTCAATTAAACAATAACATTTTATAAGATTTTAAGAGTCTTTTTATAGCTAATGAGTTGGGGGTTGTCTTCTCACTTGACACTGAACAACAGCATCCAAAGTCAGAGACATTCTGAATTTGGAATCTGTCCATGTTGGGAGACCAGAAATTCAAGTTTCCAGTGAAGGAAAAATTTTCCACTCCAATGAACAAAACCAAACTACCTTTCTTAGTAGTTTTGAGCAGAGATGCTCTAGCCTTTATGACCACAACATGTATCCATTGGTCAAATGCCTGTTTTAGGACAACATGGGAGAAAGGCATTGTCCTAAAAAAACCACAGTCTGCTTAGGCAATTAAATATTCTCAGCACTGTCACAGTATCTCTCATCACAAATATGGGAAAATACTTTGCCTGCTGCTCTTGAATCAGCTATTGATGGCTATAGCCATTCACATCTTTTCAGAAACATAGCTTCTTTAGAGCAGTAGAAAATACTCCTGAAATACAATTTAATTCTGGACAGTTAGAAGAAAAATATTCAAAAGAAAATATGGATATGTATTTATAGGCTTTACCAGAGTTTGACACTATCAGCCAACTAGAACTCTGGAAACTCCTTTCAGCATGCACCTGTCTATAGAAGTTGGTGCAAATTATCTGTCAGGTGCATGATGGAATGCTGGGTAAAGTCACTGTGGACAGATTCGTACAGTTCCATTTGTAATGTGAAATGAAGCCAGCCAGGATATGTTTGATGCCACATCTCTTCAGACTCATCTTTGCAGTGATAAGTATGGCCCAAAAATATCATGCCAAGAAATTGTGTTAATTTTTTTAAAATTACATCTTAAAAGTACATCTTCATCCTGAAGAGATTAAAAACCACTAAAAATAGCTAAGTAGGATAACTATGAACTGCTCCATGCAGAGGATTGTGCCCTTACCAAGCACACTCCAGACAACCTCCAGTTCATTTCCAGCGAGATGGCTAAAAATATTGAGAGCTTTAAGTTTGCTATCAGTCTCTATGTAACGGTCATGTATCAAGCAGCAATGGGGAAAGCATATATGATACCTAGCACCACCATTCACCAAATGAAACTCCAATATAATGGACTTCATTTTCAGAACCTTGGAGGAAAGATTTTTGTTACACGCTGTTGTCGCTGACCATTGTCAGAAATCATTGTTACCTGTCTTCAGTGGGAGTCTGATTGAACAAGGACTAAATAAAAACTAAAATAGGAAATGTGATGTTACACCTCATATTCTTCATAGAAATATTGTTAGGATATGAATATGGCATAATTAAGATTGTTTTATGCAAGACGGGTCATGTGAGGTATCATTAAAAAGGTTATGAATCTACTGAATGTGTTTACTAAATCTGTATGCATGTATCATTTCTGTATCTGAAGTTAGGAATATTGACTATGTAACAATTACAACTGTGGTTTACTTGGGGGAATGCCCACCAGACGGTAGGCAATCCGCCTGAATGAGCCATTTAAGAAGGACAATAGAACTTTGGAGATACTAATCTTCCACCTTCCTGAGGAGCTTGCTGGGATGTTGCTTTGACACTTCAGGATCATCTGTTGATGTCACCTGGTACAGAGTACCATCTTCGACACTGCTGGTATTTTTCCACTGGAAACAAAGGGTTGCTGCCTTATGTAAATTCTACTTAAGGCTGCAGAATAAATCAAGCAGGACTCTTGTCCACTGTCTCCCCATCCAAGAAGGAAGATTACTAAAAACACCTGAAGGAAACGGCAATGGCTGAGTCCAGGCTGAGACAGGGGTCCAGTCTGTAAAGAGAAATAACTGGAACTCTAAGCTACAGAAAATCCGCAACCTGCCTAAAACAACATTCAGGATGAGAAATTACATTTTGTAATCTGTTTCCTGAGTGTATTAAGCTTAGTTTGTGTGTTTTGTTTTATTTGCTCAGTAATCTGTTTTGTTCTGTTTGCTATCCCTTATAATCACTTTAATTTTATCTTTTATAGTTAAACTTGTTTTTTGTTTATTTCAGAACCCAGTTTGTGCCATTCATAACTGGGGAAAAAAAGCTGAGCATCTCTCTCTCCACATTGAAGGAGAAGGCAAATTTTCATGAGCTTGCACTGTGCAGATCTTTTTATATAGCACAAGACATTATTTTGGGTTTCTACCCCAAAGGAGGTGTGCATGTGAGTGCTGCAGCTGATTCTTCCCACACAGAGCTGACCTCAGTGTCTGTGTCCAGTTGCAGCTGGGTGTGTCACTACCTGTGTGCGTGCTGGAGAAGATTTGAGGGCCTGGCACAGCTAGGATAGGGGGAGGAAACCCAGGCTGGGGGAATGGGTGGAACCAGCAGGATCTCAGCACATCAGGTGGCATCCTGGACGGGGGTTCAACCCATCACAATAGCCCATAATGTTTGCACCTTATCTGAAGCCAGAAACCCCCTTCAACTCCATGTCACATTAAGAGTGATACAGAGGAGAGGATTTGTCCCATAGAGATAGGCACAGGGAGAGGAAGAACGGTTTCTGTGTGCGAATATACTACCACTTCTGTATCTGCAATGCCAGTTGACTTCAATGGGAGTTATGAGTGCTCAGCAGGCACTCAGCTTTCAGGCTTTGGCCTTGTATGTTTAATTATAAACGCAGTGGAAAAAATTTGTATGGAGAAACAGCAGGTCACTCATATTAGAATAACTCAAAGCTAAAGATGCCTTGGTATAACTGACATCTGAGACACAATAGCACTACATCAGGCAGCCTCAGACCAAAGGGTTTCCTTATTGAAAAGCATCCTGACACCAAAAGGGGTGGGGGGGGAAGAGAAGAGGATTAGCTTCCCCCAAAAATGGTGCAAACATCCAAAAAAATGCAGTGTAAATAATAACCAAGGGAACCTGGGAAGCATGCCAAGATTATGTTAGTAAAACTGGCTAGTAAGAACAGAGTTAATCCTTGGGACACTCCTCAATATTCAGGGTTATTTCCCTGAAGCACAGAAATGCTCGTTGTTTCTGCTGAGACTGGTCTTATGGAATGATTACCTTGACTCACCATAATTCACTATATGCATTTATTTGTTATATGCTTTTACATTTCTCTGCAGATGTTGCTGTTTCCAATTAGAGATGTGACTCCTACCCCTGACTGTTAATAACTATTTTGCCTTGAGACATATCTTATTTGCTAACTGAAAAAGGCACTATGGTATATTATTAGAAGTGAGTTTGTGAAGTAAACTCCCAGTGACTCTAATCTCTGGAATGCTGACTCCTTCTGAGGTCAGTAATTGGGTATTTTGGAATTTGCCATAGCAGCAGGCCTAAGCCTGTCTTCAGCCCTCTTTGAAATTCAGACCCTGGGGTCAGCAAAATAATTGGTGCATTTGAACAGAAAATCAGAGAAGGAAGGTTATACTTTTCTTTCAGTGCCTTCATTTCAATATACCAAGTATTTATCACTGTACTCAAAATATTACAACAGACTCAATCTCCTTCCAATTTCATTTCCATAGCGGTTCTTGGAAATGTATTCCCAAAAGTCCATCAATAATTATACAATAATTTCTAAACAGCCAATGGAAAGAAAGCCACATCACTCTTTCAGGCTAACAATTATCCCTTTTACCTTTCACTGTATAGAAACTTTCATTATAGCCACATATGTCCTGTTGTAATGTCAATATTTTCCAGTTTTAAATATATAATATGGTAAAGTCAAAAGGCCTTGCATTGGCTTTTAAAGCCGTGCCTTGGATCTATCTCAAGGCCTAGCTATGGTTATCAAGGCCTACATTTGGCTCTATATCAAGGTTTTGCTTTGCTCTTAAATCTCCCCTATGCAGAATGTTGATCATGAGTAATGATTATGCCTAAGTTTGTGTGTCACAGTGTTAGCAATTGGAATTTCTCATTCATATCCACTACTGTATGCTCTAGCACAAGGGTGGGCAAACTACAGCCCATGGGCCAGATCCGGCACGTGAGCCGTTTTAAGCCGGGGCACTCCATCCAGGGCGGGGGCCGCACCACACTTAGGAGCGGAGAAGGGACATGCCACTGCTTCCGGGAGCTACTTGAGTTAAGCGCCGCTCGGAGCCTGCACCCCTGAGCCTCTCCTCATGGCCCAACCCCCTGCCCCAGCCCTGATCCCCCTCCCACTCTCTATACCCCCCGATCTCAGCACAGAGCACTCTCCTGCATCCCAAACCTCTCATCCCCAGCCCCCCCCCAGAGCCCGCATCCCAGCCAGAACCTGCACCCCTTCCCACACCCCTCCCCTGATCCCCCTCCAAGCACCTCAGTCCCAGCCCAGAGCACCCTCCTACACCCCAAACGCCTCATCCCCGGTCCCACCCCAGAGCCCACACCCTCAACCAGAGCCTTCCCACACCCCAATCCCAATTTTGTGAGCGTTCATGGCCTGCCATACAATTTCTATTCCCCAATGTGGCCCTCAGGCCAAAAAGTTTGCCCACCCCTGCTCTAGCACAATGCTGCTGGTAGTCATCTAGTACATACCCAGCACAGTAGGGTTAACATATCATACAGAAATGTACCTGAGGAAACCTGTGTATCATAATCACCCTCAAAATAATCCATCTACTGATGGACACAAAAAAACTAGTTGGGATAGCTATATATTTAACTCCTGGAAATGCCCTCACACAAACAGTCATAGAATTCAGTCACAGTATACCATGTTTTCCAGTAATTAAGGCATTGAAGATGGCTCAGTTTGTGCTAAGCAACTGCAACCCAGGAACCCTCATTCCACCCTTAGTGAGGAATGGTGGGAAATGGGTACAAGGAGGATACAATCTTAGGGGTGAAAAACGAGAAATAGTTCTGACACTGAACAAAAACAAAAAATATATATGATTTTCCCATTGCTAATTTTTATGGGAGTGTGAGCTTTAGAGTTTAGCAAAATATAGTAAGTGAAGAAATCGGTTTATGACAAAAAGGTGTTAGATATTGTGATGAGGTACAACTCACCACTGCAGCACCTCCTACTGGCTGTCTTGGGACTTAGCTCTGCATCCTCTTCTGGTGCTGTGTCACCCACCATCACCTCTGCTCCTGGACCCACATCACTTCCAGGACCACAGTGTCTTCTTCATGACATTGCCCTCCAGCTGTAATCTCCACCCAGCCACTTCCCTCAGTGGCAACTGCAGTCCATTGGCCTGGGGCTGCTTCCCATGCAGCTCCAGCACCCTCTTCTGCCCATACCTTAGGGCCTCAGCCTGCAGACCCCAGCAGTCAGCCAGGGGCTCTCTCTAGCTCCCCAGTCCCTGCTTGCAGCACTGAATTGTCCCAGGTGCTCGAGCTTCTTCCCCCTGCTAGGAGCCTGGTCTTCTCCTCTCAAGTTCCAGTCAGTTACTGACCTCTACTCTGCCTGCAGCCCTTCCAGGACTGGCTCGAGGCACCAGCAAAGCAAGCACGTGTTTGGGGGCGGCACATTTCCAGGGGCAGCACATTTCCAGGGGCAGCATTCCCACCATCCTTTTTTTCTCCCCGGCCCTGCTCAGTCAACCAATGAGCCCCTGCGTGGGGTGGGGGGGCCAGGCTCAGCGCGGGAGTGGTCCGTGCCCTGGCCCCCCGCCACCAGGGGAGCGGGGCGATGCAGCTCCTCCCCCCCGCCCGCCCCTGCCGCACATGTCACAGGAGGCAGAGGAGCCGGAGCCAAGCAGAGCAGACCCCGGGATCGGGGCAGGACCTGCAGCCAGTAAGGGACCTGGTGCCCAGGGCGGCTCGGCGCTGGGTGGGTGCGCCCGGTCTGCCCCCCGCCCTGCGGCTGACCCACTCCCCAGCCGCTCTGTTGGTTACTGTCCCCTCTGCGGGGGTGGAGCCGGGTCTGAGATTGGCTTGGGACCCACGGGCGGGATGTACAGCCCCACGCACCTCACTCCAAACACTGCTATAGCATTACGCATTCTTTTAACATTACCAGTATCAGTGGCTTCTGGTGAATGCAGTTTCTCCAAACTGAAATTACTAAAAAATTATTTGAGGTCCGCCATATCTCAAAATCATTTGTCAAGACTCACATTAATTTCAATTGAAAGTACCATTGCAAAAAATTTAGATTTCACTGAATTATTAAAAGACTACGCAAGTATAAAAACCAGAAAAATTCAGTTCATACAAATTCTTTTAATTTATGAGAAACTGGGTGCACCGGAAGACACTAACGTTTTTCATTATTGTTTGTAATTCTGATTTTGTTAAAATTAAATGAGTACACTAGTAAGAAATTGTTTTATTTCACTCACTACAAATTCTCTGTTTTCATTTTTTTTTTATTTTAAACAGTCAAAAAACAAAACAAAACTGAAAAAACCATTGCAAAGTGCAAACGTGTAAAAGCCAAAAAAAGGGGAGGAGGGGCAGCCAAAAAATGTTTTGCTTCGGGCGGCAAAAAACCTAGAGCCGGCCCTGAGCCCTTCTTATATGGGCCTGCCAGGCTATGATTGGCTACTCCTCTCATCCCCTTTCTAATTGGTTACCTCCAGCACAGCCTCTCTAGGGCTGCTTTTAACCTCTTTTCTGCCAGTGAGGGGCAGCTGCCCAATCACAGATATATATGTTACAGACA
Source organism: Eretmochelys imbricata (assembly GCF_965152235.1). Lineage (NCBI taxonomy): Eukaryota > Metazoa > Chordata > Testudines > Cheloniidae > Eretmochelys > Eretmochelys imbricata. The sequence continues at coordinate 90,273,855 of NC_135576.1, forward strand.
GACATGTGTGTTATCATTGGCATGGCAGAGGGAATCCATGTGTGACTTCTTCTAACAGTTTTCAGAGTAACAGCTGTGTTAGTCTGTATTCGCAAAAAGAAAAGGAGGACTTGTGGCACCTTAGAGACTAACCAATTTATTTGAGCATAAGCTTTCATGAGCTACAGCTCACTTCATCGGATGCACGAAAGCTTATGCTCAAATAAATTGGTTAGTCTCTAAGGTGCCACAAGTACTCCTTTTCTTTCTTCTAACAGTGTTATAGTATAAGTAAATGGTGAGTTAGATTCTGTGCAGCAGCCAAGCTCTGCTTCACAAGGTAGAGGGGGCACCAGGAATCAGCTATGAATCCCTGATCTTGAAGTTCAGACTGCTCCAGCCTTGGTGAGAGTTAGAACAGCTATGGTGCTGCTGTAACTTATGACACTGGTAAATGGTCGGTCCTTAATGGGGTTAATAGTAATAATAATTATTATTATTTACCTTGGTAAGGCCAAATCCTGCTGTCCTTACTTAGATTTTACTTAGTCCTCACTCGGGTAAAACTTTCATATGAGCATTTCTTCTCATGGTATCTCTTGTGATTTAATGAAGTCTTTTTCACTTATTTTGTCATTGGGTGGTTCTCATTATTAGTGTCATCTTCATATGCTACAAATGTGTGTGTATGAAAAATTGTTTTGGAGAAGCAAAAGCCATATGCAGTGACTGTCATAAATATAAAGGGAAGGGTAAACCCCTTTGAAATCCCTCCTGGCCAGGAGAAAGCTCCTCTCACCTGTAAAGGGTTAAGAAGCTAAAGGTAACCTCGCTGGCACCTGACCAAAATGACCAATGAGGAGACAAGATACTTTCAAAAGCTGGGAGGAGGGAGAGAAACAAAGGGTCTGTATGTCTGTCTATATGCTGGTTTCTGCCGGGGATAGACCAGGAATGGAGTCTTAGAACTTTTAGTAAGTAATCTAGCTAGGTATGTGTTAGATTATGATTTCTTTAAATGGCTGAGAAAAGAATTGTGCTGAATAGAATAACTATTTCTGTCTGTGTATCTTTTTTGTAACTTAAGGTTTTGCCTAGAGGGGTTCTCTATGTTTTTGAATCTAATTACCCTGTAAGCTATCTACCATCCTGATTTTACAGGGGGGATTTCTTTATTTCTATTTACTTCTATTTTTTATTAAAAGTCTTCTTGTAAGAAAACTGAATGCTTTTTCATTGATCTCAGATCCAAGGGTTTGGGTCTGTGGTCACCTATGCAAATTGGTGAGGCTTTTTATCCAACATTTCCCAGGAAAGGGGGGGTGCAAGTGTTGGGAGGATTGTTCATTGTTCTTAAGATCCAAGGGTCTGGGTCTGTAGTCACCTAGGCAAATTGGTGAGGCTTTTTACCAAACCTTGTCCAGGAAGTGGGGTGCAAGGTTTTGGGAAGTATTCTGGGGGGAAGGACGCGTCCAAACAGCTCTTCCCCAGTAACCAGTATTAGTTTGGTGGTGGTAGCGGCAAGGACAAAGGGTGGAATATTTTGTACCTTGGGGAAGTTTTGACCTAAGCTGGTAAAGATAAGCTTAGGAGGTTTTTCATGCAGGTCCCCACATCTGTACCCTAGAGTTCAGAGTGGGGGAGGAACCTTGACAGTGACAGACAATGGATTTTTTCCATCTTTTTCTCATTTGCCATTGTTTTTGTTTGTTTTTTCTGCGTTATTCATCACTTTAAACTTTCATTTTCCATAAATTTCCAAGAAGTTCCAAAAGTTTCCATTATTGCCAGATTTTCTAGTCTACAGCAGAGCCTGAGTCAGGATCTAAACTTCACTGGGATCTTCATCTCTCACATCTCATCTGCTGTTGGTGATGTAAACTTCTACTTTGAATTGTTAGGCTCCTCATGGTTACAGAACATAAGGCTGCAATTATGAAGCTACTGTAAACCTCTGAGGTAAATGATCAATTTGGGAAGGAAATTAAAAAGTACTATGTTCTTAAACATGCTTAAGTTCTTTCAAGTATTACTCCTAATAAAGAAAGGTGTAACAACACATCTGTAGTATCACTTGTTTTCTTTGTCACTAGGATTCCTAGATCTGTATACTCTACTTGAGCATTTTGTCTTTGAGGCTTAGTAATTCAATCAATGGAAGGAGCCAGATTGTGGATCTCTGAAGGAAGAAAGCAACTCCACAGCGGGGGGGGGTGTGCGTTTTCGCAGGAATGTCTATAAAATCCTCACTAGTGAAAGTAACAACAGGCTGTCCAAATTGGCAATGCCAGAGCTTTGTTCCAGCATTCAGCTTTCTGTCAATACCTATTAGCTATAGCACAGAACCAAGAGCCATGGAAGTGTTGTGTACACCCTTCTTATTATTTTATTATTTGTATGATGGTAGTTCCTATAGGCTGAAACTGAGATTGGGTCTGAGATGCATTTGGCACAGCTCCAGATAGTTGGGGAAAGGTGGCATTAAGGCATCCTGTCCCATCCCCCCACCACCCTCCCAGTCCTGAGGGATACTGAACTTTGTTCTGGCTGTCAACAGCACTTAAGGGCTAGTCTGGCAGACAGGGATTGCCAGGGCAGAGAGACATCCTGGAAATGCCTCCTTCTTGCAGCCATATCCCTTATGCTAGGGTGCTAAAAGGGGTTGGCATGGAAGTTGTTATGGTGGCAATACCATTTAAGGATTATCCTACAGAGGGAAAATCCTTAGGGGGGTCAAACAAAAAGAGGGGCCAGAATCTGGTTCATTGGAAGAACAACGTGGGGAAGCTTGCACTGCTACTGCCAATGGGGTAGCTATTCCAGGACAGATGATTTCATTCTTCAGATCAGTCAAAGCCCTATCACCCACAAGCACTGAATTCACTTAAAAAGTTTGAAACAAACAGAAATGTATCCCGATCTGCTGGATTATATTGGTAGCCATTACTCCTGATTCCTGTGGTGTTAATGATTCCATGGACACTTTTTCTGTTTGCTAACCTTTTCCTTGACACCCTTCTTCAAATAAATCCTCTGTTCTTAATATCTCCGTTTCTGCATCAGGTTGACTAAGATTTCTGTGGGAAAGTTTGAAATTTTCTTTTTTTCACTGCCAGAGTTTCACCTTTTTCCTCACCCCACTTTTTGGACAGATTTCATTTCCCAAACAGATGCGTCTCATTTTTGAAAACCACATCTACAAAGATGTAGTCAGTTTACTACTCTTCTTTCTTTCTTTCTTTCTTTCTTTCTTTCTTATGTGATTTTCTGTTGATGTTCTGATTGTTTGCAGCTCTTGGCGCCTTCTGAGTCATGGTTTATATTGTAGCTTGAATTTGCAAATATGTACTCTGGAGCCCCAAAAATCTACAGTTGCAGGCAAAAATGTAGTAAATATACCTGTAATATGTAGTTCGTGTGTTTGCACATGTAAATGCCCAACAATAGGTGCATGGGCATTTTTAAGGGTGCATTCCTTATATCTAAATTTTAGTACTTACTGGAACCAAACAAATCAGCTGGAGAGTCCTCCTGCTGCTGCTGAAGCAGATGACACTCATTGAAAAGGTGTACTTCCTGAAAAAATAGGCACAGATTTAGATACAAAATGCCTGAATTTCCAGGACACACAGTACATCCTTGCAGCTGCCACTATAAATATATGCTGGGGGCCAAAGGGGTAATAATTGAACTTCTAATTTTATACCTGCAGATTTTGTGTGCCCACGAAAACAGGATTTATCCACACACATTATATAGATACCAGATTTTTGCAGGCTGATCTAGCTATTGGGTTTTCTTGTAGCATCTTACATAGTGGTATCCAGGTACTATTTCCCGTGCCTTTTGGGGGGCGGGGGTGAGGTAGTCTCAAATTCTGGTTTTGTGGGTGCAAATGATTGTGTCATAGAATCATAGAATCATAGAATATCAGGGTTGGAAGGGACCCCTGAAGGTCATCTAGTCCAACCCCCTGCTCGAAGCAGGACCAATTCCCAGTTAAATCATCTGTCTGTCAGATTGTCGGCATAAACTAGGGACCTGATGTAAAGAGTTGATCAAATCTGGAGAGGAAGCATGGTCTAATGGATAGTGCAGAGGACTTGGATCCAAAAGAGTTGTGTTCTAGTCCTGACTCTGCTGCTGACCTGCCCTGCAACCCTAAACAAGTCATTTCAGCACCCACTTATTCTGTCCATTTACATTGCTCTTCAGGGCAGGGACTGTCCTGTACAATTTGTTTGCACAGTGCCTAGCACAACAGAGCCCAGTCTCCGTTAGCATCTCAAGGTGCTATCATAACAGTCACAAGATGCTCTCCATGAAATTGTGAACGTTCACACCACCATTTATTTTGATCTGTACATGTTACTGCCCAAAAGTAGAGTGAGAAGTTGCCAAGCTATGGTAAGACATCTAAGCCCTGCTCTTGCAGACACTGAACTTTACTCATGTGCGCGGTGCTATTGCCATCACGTAAAGGTATGCACACATTGAAGAGTTTGCAGGACCAAGGCTGCATTCTGAGAACAATAATTTTATTACTGCATGGCTCACTTCTAGTGTTCAACTTATTTCTGAGCTGCTAAAATAGTGACAGGACTATGGAGGACATGCATGTGTTTATCATTGAGAGGGAAACCAATTCCATATGTTCCACACATACACCTCATTCTGCGTCTGGCCTTCAGGCAGGCAGCATCACATTGTGATTTCAAGGAAACAAGGAAAGAGGAACAGCAATCTGCTTTTGCTTAAACCTACTTAAAAGAGAAAATACATTTAGATGACCTATTCAGATGCTATTTAAGTTCATTCCAAGTGGCCAACTGCAGAGCTCATGTGTGGAAGGAGCTGCCAATTTTCTTTCCTTCTTGCTTTCTTTCTTAAGAAGTCTTTTCATAAATCCGTGCTCAGAGTGGACGGATAGCACCTTGCAGTTCTTTCAGGTTTGTCTTTTGGAAATGGTATTGAAAACAGCTGTCTGTCCCTGTGTGAGAAAGATAGCCGTGCCTGTCCAGGAGAGGGGAAGGTCAACAAGGTAAATCACCATGGAACTATAACCAGACATGAAGAGTAAACTTACAATTTATTAACAAGTGCACATTGAAAAACAAATAGATCCAGTCAAATGCTTCAATAATTCCATTGCAAATACACAGTGACAGAAAGCAGGAATTACTTTGCACAAAATATTTTTAAGAGGACTCTACTATAGCAAATATATTTGCAGAATTAGGATGACTAGTGTCTTATTCCCTGCTTCTGTTTCCCCAACATGGTCTCATGTGAGCAAATGTCAGCAATGGCAGCAAAGCTATCTATCCATCTATCTAGTCGACTGGTCTTAAATTAGCAGGGAAATATTGTTTAAAAATATGTTTAGTTAGCAGACAGACAAACAAAAACAGTGTACCTATTCAAATTTAACAAGAACCTAGTTGCTCTTCTGGAAAGCACAATCCACTTTGACTCCAGTTAAACACAATTTTATTGGTTCTACTTGTGGTAGATGGTATAAACACTTTGCAATGTTCTGAGCTCCCATTCCTGCACTCAGTATTTTGCAGGATCAGGCTCTAACATCTTGGAACAGGTGGACAGCACTCATACAGGGGAAGATATTTCTCTCTGCTGTAAGACTGAAAGGGTAGCATATTCTTCTTTCACCCCTCAAGTAAAGATCAGTTCTGTCATCGATCCACACATTAGCACTAATAGGAGTTATATACACAGAACACTGCTAGGTATTATTACTCTGCATCAGTCTTAAGGAATTCTTTCTGTGAAGTCAAATTTTCTACATTTATATGTGGATTTTTTTATATCAGTTGAACAGAGTTTAAAAGGGTGTCACTATATACATAAGTGCAAAAATGCATTAATAAGTGCACCATATTATTTCCACAGACAAACCCCCTGGTTAATTTGTAACCGTGCGTGTAGACTATTGCATGTGACATACACCCCTGTGCAAAGGGACAGCACAAGTGCTAAACAGCACTCAACTCCCACTTAAGCACTCAAAATAGGGCATAAGTGGTCCTTGAGCATTGCATAGTCCTGCACAGAGTGGATTTCTCCCTATGTAACTGCAAAACAAACAATAATTGGCCAAAATATCAGTCAAAGCAAAACACTTCAATTCATCAAATTCCTTAGCTCATGGAAAACAGAATATTTTTCTGGATATGGAGAGTTACTCATACTCATTGTCTGTGCTTTGGAAATGCATCCTTTAAAAATTCTGGGTTTAGCCCCAACTGCAGTTCTTTCATGTTGTGCATGAGTCTAAATCATTTCAAAGTCCACAGACTCACCAATTGCTATCACTAGAGTGTATGACAGCTTTCAAATGTCTGATAGAATTTGATGAAGAAGAGTATTTTGTGCCAAATAAAACCTCATTCTTTACTTGGGAGGAAAAATGTGAAGCGCATAGCTACCAAGTTCAGGCACTGATTACTGAAATAGTTTTCTACAGCAATAAAATATCAAATATCTCCCTCATGCTGTACCTTCTGGATAAAATTACTGGAGCTCTAAGCCGTCTGAGGAGAACAATCAGGGTGTGTATAGGTGTGGAGCTGATGCATGCAATAGCAAAAACAGCATACAAAAATCCAACCAACAATATGGAGACAGTGTGACTCTCTGACTGAAACAACACTATCTGTGGGGAGTCTATTTGCTATTATAATACTGGAAGGCTACACAATAACAGAGCCATAGGTGCAAGGCGTCCTGACTCTCAAATTTTATTTGGAAATAGAAGATGCCTGTTGCCAGGATCATCAGAGATTGTTATTCTTCATTAAAGCTGTGAGACCTTGGAAAAACCTGCCTGGCTCATTTTTTAAAAACAAATAAACCCCGCAAGAGCCTAAAGGGAGGATAGAGTTACTTATTGTTACTTTAAAATACATTGGCTGCCATGTCAAAGCAGCAGTGGGTATATTTTAAAGTGACAGGTCTAAAAAATATTGTTCTTGCTCCCACCTCTCCCTGAACTCTCCCCATTCCAACAGAAGAATTCTACTTTGGTCCCCAATTAGTGAGCTGAAGTATTTAAAATGCAAACAAGGACCTTCTTTTCTCTCTCATACTCATTAACTCAGTCAAGCCATCCTTAGAAGAAGGATTTTCTAAAGAGTACATTTAGGAGTGTTAATAGGGGTAATTAGGGGTCGAGAAACCACCCTGAAACTTGACCCAAATCTTCACCCAAAACTTGAAATGAGCACAAATCTTTTTGGAGGTTTGTAAAAGTTCTGAACTTTGTTTCCCTATTAAAAATATTGTTTCATCCTTGCACCGCAGGCCCTTACATGGCCATTTGAATGGGAGGCTAAAAAGCACTTCTGTTTAGGAAACTTCTCAAAGCATTCGTTCTGCTTTTCCTTTAGGCATATTGTACATTTGTTTGATATTTCTCAGGCTATCATAGATTGTGGATCTCAGTCTCCTCTCACACCAGTTTTACAGAAGTGTAACTGCAGTGGGCCGTAGTTTGTGCTGTGCTTCTCAGGGGGTGCAGCATAGAATTAGCAGCCCAGGAAGGGGGATGGCAAATGGGGCTGTACCTTCCATATTCAGGGGTGCTCTGGGCTCCAGTTTGACCTCAGAATGAGTTAGAGCAGCCCAGTGGCTGCTTTAATTTACAGACGCTTTGCATGGCTGACTGTGAGCTGCTTTGCAGCCCAGAATAGCCAGAGCACAGGGTGCTCCAGCCACTCCCCTTCCTATTCTGATACGCCACTTCTGTTATCCTCAGCCATTCTCCCAGCATTCAGCACAATACCATTCTGACCTCTTTATAGCCTCTTTGCATTACAGAAGTGACATAAAGGGGCTATAGTGGGAGACAGAATCTGGCCCATTAGCATCAGTGGAGTTACTCCTGCTTCACACAATTGGTGTAAGAAGACAATCAAGTCCCCTATCTTCTGATGATGGTTTTTCTTCCTTGATCTTCTAATCACTCTAATCTCTTTTGTATGTAGTTGACTCCAGATACATACAGTAACTGCAGAAACAGAAGAAGAAACCACTTGGGGCTGTGAGTGTTTTCTACTAGTTACCTAGAGTTTTCAGCATTCAAAGCAGGAGAAGTTCATGTCTGAGAATCCTAGAGCTGCATTTTACACCAAAGTAATAAGATCAGAATCTACATCTGTTTTTCTATACAACATTATTAGTGGTTTATAGATACAAGGCAAGCACTGGATTTCATTGTGACCTTTCTCTGCCTAAATAGGTTGTCCTATAAATCTTATTTTATGGCTGCACCTTAAAGCTTCTGGCAGATTATTATAAATTCATTATTCTGGCAGAACTCTTGAGAACAAAAGGACTCTATATCTTGTAAAGGACTTCCAAAGTCATTGGCAAACTTTCTCTTGTAGCTTGGATAAAATAAGAACTGTCTTGAGCCTTCATGAACAACTTAAATATGAGCGAAAACTTTTTTGAGATTCAAATCATCTTGAATAATTTTACATTTGGTTTCCTATCAGAAGCCAATTTGGTTAAAAATCAGAATTTCTGTTCTTCAGGAAATCTGATAAATTGGCATTTGTTTTTGTCCTGAATTAAGGCAAAAAGTGAAAATATAAATTGTTTTTGCTAAATGGAATGTTCAGAAATATTTTGATTATGAAATGGCAAACATCTTGTTTCATCGTGACAGGTTTCAGAGTGGTAGCCGTGTTAGTCTGTATCAGCAAAAGCAACGAGGAGCCCTTTTGGCACCTTAGAGTCTAACAAACTGATATGGGCATAAGCTTTCACGGGCTAGAACCCACTTCATCAGATGCATGGAGTGGAAAATACAGTAGCAGGTATAAATACACAGCACATGAAAAGATGGGAGTTGCCTTACCAAGTGGGAGGTCAGTCTAACGTGACAATTCAATTAACAGTAGGATACCAAAGGAGGAAAAATCACTTTTGTAGTGGTAATGAGAGTGGCCCATTTCAAACAGTTCACAAAAAGGTCAATTTTTATTTTAACCATCAAATTAGGCCTGAATAAAGACTGGGAGTGATTGGGTCATTACAATACCTAATTTCCCCCTACTGTTACTCACACCTCATGGGAGTTGCAGTTTGGGTGCCTCATTCCCCCATTCTCCTCTTTGGGTTGGGCTCATTGGCCATTCTACATTTCCTCCTATGATGCACAGCTGTTTTGGGAGTTCCATGAGGCACTTCTGTGGTTCTACCAAAGCAGATGTCAGAACATTTTGTATCTCTGTTGCTGCATGGGCATAGAGCTTTGATAATTTTAGTCTCTGCTAAGAGAATCAAGTGCTTCTCAATGGCACATGAACTATGTACTGTTTTTAAAAAATCCCATCTAGGCTCCTAACTGTAATAATACATTTACTTGCAGTATATTACTATCTGTACTGTATAGCGGTCCAGAAAGAATGTGGCTGCTGGTAAACAAGGGAGACAAAGCTGGAACTTGGGCTGTGCAAAAGGCTTTTTATTGCCTGTAATTCTTTTCTTTAATAAATGCCTCCTGTTTAAATTGGACTGTGATTCCATATATCATGACACCTACCAGAGTTTGGGATTAGCAAAGAAGGGGCTACCCAGAGTCAATCCCAAATTTTATACTGGAACAGGACTTTGATATTCAGTCAGTACTGTAATAGACATCCAAGCTGCATGCCATGTATATATTGTGCTAATAATACAGTACATACTTTGTAAAGACAAGGTCTCCGCAAAGTACAATGTACTATGTACAATCTTATAGAAAACATACACATGAAGTTCTGTGGCCTGCAATGTGTAGGAGGTCAGACCTAGATGATCATGATGGTCCTCTCTGACCTTAAAGTTTATGAGTCTATGCGCAGGAAGACAAAAAATTCTTTAAGAAATAACACATGAAGCTTGGCTAATACAAACTCATGTGCAGTATTTGTAGAGTTGGAAGAAAATTTTCTATAGAAACATTTTTGAAGGAAAATGGTTTTATGACTAAAAGTTAATTTTCATGAAAAAAATTCATTTTTATCAAAATGTTACCTTTTGGAGGTTTCTTTTTAATGAATCCCTTTCCCCCCCCCCAAAAAAAAAAAACTTGAGGAGATTTTTTAAAAATGGTTTTGTCAGAACATTTTCCAGGAAAAAAATAATTTCCTAAACAGCTCTAAAACTCAGGCAAAGCAGAATATTAGTGTTTAGTTGAGAAAAAAAAAAAAAAAAAAACACTGAGCAATTCTTCTTCAATCAAATACTTTTTACATATTCAGTACAGACATTGCCTGCTCCAGTGTTGAGTATTAGTGCTTTGATTCAATAAATTCTTGGGACTGTACAAAACTGGTATTACATCTTTAGTTGGGAGGGAAGTAATTTTTTTTGTATACAGGGCTGATTAGGTTGATCCTTCTGCATGACACCATTACAAAAATGGCACTTGAAATGTGATATAATTTACATAATAGAAGACATGAGTTTTAAGAGTGAGTAGCCTGGAATCAACTGAGTTCAGTTTAGTTCCAACCTTAAAAGAATCATTTTGTGCCTCGTTATATTGCCAATAGTCATTTGGCGAGACACATACCGGCAGAAGTCATGAAAATATTCTTTCTGAGCAGAAAGCTTTGTGGCAGAGATAGCAAATTTCCCTGAGATCTTGAAGAGTTGGGTGAACCTTCAACAGTCTGGAACAGCATAAAGGGAAATGAGGAATGGGCACCTAATACTTCATATCCGTGCTCGATACTGTCAGTTTCTTCAAACATTTTGGACACAGAGGGCCTGATTATGCTCTAACTCACATGACTTTTACCTGATATAACTCCATTGACTTCAGTATTACCAGCTTTCATGATTTTATTGCTAGTGTCACAATATTTGTTGTTTCTCTTAAAGACTCAGCTCCTGGAGGTCAAGTGATTATGTGAGAATCTCAGCTTTCACTACAAAAACAAAAGTAAATTTCTAGCCCTTTTGGCTTTCAGGGAAAAAATTAAGATGATGAACCCTAAAGGCTCAAAAACCAGAAGGCAAATCAGAAGATAAACAATCTCATGATTGTATGTTATAAGCTGTTTGGCATGCCGCTTGTCGGTGTTTTACAGCACCTAGCACAATGGGGTCCTGCTATGGTTGGGGCTCCTAAGCATGATGGTAATACAAATAATAAAAAATACCAATAATGTTCAGAGGCCTGACTCACAATTTCTGAACACTTCTATGTGACTTCGGTAGTCTGAAAAACAGCAGAATAAGACTTACATTTGATAAAGGATTTGGAAATCCTGCTATTCGTCTGATCTCGCTAAAGGTCTGATTTGCTTTTGAGCAGCGCAGGGCTTTTACCCCAGTGACTGAGTGTGAACCATCTGGATGCCAGGGGAATGAATTATAATCATATAACTCATGGCCCTACATTTTCACTTCTTTTAAGGAGGACGTTCATCATCTCCCACTCTCCCTTCCAATGACCCACAGTGCCTGGCCCAAACTTAATTAATTTATCTCAGGATGTGTGTTTCTCTTTGTAGGACTATATACTGGGGTGATAGGGGAAAGGAAATGCTAACCACACAAACATGAGGCCAGGGCAATTTTGAACATTTTGAATATGTTAGGGCTAGCAGTCTCCTCATTAAACTCTGATTAGCAAGTGGACTTGATCCAGGCTAATGCAATGCTGAATGAGTTGGTTTTTTTTTTTTTTTTTTTTACTGCCAATTTATCAGAGGTAGGCAATTAAGAGCTCACACACCTCCAAGTCTGGTAATGTTTTTGAAGCAGAGATCTCATACCCGTCCAGCAAGACCTATTGTCCTTAGAACAATATTCCCTACTAATCTCACTTCTGGCAATTTACTTTTTCTTTCCAAGCAGATTGAGAAACAAAAAAGCTTGAAAGAGCATGGGGGAGGGATACCCTATGAGTATTTAATCCCATCCCCTAAGTGGGAGTTTTCTCATTCCATTCAGTTTTTCTTTTAACGAGCCCTGGATAAATAAACTTTACTGCATCACTACTTTAATTCAGGAGATCCAATTATGCATCCAGTGGGGAGCAAAGGCATTCTGTTTTTCAAAGCAAACACAATACTGCAACAAAAGCGCCTTGTAATTATTGCTTCACTACAAATATACAAACCCAAAGGTGAGATTTGCTTTGGTTGATTGTTTAAATGTAATTATTACCTTTCTTTCACTTTCAGCTTTCATGAAGGCTTCCCAAAGGCAGTGCTTGGTGTTATTCTTCATAAGCCCTAGGATCCGAAAGGTTGAACGGGAAACCAATCCTCTGGCCTTTGAGTCACTGAATGAGTTCCCTCACACAGTCAAGGCTGACCAAAGATTTTAACTCAAGAACCAGAAAGTATAAGAGGCACCTGCTGAGGGCCACATCCTAACCAGGAGAGAGAAAGAGAGAGATGAAGATGAAAAGAACAAGCAGGAGACAGGTGGAGATACAAAAATAAAAAGCAGAAAAATGAGAAGCAGCAGTGGAATGACAAAGGAGCTCAGCAAAAGCTTCCCCCTCCACCGGACCTTTGTGAATTGCTAGTGGTATTTGTATTTGTGCCATGCTGACTAAGGGACACAAGCATAAAGACCCATCCTGCCCCAGAGAGCTTGCTACTAAATCTACAATGTAACATGTTATTTAAAAAAAAAACCTAAAAAATTCCTCCCATGTTTTAGGGACCGTGGACAGATTCACTGTTGCCTCTGCTCCTTTGTGCTGGTTCTCTTGGCACACGGTTGCCATAGGGAAGGTGTAAGGGTAGCCCAAAGGCCAGCTCTGGGTTTTCTCCTCTGAAGCCACTGATACAGAGGATGGGGTGAGAGGGGCGGCACATTGGGGGCAATAGAAAGTATGGCTGTAGCTGTGGTTCTCTACTGGTGATTCCCTACTGCTGCAAGCCCTCTACAAACCATGGCAGCAGGGAGAATAAATAAGGGCAGTCATGAAGGGTGTCCAACCCAGCACCAGGTGCTGAACTTTACCCTGTTATCCCTTTAATAAAGGGAGGCACAAAGCTCAATACAGGAGTGCACTGATCCCAAGAGGTTGTGTTGCTCTATGATTTCCTCCTCCCATCATTAACTCCCTTTTCTTTCCCTCGTTCAATCATTCTTTTTTTACTCATTTCCCTCCCTCTTGTTCCTTTTCTTCCTGTTCTTTTTCCTTCTTGCTGTCATCTGCTGCTATGTTCTTCACCTTTACAGACATTAACTCTCACCCCACTGCTTAGAGATAGCTCAATACATTTTAATATCCCCATTTCACAGGTAGAGAAACAGAGGTAGAGAGGTTAAGTGTGTTGCCCAAGGCCATACAGCAAGTCAACAGTAGAACCAGTGCAAAGCACTCAGAACCTTCCAACCCTATGCTCAGACCTCTATGACTCTCTGTATATACATATCTTATATACAAATACTACATAAGCAGACTATGTTTTACATATTAGACCTATAAGAGATAACACATTACTACATGGGAAGTAATATGAATGTGGCCACTTGCTTTTATTACTGTTCATGCACATAAGTATAACATACTACATATATACTTGAAATATGTTTTTATGAGTCTTTCTCCTGTCTTGTTTCTCACTCTCTGTGTCCCTGTTCTCTTTCTCTAAACACATGAGCAAACTCCTACACATATACACATGTACAATAAACATGTGTTATATCTAAATAGAATTGAAGACAGGCAATCTTCCCCCACAATCCTTTTGGTCTTGGGCATCTGTGAAGCCAGTACTAAGTTCTATCTACCTTGGGTACTTCTCTGGCCCCTCTTGTCATAATATGTGTGCATCTCTCAGTACCCCATGAGGTAGGGAAATACTATTATCCCCATTTTAATGGTTGGGAACTGAGGGACAGAACAATTAAGTGGTTTGACTGAGGTTAAAGGAAGGCTGTGGCAAAGCCTAAAGGTTCTGAGTCCCAGCCCTATGGGACCATCCTTCCTCTCATTTCATGGAACATAATAGTATGTTGGTCTATATATACCAGAGTTAGGCCTCCAGATCCCCTGGCCACCCCCCACCCACCTCATCCCACACTAAACTCCCATTCCACTCAGTACATGTGAGAGGCCATTCAGAGGAAGGCAAGATAGAGTGCAGTAGGTATGGAGTCCCTTGGCACAACTTTTCTCTAGCCTACCCCTATGCATTGAGATCATAGTGACCCTGCTGCCTTAGGGCCTTCTCTGCCCGTGGTGAGAGGTAGTGATGTAAACAGCACAAAGGAGGAGTGAGACACCTGAAAAGGCATTTTCCCCTCATCACTCTCTTCTATTTTCCATGAGCTCTGACTACCCTGCTCTGTCAGCCACATAAAGAAAGGGCATGAAGAAGCCACTTGTGACTCCTCCCATAGGCTTAATGATACCAGCACAGTACAGTGCAACAACAGCGCATGGCAAGGGAGCACAGAATGGGCAGGCATGTGTGCTGCTGCCTCTAGCATGTGGGTACAAGATAGTCCTGGCACTCCCCTATGCCCAATGAGGCAGACTTTCTGCCCGGCTCTGTGGCTGTTCCCATCTCCCTAGTTGGCCACATTCATCTGGTATGAGGAGGTGTCCCCAGCAGGCATAGACCTGGCTTAGCCGGCTCCTGCCCTACTCTACCCAAAATCTCTGATGCAGGGTGTGTGTCGAGGGCAGGGAGGAGGAGAGACCAGAAGGTGCTATGCTCCAGCTATCTTCACCTGGCAGAAGGGTCCTTGGTGCTCCGGTGCCAAGATAGGGATATGGGTTCCGTCTATGGCCCCACCACAGTTAGGGAATCCCATTGCAGCAAAGCCATCCACTATGACCTGCACATTTCCCAGGGTCACTACCCTTGATATCAGCAGATCTTTGATTGTGTTGGCTACTTGCATCACAGCAGCCCCCACAGTAGATTTGCCCACTCCAAATTGATTCCCGACTGACCGGTAGCTGTCTGGCATTGCAAGCTTCCACAGGGCTATTGCCATTCGCTTCTCAGCTGTGAGGGCTGCTCTCATCTTGGTATTCTTGCGCCTCAGGGCAGGGGAAAGCAAGTCACAAAGTTCCATTAAAGTGCCCTTACGCATGCGAAAGTTTCGCAGCCACTGAGAATCGTCCCAGACCTGCAACACTATGCGGTCCCACCAGTCTGTGCTTGTTTCCCGAGCCCAGAATTGGCATTCCACCATATGAACCTGCCCCATTAGCAGCATGATGCCCACACTGTCAGGGCCCGTGCTTTGAGAGAAGTCTGTGTCCATGTCCTCATCACTCTTATCACCGCACTGACGTCCCCTACTCGCCCGGTTTCTCTTTGCCAGGTTTTGGTGCTGCATATACTGCTGGATAATGCGTTTGGTGTTTAATGTGCTCCTAATTGCCAAACTGATCTGAGCGGGCTCCATGCTTGCCGTGGTATGGCGTCTGCACAGAAAAAAGGCACGGAACGATTGTCTGCCATTGCTCTGACGGAGGGAGGGGCGACTGACGACATGGCTTACAGGGTTGGCATACAGGGAACTAAAATCAACAAAGGGGGTGGCTTTGCGAGAAGCAGAATAGCCTCCTCAAGGATAGAACTCAAAACCTCAAGTATAGAACTCAAAACTGGGTTTAGCAGGCCGTCGATTTCACGGAGGGAGGGAGGAGAAAATGAATACAAAACAAATCTGGTCTATTTCTTGTTTTGATTCACTTCATCTATCTTTATACATCTTGCAGTACGACCGCTAGCCATCGTCATCACCTGGGTGCTCGGCAGAAGACAGTGCAGTATGACTGCTGGCCATCGTCTTCTGCTGGCTGCAGATTAAAAGACAGTGCACTACTGGTAGGACTGAATCGCCATGAAATGAAACTTAAAAGGGCAATGACCTAGCTGAGTCACTCCCATGTTTGCCCAGCACCCCGACCTCATCGAGGTTGGTTAAAAGAGCACCTTAGACTACGTCGACGATGGCTACAAGTCATACTGCACTGTCTGCTGCCAAAAGGCAATAAGCTGTTGCTGTGTAGCAATGCAGTACTGTGTCTACCAGAACCCAGGAGACATACAGTAACAGTGAGCTGAGCGGGCTCCATGCTTGCCGTGGTATGGCGTCTGTACAGGTAACTCAAGAAAAAAGGCGCGAAACGATTGTCTGCCCTTGCTTTCACGGAGAGAGGGAGGGAAGGGGGGCCTGATGATATGCACCCAGAACCACCCGCGACAATGTTTTAGCCCCATCAGGCACTGGCATTTCTACCCAGAATTCAAATGGGCGGCGGAGACTGTGGGAACTGTGGGATAGCTACCCACAGTGCAACGCTCCGGAAGTCGATGGTTGCCTCGGTACTGTGGAGACACTCCGCCAACTACATGCACTTAGAGCATTTGTGTGGGGACACACACAATGGACTGTATAAAAACGCTTTCTACAAAACCGGCTTCTATAAATTTGACCTAATTTTGTAGTGTCGACATACCCCTAGTGTATAGCCCATTGACCATCCAAGTTTCCTTTGTGAATCAGAAGTAAACTTCACAGCCTCTTTGCCATGTAAAAAACAGCTCCTTCCTTGCATTGCATGAGGTGTTTCTTTAAAAAAAAATCTTAAAAGTTTTGCCGAGTTCAGATTTTAATCAAGTGTAATGTGGCAATCTAAGAACTAACAGATGAAAGCTGTTTATCATGTTTTCCCCTCCTAAAAAGAGTTCACAAACATCAGACATGGGACTGGCAAGGAAGAGTGTGTGTCTCGTGGATAGAGCAAAGTACTGGCTATACTCATAGCTTCAGGTCTCCTAGTAATTTGTTATGTGACTTGCTCTATAAAATAAATGAATACAAAACAAAGAAACTAACAGCAAAATTCTTTTCTTGTTTCTGCCCATTTAGGGAAAGCAGAGTATTAAAGCTGAGCCCATTGTGCAGAAAATTTCACCATTAGTGTGGTTTCTTTTTAAACTTTCTCCATCCCTTTTGGTAACATCTGCCATCCTCATTTGCACAGCAATTTTCCTAGCCAAGTTAAGAGCAAAGGTCCATCTTGCCCAGTACCCTGTTTTTCGAGAGTGGCCAATGCCAGGTGCCCGAGAGGGAATGAACAGAACAGGTAATCACCAAGTGATCCCTCCCCTGTCACCCATTCCCAGCTTCTGGCAAACAGAGGCTTGGGACACCATCCCTGCCTATCCTGGGTAAGAGCCATTGATGGACCTTTCCTCCATAAATGTATCTAGTTCTCTTTTGAACCCTGTTACAGTCCACCACATCAGCACCCCACCAAACCCATATGCTGGTTCTGAGTTACTTTAACAAGCAAAGGAACAAAAGAGCATCTGAAGAATGTTTTACCTGGCAACAAATGAGTTAAATGGAAATGAGTTAATATAGCATTCTAAAGTTACTTCCCTCCTCCAGAGCTACTATCCAGATGCTTTAGGGCTTACCCAAGTGAAGGCTGGATCACCACACAAATAGGAAGTACAGCTGGTTCCCCAGCTCCAGTCCTGCAGTTATGCAAGAAAATTTGACCAGAAACTAACCATGCCGCTGGGATGAGTAACATGTATGTGTGGTGGTATGGTATGTACTATATGCAATTTCTCTTCAGGTCTCATGGGATCTGATTAGAGATGAAGGAAGTCCAGAGTGACTGATCAGCCAGCTAACTGAAAGGATAGGTTTTACCCTGCGAGGCAAGCATAACAAATGACTTGCACAGATAGGGTCAGATTATCCATGAATTCTGTGGGGAAAATACTTTATTTGAGTAAAAATAGGCTCATTTTTGAGTGGAAATATTAAAATTTCACAAGTGTTGAAAATAATATTGTTAGGGCTGCCTATCTTGTTTATTAACCAATAGATGGTATTTGTACTGCACCCAACAGCATAGAATCTGGATTCAAATCCTTCATATTTCTTTGTAAAGAAAGCAACATAAGGGCCCTTTAGAATAAAGAATGCAGTTTAACTTTTTGTAGGGTTCTATTGTTATTTGAAATTGATCTTTACTAATGACTCTTTGGTTTGGAAGCTTGGCATTATATGGTGATCTGACAGAAACGTATTAGAATGGGAAAAATTAGATAATAGACTCATCAATTTTAAGGCCATCATAGACCATTGTGACCATCCAGTCTGACCTAATCCTGATCACAGCATTTCACTCAGATCCTATTCAGGCATTCTAAACATAAACTGGTATAATTTGTGCAAGTTAACCAGTTTGGCAAATCAGTGTAGTTCAGGGTATAACAGAGAAATTTGAAATGTATATACACAGTGACCACATTGAGCCTACTCAGAGTAACCTCCCCAGTCCTGAGATAAACACTGAAATGCACCCAACTGGAGATGGACAAAGGACAGCGTGTTGAAATTTGGATAATTTTTAGGCCAGGGTTGGGTTCAAAGTTGAATCCAGACAAGGTTTTATGTTTGCTTTCAAACGTACCAAAATCTCAAAGGCTATTCTCACAAGATTTTGGCTAAAAATGGTGGAAATTTTTTGAAATCAGCTGGTTTTGTGAGATGTCCTCCATCTTGACTCACAGAAATCTTTCAAGATCAGCTGTTCTCACAAGAGTTAAAAGAACTTGAATAGCAAATCCTGCAAGAACGGGAACCTGGACATTTTCAAGTAAGAACCAGAACAGACCACTTCTGACTTGGGCTTAAACCTGTAGGGACAGATTTTGATCCACCCATTTAACTATGAACCATCAGCCACCACTCCTAAAATCCTAAGGCATCCAGAATCTGGTTTTGACTCATCTTTATGTACAACATGATGACTAACATGGCAAGTACATGTAGATACACAACCTGATTGTCAGAACTACTGGGCATTCATAACTCCAGCTGACGTCAGTGAGCTCCTGGGTATTAAGTATCTCTGAAAATCAGGTCGTAAATGTCTACTATTTATAGCAGTCTTTTCAAAGGTCACTCTCCAATTAAAATTCACATATTTTTAAAATTACCTCCAAAAATATATTTCTTTTCCTGTGCTACAAAAACACCCTAGATTATTGAAATAAGAAGACTATTAAAAATCTAATTTACTTCGCATGCTTTACACTGGTTGTTTAGTATTTGCAATTCTCTAATCTTGCACTTTGCATTTTCTAGTCAATTTTGCTGCACTATCAAGATGCAGGGTGCCAAATGCTACAAGGGAACATTTTATTTAAAAACTAAATGAATAAACAATCTATTTCTATTGGAATTGAAAAAATAAAAATCTTGGAAATAGTTCTGTTGGTCTTATACTTGGTAAAAACTTTTTTGTTTTGTCATATTTAAAGTTTGGGCCTAATTTGCCCTTCCCCTTTAATAGAAAGCCCCATGAATGAGAAACGCTGTCAGGACGCATTCAAGGTACAACTTCATTCTACCCACCCAGTTCCTAACAGCCCCCTTTTTGTGTTTCCCTCGGACACACCAGGCACTCCAAAGTGATGTCAGAATGGAGGGGAAGACCATCAGTGGGAGTAGCCTGCCAAAGCTGACACTCCAAAGGGCAGCATGAGGAAAACCAGAACAAATGACTGGAAACTGGTTTTCTTTCCACCAGTTATCATGGGATGCCCGCCATTCTGTCTGGTAACCATAAATTAGCCTTCCACCGTAAAAAGAGGCAGCTGAGAAAGCCATAATCAAAAGCAAAACACAAGAAAAAGTTTCAACAAGTGGAGAAAAACATTTTTAAACTAGCTGAGTTTATGCAGAGAATTCTTTGGGCACTATTCATAAAAATGTTAGGCTCCATTAATGTGGCGTTTCATAAAGTGCACTCATAGAAAATGAGTGACGATGACTGTAGTTTCCCACTCAACAAAGCCCTCCTACCACAAGGGCAGAAACTACACTGCTGTTACACCTGAAGGGAGGGCACTGACTTAGCCATCTATTCATTACTGGAGCACAATGATGATCGCACAGAAGTAGTCATGTGACACAGGAACATGGTTCCCCTCTGAAATAAAACGCAGCACACACGATGCACTGTAACAGAGTGTTGCTATTAAAATGTGTAATGTTTAATATCGCTATCAACACTAGCACAATTCACTTGCAGGAACTGCATAAGTGTGATTCAAATTGACCTTCTAAATGTAGGGTGTTAGAGGACTCCAGTCCAGGGCTGTCAATCATGAGCACTAAATTCACACACAATCTTGAGGGACAAAATATGGCTGCACTAGCATATGTCCTTACGGTGCAGGGAGTGTTCACTGAGAGCTATTTTCCTTTAGCATTCCCATTTGAGAGGCAACCATAATTTGGATGCTTCTGCTCTAGGAATACACAGGGCAGGAAACAGGCCTACACTACCAAGGCCAAAGGAGTATGTCTGGGTTGGATGAGGGCATATGTACACTGACTAATGCAGTGTACTCTTCACCTGTAGCATGGTGGTGTTCTGACCTGTCTAATGGCAGAGAGAGAGAGAGAGAGAGAGAGAGATAAATGAGTCTACTCTACTGCTCTACGGTTCAGTTCCCAGCTTATCCGCAAATTCAGTGTGTGATTTTGGATAAGTCATGTAATCTACCCTGTGCTTCAGTTCCCTGTCTGTAAAATGGGGATAATCCTTCCCTATCTCGCAAGGGTGTTCTGAGGATAAAATCCATTAATGATTGTTATGTGTTCAGAGACTGTGATGAAGGCCATAAAAGTACTGACATAAATGCCATAACACTAAGTAAATGCCATAACATTGCAAGTATTCTGCAGAACAGGACATTACTGCCAATTGTTTTCATTGCTAGTTTGCCTGAGTTAGACTGGAATACAAACTGAGTAAGGAGTTTAGGGTTTGGTCCAAGATATGACAAAGTTATGGTATTTACTTACAGTGAAAAACAAAACAAAACAGGAAACTCTGTAGTCTGTCCAGGCATTATGTTGACTGATGTACAAGGAGGCATATATGACCTGAGGCACCCTGACAATTCATATCATAAAAGGATATTATTATAGCTCTCCTAATTGTCTCTAAATCATAGACAATTGCTATGGGGAAATATATTATAAACAAGATTATTCAAATGATAATTTCATCTTTCTAATTCTGCTGTAATACCTATGATGGTGTAAAAGGAGACTTGTAAATGTGAGCATTGGGAGTACCAAGGGTTGAATTTTCAAACATACCTAAAGGAGTTAGGCCCCCAACTCCCATTGATTTTCCACAGGAGCTCAGTACCAAACTCCCTTACGTGTTTTAAAAACCCCATCTTAAAAAGAAAACCAAAGCGTGGTTCGATACATTGTGTGAGTGCATGTGTGAGTCTGAGATGCTGTGGATTTTCCTTGAACTCTCAAGAATGAGGTAGATCTGCAGCTGCATTGTGGAGGAAGAAAATGTCTGAGATTCTCACTCCCACCTCTCATGCACACTCCCCAAAAATAAGCTTTTGCAAATGCCATGGAAAACCAATTTGATGAAGACACAGGAGCACCCCTTCAAAAACCTCATGCTTCTACTTACACTGGTTTGAAGTGTAAAGATACCCTAGAGACTAAGGCTTAGACGTTCCCCTTACCCCTTTCCCCCACCACAGAAGGGTCAGAGTTAGACAGGTTGAGATTTTTATTGTCTGTATCTGTAGTCCATGAGGACATATTTCCATGAAGAGTTTGAAATTCAAAATCTGCATTCTTCAGTGGCAAGGATTAATGATTTACCAGTAGAGATGTGCAAATAACCAATTTTTTGGTTTGGTGGCTGAGCCAAAAAGTTAAAAAAAATAATTTTGAGTCAAATGAAACATTTTGTTTCATCTTTTTAGGGTTCTTAGTTTTTTACCATTTTTAATGGTCAATAAAATTGAAGTAAAATTCAAACCGAAAAGTCAAAATGTTTCATTTTGAGTGTTGCAAGTTTTGTTTCTGTTTTATTTTTCTGACCGAAACAATTTGGCAAATTCGACAAAAACCAAAATCACAAAATGTTCCAGTGGACCCAAATCTACGTTTCTCAGTGAAAAAATGTTTCATTTGAAAAAATTGTCCCAGTTCTACCGCTGAGTTCTTGTGTATGTGTTTGGAGCACTGTATTTTCTCAAGCTTTTTGACTGGCTCTTGCTTAAGAGGAAATGAACCATTTCAGTTGGATTCTGAAATCTTCTACCATGGAAGCATTTAGAAGCTTTTAGGTACGCCTCCATCAATGAATTGACAAAAGGTGAAGCAGTCTGGATTCCTCCCCAAACCAAATATTCACCAAACACCCGATTATATCAACTATCTGGAGTTTGCATTTGTGTTTCAGAGAGAAGCAGAAACAGGGAAAGAGAGACTGAGTGTGGTGTTGGTGGAGGGGGATATGTGGCGAAGGGCCTGTTACTATTCCATAAGGCTTCTGAGCCACATATGTATTGTGCCTCCTAATCTTTTGTATTCATACAGACTCTGGGATTCTTTGTGTTCGTAGGTGTTTTCATTTTTTACACGTTTGAAAAGTAGTCTCAATAAGATTAATTTTGAGTCTTGTACAAGCAACCAAAAAATTCATATATCATGGTCACTCCCACAACATGGGGAATACAGCTCAGGAACTTCAGGTCCAAGAGACAGAGAACCACTCAGGAAAAATCTCCTTCATCTCAGTGGGTGAATGTCATCCCTATGCAGAGGTCCAGCAACAGGTCCCCTAGGTACCACTTAAGTTCTAATTAAGATCCTCAACGACATCAGTGATGCCTCGGCCTTGTGCAGAGATGAATTTCACCCAGTGTGACAGGAGTTACCTGTCCAGCAGAAGACGTGGTACACACATAAGTACCAGCAAGACGAAAGTATGCACCATCAAGAAGAGAGGATGGGACTGGTTTGGGGTCCATTATGCTTAAATCCCAAATTGTCCTTTAGCATCTATAAAATATTTCTAAAACTATATATAATAAAATAGTAATAATAATAAAAAATAAGTATGTATAGAGCAGTTTGTGCCTTCCGAGTGCTTTACAAATACAAGCTAATTCATTCTCAAATAGAAGCTTTCCTTTTTAAGGCAAGAAAAGCAAAGGATGGTAATGTAGTAGTAGAAAGGCTAGACTTGCTTGCTTACCATTATTTTAGGAGGTATGAAAACGGATTAGTAACTTTAATAAAGATTAAGGGTAGAATCCTGGAATACATGAAGTCAATGGCAAAATTCCTGTTTACTTAAAGGGAATCAGGATTTGATCCTAAAAAGTCTCTTTATTAGTTATACTTCTTTAAATAAAGAAATTGTGTCCAACTTTCCTTCAAGCACCTTTGTTCTTTCTCCCTGATGCCTCTTATGCACCACTGTGTCCTTCAAATCTCTTGCTGAAACTCACCTCTACCATGCACATTTGACAATGGCTAGGCAGTGGGTGCATTTTTCCTGCCCCTTATCATACCAAACACGAGTGTTTCACTGATACCTCTGGGGGCGGGGAGTGGGGAAACAGGCCCTTTTTATGTTAGGGGCCTAGCTATGGATTTATATGCCTAACTGTAGAACATTTTTGCCTAAATAACTTGCTGACGATCACAACAAAAATGATACACAAATTCTGCTCTCAGTTACAGAAACCGTGGTGAAATTATTCTGGATTTATGCCAATTTAAAATAGTGCACAATTTGATTCACTATATTCTCACAATATGCCTGGTTCTGGTTCTGTGTCATCGGTGGCAAACCTGTCAGAACACTGGCTAAGGCAAGATATGTACTGCCTATGGGCACACACTACATTTCTAGCAGATAAATTTAAACTTTGTTGATCCTCTTTTTTTTAGGAAATATTTAAATCATTATAAAAAGCATTTTTTCATCCCATGTGGTTAGATTGTCTGTGAGTTTTGCAAGAGGTGCAGCTAATAGTGATAAAATATGTCCCTTTGAGCCCCATATTACATTTTGATTATAAGGACATGTGTGTTTCTGTTATTAAAATATGTATACACATTTCTACAACCTTTAAAGCCATTTGGCTGTGTGTGTGTGTATGTGTATGTTGACGGCACTGAGATATTTGTCAGTAACTTTGCTGTAGACAAGGACCAGATCCATCTCCAGAGCAGTTTTTGACAGTTTCCAGGCTTCACTATTGAAACACACGTCGTTGCTGAATGTGGGAAAGACTAAAGCTATGCTGTTTGGCTCAAAGCCCAGGACTGAAAGATTTGGGTCCACTTTACCAGCTAAAAACATGTAACATGGTTACTTTTAAAACTTTAAGGGCCTGAATCTCAGCTGGTGAAAATAGGCTTAGCTCCACTGAAGTCAATGGAACTGCACCCACTTAAACCAGCTGAGGATCTGGTGCATATATCTTCCAGGAACTAGTTGGACTATAATTCTCTAAAGATGAGCCAAACATATGAGTACCCACCATCAAAGAGAAGAATAGGCATTTTTCACTGCCGGTCTTCTGTTAACCTGCTCATAGTACTGTATAGGGCATGAGATGATGGGGCAGGGAGGGAAGGATAGCTCAGTGGTTTGAGCATTGGCCTGCTAAACCCAGGTTTGTGAGTTCAATCCTGGAGGGGGCCATTTAGGGATCTGGGGCAAAAATTGGGGATTGGTCCTGCTTCAAGCAGGGGTTTGGACTAGATGACCTCCTGAGGTTCCTTCCAACCCTAACCTTCTATGATTTTCCCAATCTGTGAGATTTTTTTACATTTTTGAAGTTTTTTCCATCCCTGAACCAGGACAAAAAAATCTCAAATCACATTTTTGGGGAACCAAAAATCTGATTTTTTTTTCAGTTCAGGTCAATCAAAATCTTTTGCTTCACTAATTTTGAATCATTTTGTTCTGACTTTTACATTTTTTTCTTTTTAAACTTTTTTCCCAGTGTATATTTAGTAAAATTTTGAAACCAGAAGTCATTCTGACTCAAAAAAACAAGATTTTCCAATTTGGCAACATTGAAATGGGACATTTTTGATCATCTCAGACCTCTTTTTAACAAAACTTTTTTTGAGCTTGGTGTTCTGTTGAACCTGACACTGTTCCATGAACAGTTGATGGTTTTGATGAAACATCATTTTTAGTGAAACAATTGTTTCAATGACAATTCCCAATCACCTTTACTGTATAGTTATTTTCTGGACACTTGGGGCCTGGACACTCATTGTCCTGGATACTGTTGACCCACATGAGAAGGGATGCTTCTACTGTTACTGCCACTTAGGCTGTGCTTTCTCTGTTGATGAAGATAGGGCCCCAGCATCTCTGGCTGTCTACCAACACCTTTCACAAGCACTACATCAAGTTCAATATCACAAGCTGTCCTGAAATTAGAGCCATCTTCTCAACAGTGTGTAAGGCAATAAAGAAGAAATATAATTTCTCTTGTTGCTCAAATGCAGTACTTTCATTGAAAACCAAAGTACCTCAGTAAAAATAAGTGGCTCATGGGTTAACATAACTTTGTTGTTTCAGTTCTTCCATTTTTTTTCTGATGTGTTTTATATATCTAAGTTAACTCTTATTTCCAAAATACCCAGCCATGGGTTACTATGGGTTTGTGAAAGCTGCGTTTTGACAGCTAAGCCTGCACTACTAATCAACAGCTACTAGCTCGTGTGGGTTGCAATAGGTCAGCCTCTGTACAGACTTAGACCTTGATCCTACAAGTCCTTGTAGGGTATGCAGCAGGAAGTGCCAGGTTTCGCACCCCACAACGAACCTGAGTGCAGTTTATGCATGGGCACAATAAAGTTCATAACTAGGTAGTCTACCACACTGCCTGGAAGTAAATCTCAAGCTTCTTAGCTGCCCACTCCTCTACTCAATAGAGCGCAGGGCAAGATAAGAGTGAGGTCTGAGCAGACAGTAAGTATATCTATGGAAACATGGGATTAAGTGAGATCCTTCCTTATCATGCAAGTGAAGTGCTTAGCTATACTCTCCCCTTTTGGCTTTATTCCTGCCGCTAGGCAGGAATAACTTGGTGGCAGCACAGCAGCCTCCTCACGGAAGCATGACTGTGTTCCCCTCCGCTGCCTGCCTTCTTTGTCACTTTTTACCTGGCTCTTTCCACAGTCTTTTTGTATAGACCCCTCTCTCAGACTTTTGGGGTTCTGCTGGTTTATCAACTGTTCTTCATGTAGGCTCAGGTACCGTCTCTATTGCTACTGCAGTCCTGGCAGCACATTCAGCTATATTACGCTGTTTCTTACATCGCCTGATGTGTTTTCATGTCCTGAACACCATTGCTATAAGGAGAATGGAGGAAGCAGGCCCTGTTAAGGCTCCTGAGAGGCAAGAGCCAGAAGGCTGGGAACCAGGACAGCTGCTCTGTCTGACTGCGTTGGATAAAATGGTCCAGGAGTCATTTGTTAAGAATATCATGTAATGTTATTGCAAACGTTTCACAGGAGGAGAATGTAATACTACTCTTGCTGCTCTGTCTAGTGTCACCACTATTAACAAAAACATGTCTTGTTAGAATGACACAGTGTTAGTTCTGGCTGCCAGTCCTAAAAATGCAGTCATACTTCTGGAGTAATTCAAATGCCCACTCATCCTTCCCTCCTCTACTGCTAAGCTAGCCAGGTAAGGACAAAGAGCTGTTACAGCCATAACACTGCAGGTGTTATGCATGGAGGCACTAAGTCCATCTAATTGCAGCCAAAACAATCATCCACCTCATTATGAAGAACATTCAAAGTGTCTGAGGGTAGGAGTCAAGAAGGGAAAGTGAGATTAAGGGCTCAGTCATCGAGTCTAGAGGTGAGAAAGAGGAGATAGTGATGAGAGAGATGCTTTTAAAACTGCATGTAAAGAGGAGTATGTGTCAGAAACAGAAGGGACTTTTTTCAGTTGTCAATGGACAGGGAACTGGATGTCTTAGGGAACTCTTAAGGGTCTATACAGTCTTTGGCCTCTCCAGACTGCCCTAGACAGAGTTGTCATTACTGATGGCCCAAGCTCAGATTTCTTGCAGGTTCCATTTGGAGACGCATTGAAAAGTATCAAGACTATCCCAATATCTTTGTTCCAGCAACCGGGCCAGAAATCTAGCCATAGTAGATTCCTGAGATCTGTGGAAATGATTGGCTCCAGCCTGGCTGGAAATACCCAATCATTTTTCTCATGGTGTGTTTTGGAACAGCCACTTCCACACCAGGGTTAAAATAAGAGGCATGTGATATTGTTTGTTTGAAAAGTGCATTGGACTGTGTCATACTTCAGAAAAAATTCAGTTAGAATTTAGGGAAGGTTTGGCTAAGTTCTTACTTTATACATATCACTCACCCATCCCTAGTGAGAAACTGACTTCATTGACCACAAACACAAGGAATCACTGTAGCTGGGGCTGTTATTGATAAAAAGGAAAAGGGATCATCTATATTGCTTCTGAGTCCTTGAAGATTATCTACAAGTTTTTTTCCCAGCTGCCCCCATTCATTATACGTTACCATAGAAATCCTTTTGTTGTGGCACTTTAAAAAGCCACACCAGAATCTTCTCCAAAATACGATCCAAGGTTAATGATAATGTATACTGGCCTTGAAATGTGAGAAAATGGAATTACACATCTGCACAAGCTCGGAATGAAAATCATGAAGAGATAACATGTTGCCAGTTAATGTGGCTTCAGTAAACCTTTTATTTCATGGATTCAGTTGACTCATTATGTTGTTCTCGTTTGTTTGTTTTAATAAAGGATGAGCAGGTATTTCAGTCTCTATGTCTATGCAGTTCTTAGTCTCTTCAATGAAACTGTATGCAAAAGTGCCATTTAGTTCCAATTATAGTGGTAGGTCTTGCGAGGTGGACCTTTTGGAACTGGACTGAAACTAATCATGTAGAAGACTGGATTTCTTAAGGGATTGATAATGGTGTAGAGATCCTTTCATCTCCCAGTCATTGCTTTAAATACAACCAAGTTCAATAGCAACTGAAACTAATTATTTATGTGATGGCAGATTAGTGATTCATGTGAAATGAGAAATAACACCATAAAAAGTCCTCTTTCAAATGGCATTAATTTTCACCAGTATTGGCAGGGTCCTCAGAGAGGCTATGGGTTAAGTAGGCATGAGGCATGAATTAAATATAACTCTTGATTTTATATATATATATATACCTGAGTATCATTAGTGGATTAGCTTGCACTGCTGTTGCCCAGGCTGTACTTTCTCTGTCAATGAAGAGAGATCCTCAGTTTCCAGGGCTGTCTATCCTACTTCGTTCACAAGCACTGTATTTAAAAACACAAAAGACTGAACTCATTTTACACAGGCCATTGAACAGCCATCAGATGGTAACAACTTTTGGTCACTACCTTCCCTGGGTGGATTCTATTTCCAACCAGTGCGGGCCTAGAGCTGATACTGTCTATATTCTATTACTTGTGCCATCTTCTTTGATATCTCTTCTTTTGTTTCTCACTTAATGTTTTTGTCCAGAGTGATGGCTCGTTTCTTTCCACATATGCCACAGTACTGGTTTTGTTCCATTTAAAACTGTCATTCTAAAGTTTAATACTCTCAGAGCAGCATGATTCTTGAGTAGGACACTCCTCTAAAATACTATCCCTAAAAAGGCAGACTGACGCAACTAATACAAAGAGACAATGTTTATTCTCCTCTTCACAGTGCTTGCATTGTTATAAAAGGTTTCCTTTAAGTCTAGAGGTGTAACCTAAAGTCGTATAATCATTCCACCAGCGTAAGAACATCAGAACAGCCATACTGGGTCAGTCCAAAGGTCCATCTAGCCCAGCATCCTGTCTTCTGACAGCGGCCAATGCCAGGTGCCCTAGAGGGAATGAACAGAACAGGTAATCATCAAGTGATCCATCCCCTGTCGCCCATTCCCAGCTTTTGGCATTATATTATTCAGTCAGATACATCAGCAACTTTTGCCAGCAGTTACCATACAGTGTTGTTTGAGGTACTACTGTGTTCCTTGTGGTTAGAATAGTAACCACAGTTATACATTCTGTCTATCTATCTTTTAGGCATTTATTCCGTACTCATCATCATGGTACCAGAGCACCTTAACCACTGTGTAGTATCTATGCACCAGATTGTGACTTTGCTTATTTCAGTCTATTTACTGGATGTTAAAAAAAGACTTCCAGTTGCTATATCAGAAAAAAAAAGTTCACTCCTTAGTGTTGGCCATTCATTATACAACAATGGCAAACTTGCACAAATGTCTAACGTTTTAGTAACTGCATTTCATCCAAATATTTCTTTATATGAGAATACTGTGTAATAATAGGGGCTCACACAGTGGGTCGAAATCACTATTCTTTGTCCAAGAGAATCTCCCACTATTATTATCATCAACAGGAGATTTTCTTGCCCAAGGAGCACAGATATGGCACCACTCTCAAATTTTAACCAGAAACATTGTTTCAACTATCACACTTGCAGTTTTCACATGGTAGATATTGAATGGTTGCTTGTCACAGCTGTATATTCTGTTACCTAGTTATTTGTTATGAGCCATTTGAGAACACTTTAGCAGGCAACTCATTTCAAGAACTCTATTCTTGATTCAATCAGATATAACATTCCGGTAATTCTTCACAGCAGGCCTGGTAATGAATCACTCACTTTGTGCACCACTATAAAATAATATCTTGATTCTTATCTCACAATAAGAGACACAATATTGTCCACTATCATCTGTCTTATATGTATACCTGCCCCGGGGATGACAACATCTATATTTGACCATTTTTTCTTCTCTCCCTCTGTCAGGATCACTTGCTGTTAAAAGAAAATATCTGCAAACCAGAAGCAATAACAAAAGGAAGGCTTTAGGCACAAAGTACATGTATTTCATTTCAAAGGAAAGATACAAATAGCAGCTCTTCTCATCACATAAGCTGGTAGAAAGATGTATTATTAGGATCACTGAGATACAAACAGGATTCTAGAAGCTCAGTAGGAACCACTAGAAGATATTGTACATTTAAAAAGACAGCAGTACAAAATATACAAGGGGGGGGGAAGAGGTTGAAGAGGTGACATGAGAAAAAAAAACAGGATAGGATGGAAGAGTGCCTGTGAAGAAAGGTGGCAGGGTGATCCAGTGGATAGTAACTGAGAGCTAGAACACTGGGGTTCTAATGCCAGCTGTGCTACTGATCTGTGACCTTAGGCAAGTCATTTCATGTCTCTGGATTCCCTCTCACCATTTGTATGTCTTGTCTATTAGATTGTAAGCGCTTCAGGGTACGGACTCTAGGTGCTGTTCCAATACACATAGCGATAGGATGATCTTTTTTCTAGGTAGCCAATATAGATTTTATCCTTGTTTTAAAATGAATGAAATTTGTAGTACAATATGCATGTGTATTGATCATTTTTAACTATGAGGTTAGGTAATTACAAGTTTTTTCTGTAAGGATAATATCATACTCATGTGGCCACCCTGATTAACATTACACAGGACTTTCTGGGCCTCATTCCAGTTTTCCACCAGTACAAGTCCATAGACTTCAGTGGGGTTACTCCTAATTTATACAAACCTGAGTAGAGATTCAGTCACTACAAAGTGCGTTTTAAAATAAAATGTACAGCTGTGAATTAACTTTGTCTCATAAATTTTGTCCTATAGCACTGAAGTGGTGCATCCTTTATGACTCTCTTCCAGTTTGTCTTTAAAATGCTGAGGATACTGGAGAGAGGGAAATACTGAAATGGATCTCGCTGTGGAATCTCATGACAATCTCATTTTGTACAGTGTGTAGTGCATACACTAGCTAGATAGGTTATGGAGTGTAGAGCTTTAATGGCTATCAGTCAATTTCCTTCATTTCTGGTCTCATGATTTCCATATTACCATACCCAAGCCTTCAAAAATCATGCATTGGGCCTCTAAAATCATGAGATGACTTAAAAACCATGAGATTTTAAGAAAATGATATATTGGGGGTGTTATTTGCCTTTTGGTTTTTAAGTCTTTAGAGTGCACTCAAGTCACATTTTCAAGCTTTTCTTTTTTTTTTTTTTTCATAGATATTTAGGTCAGAAGGGACTATTATGATCATCTAGTCTGACCTCCTGCACAACGCAGGCCACAGAATTTCACCCACCACTCCTGCAAAAAACCTCACACCTATATCTGTGCTATTGAAGTCCTCAAATCGTAGTTTAAAGACTTCAAGGAGCAGAGAATCCTCCATCAAGTGACCCGTGCCCCATGCTACAGAGGAAGGCGAAAAACCTCCAGGGCCTCTTCCAATCTGCCCTGGAGGAAAATTCCTTCCTGACCCCAAATATGGCGATCAGCTAAACCCTGAGCATATGGGCAAGATTCATCAGTCAGATACTACAGAAAATTCTTTCCTGGGTAACTCGGATCCCACCCCATCTAATATCCCATCACAGGCCATTGGGCCTATTTACCATGAATATTTAGTTACCAAAACCATGTTATCCCATCATACCATCTCCTCCATAAACTTATCGAGTTTAATCTTAAAGCCAGATAGATCTTTTGCCCCCACTGCTTCCCTCAGAATGCTATTCCAAAATTTCACTCCTCTGATAGTTAAAAACCTTCGTCTAATTTCTAGTCTAAATTTCCTGGTGGCCAGTTTATATCCATTTGTTCTTGTGTCCACATTGGTACTGAGCTTAAATAATTCCTTTCCCTCTCCAGTATTTATCCCTCTGATATATTTATAGAGAGCAATCATATCTCCCCTCAACCTTCTTTTAGTTAGGCTAAACAAGCCAAGCTCCTTGAGTCTCCTTTCATAAGACAAGTTTTCCATTCCTTGGATCATCCTAGTAGCCCTTCTCTGTACCTGTTCCAGTTTGAATTCATCCTTTTTAAACATGGGAGACCAGAACTGCACACAGTATTCCAGGTGAGGTCTCACCAGTGCCTTGTATAACGGTACTAAAACCTCCTTATCCCACTGGAAATATCTCTCCTGATGCATCCCAAGACCGCATTAGCTTTTTTCACGGCCATATCACATTGGCAGCTCATAGTCATCCTATGATCAACCAATACTCCAAGGTCCTTTTCCTCCTCCGTTACTTCTAATTGATGTGTCCCTAGCTTATAACTAAAATTCTTGTTATTAATCCCTAAATGCATGACCTTACACTTCTCACTATTAAATTTCATCCTATTACTATTACTCCAGTTTACAAGGTCATCCAGATCCTCCTGTAGAATATCCCTGTGCTTCTCTAAATTGGCAATAGCTCCCAGCTTTGTATCATCCGCAAACTTTATTAGCACACTCCCACTTTTTGTGCCAAGGTCAGTAATAAAATGATTAAATAAGATTGGTCCCAAAACCGATCCTTGAGGAACTCCACTGGTAACCTCCCTCCAGCCTGACAGTTCACCTTTCAGTAGGACCCATTGTAGTCTCCCCTTTAACCAATTCCTTATCCACCTTTCAATTTTCCTATTGATCCCCATCTTATCCAATTTAACTAATAATTCTCCATGTGGCATGGTATCAAACGCCTTACTAAAATATAGGTAAATTAGATCCACTGCATTTCCTTCGTCTAAAAAATCTGTTACTTTCTCAAAGAAGGAGATCAGGTTGGTTTGGCACGATCTACCTTTTGTAAAACCATGTTGTATTTTGTCCCATTTACCATTGACTTCAATGTCCTTAACTACCTTCTCCTTCAAAATTTTTTCCAAGGCCTTGCATACTACAGATGTCAAACTAACAGGCCTATAATTACCCGGATCACTTTTTTTCCCCCTTTCTTAAAAATAGGAACTATGTTAGCAATTCTCCAATCATACGGTACAACCCCTGAGTTTACAGATTCATTAAAAATTCTTGCTAATGGGCTTGCAATTTCATGTGCCAATTCCTTTAATATTCTTGCAAGGTCCAACTCTACTTGACTTTTAGCCTGTCTCACTTTATTCCTACATGTTCTGACCTCAATAAGGTAGCTTTCCTTGCTGATCCCTCCCTTCTTCCACTCCCTGTATGCTTTCTGCATTTTCTTAATCACCTCTCTGAGATGCTTGCTCATCCAGCTTGGTCTACAACTCCTGCCTATAAATTTTTTCCCCTTTCTTGGGATGCAGGCTTCCGATAGCTCCTGCAGCTTTGATTTAAAATAATCCCAGGCCTCCTCTACCTTTAGATCTATAAATTCTTCAGTCCAATCCACTTCCCTAACTAATTTCCTTAATTTTTGAAAGTCAGCCCTTTTGAAATCAAAAACCCTATCTGCAGATTTATTTTTGTTTATCCTTCTGTTCAGTTTGAACTGAATTAGCTCATGATCACTTGAGCCAAGACTATTCCCTACAACCATTTCTTCTATGAGGTCCTCACTACTTACCAAAACCAAATCTAAAATGGCATCCCATATAGTCGGTTCAGCAACTACTTTTCAAACATAAGGGCTATAAACTTACTTTTTAAAACAAAAGCTGAGATTCTCTCCTAATCACATGCCTCCAGGAGCTGGAAAGTTAAAAAAAATAACACACAGAACATAAGGAGACTTGTGATAAAATTCTTAGAGCTGGCAACACTGGCTTTGCTTAGCCAGACTGTATTCTTTCACAAGCCACCTGATGAAATGAGCTGAATAAAATAGTACAAGAATTTTAACAGCAGAAAGATGAAAATATGTTAAGGGGTAGAAGGGTTGTCTCTGAGTTAGCACTTGCTTGAAAAGACTAATGGGAAGTAATGAAGTGGTGAGGGGACGAGGGGGTGGAGATTATGGAATGGGTGAACCAACTCTTGTTAAATTTATGGCCAATTAATGTTTGCCATACTTCTGAATCAAATGTTTAGCAAGCATTTTTCTACATTAAGGGCAGTTCTTTGAACAATAGGGCCCTTTTTCTGCAATTCACAGCTGTCAGAGATCATTTCACTCCCTATATAATTTGAAAAAGTGATGCTTTTAATTGACAGCATAAACACTGTTGATGTAGTGTGCACTGAGCTTGGATTTAAATGTCGAGTATGGCATAGTTTGCATCTGTCTGAATTTTTAAGGAAATGTGACATAAATAATGTGAGACCTACATTTGAAGATGGAAAAAAGTAGTATTCTGAAATGTTATGGGAGTGCTTTGAGCCCATAAGAACCAGGAAACCAAGAGTTAAAGGTTAAAATCTTTCCTGAAGCCCCTTTCAAAATAGTCACTTCCCATGTGAAGTGCAGCATCTACCCAGAAATGGGCTGAGTTAAAGATGGACTGGCAGCCCTAACTCTGCATTTCCTGGCTTTTGTGAGTTTAATAGGACCCTTAATATTTTAACACTGTTTATATTTAATTTCTAATTGGTGGTTGTTGGTTTGTTTGTTTGTTTTTACAGCTTCTCATAAAACTATCACAGGCCTCTGTGTTATTCTTCCCACACTTACTAATCTTACTGTTCAGAGTCCCACTGAAACCAATGGTGTAAATGTCCTATTCATTCCACCAAGGCTCTGCAATGTATACATACAAAATGCAACTAGTAAAGAACATGAAACTGCTACCTAAACAGCTTAGCAACACTGTGCCTGCAAGTGTCCTTCATCCCAGG
Organism: Eretmochelys imbricata; assembly: GCF_965152235.1. Taxonomy (NCBI): domain Eukaryota; kingdom Metazoa; phylum Chordata; order Testudines; family Cheloniidae; genus Eretmochelys; species Eretmochelys imbricata. The sequence goes on from NC_135576.1 coordinate 90,308,327, forward strand.
TGATGTTCATTTGAACTCAAAGTAAAATCCAGGATTTATGAAGCCTTGCAAATTGAAAAAGATACTCCCTGGGGGCCGGGAACAAATTGCATTTTGAACAGCTTTAATAATAGTTACAAAGCTACTGATGACTCATAAATAAAGCTCTATTCAAGGTGTATGATTGAGAGCTCAATTAAATACTTTAAAGTTTGGGTTTAGGGAGGGGTTTGTTTCTTTGTGTCTTTGTTTTTATTTTTTTGGGGTTTTGTTTGTTTGCGAGTGTACTACAACTAAAGTCATGGAGCCAAATCCTCATCTGGAATCAATCAGCATCGCTCTGTTGAAGTCCATGGAACAATGCCCATTTACATCAGTTGAAGAGTTGATTCATTCATCCAACATCACTTATACTTACCTCCCTCCAACATTTTTGACCCCGCATTGTAATCTTGCAAATTCAAACAACTCATCCTCAGTTTCAAGGTTCACCTTCTCTTGTCTGGACATTTCTGAACTGAATTGTTTTGGAAAATGTCATTGCAGAAAAAAAAATTGATATTTTGACTTTTCCTCTTGATTCAGGTTTTAAACATATGGTGGAATATCAGAATTTCCCCGGGGATGGAAACACTGTTTTCCAACAAGCTCTAGTGTAGTCAGCATGTGGGAGGCAGGAGGGAGTAAGGCCAGAATGGCTTGTGCCCCAGTGGTCCTGGGACAGCAGAACAGTTCCTGGGGACTGTTCATGTCAGCATATGTTAGAATACCCCTGAGAATGCTCTAACTTGCACTGGATACTGAACTGGCTCCTGGTTCAGGGGAACAAGATCTTTCTGGGGATCAGGAGAGCACAAAGATGGCTTTAAACCATGTTATCTCCCCCACTCCCTTCTCGAAGCTAGCTTAGCTGGAGATGAGGTGCTCCTGGCCCTATGCCTTTTCTCACACTGTTCCCTGTACCTGAAATAACCTCCCTGATCCTGTATGACACATGACTAGGTGGGAATTCCTCACAATTCTTTGAAGTAACTAAAAGCATCTGACTTGGCTTCCAATTTAATCACATCACTCTCCTCTTTGAATCCTTCACCCTCCCTATATATTTAAACATCACATCTAAACTGCTGTTCACCTCTTTTAATGTTCTATATTAATCTGCCCCTCGCTGTCTTCCCTTGTCTAGCTTTGCATTGTCCTCTACCCCCTCAGTTCTGCCCATGTTCCTTCCTTTGTCAGTCTCTTGAATAATCACCTCCATGCCTTCTTCTACATGGTCCTCTATGCATGGTTTCATAGGCACCGACCCTGTGGGTGCTCCGGGGCTGGAGCACCCCCGGGGGAAAAATTGGTGGGTGCTCTGCACCCACCGGCAGCTTCCCACCCCACCCCCCAACCCCAGCTCACCTCCGCTCTGCCTCCGCCTCCTCTTCTGAGCCCGCCGCTTTCCCCCTTGTCCTCCTTGTCTCCCTAGCTCCCAGCGCTTGCCACCGCAAAATAGCTGTTTCACGGCAGCAAACGCTGGGAGGGAGTGGAGAGGAGGGGGTATGCAGTGCGCTCCAGGAAGAGACGGAGCAGGGGCGGGGATTTGGGGAAGGAGTCCAATAGGGGCAGGGAGGGGGTGGAATTGGGGCAGGGACTTTGGGAATGGGGTTGGAATGGGGGCGAGGCAGGGGTGGGATGGGGCAGGGCAGGGCTGGAGTCAGGGCGGGGGCAAGCACCCACTTGTGCTGGGAAAAGTTGGTGCCTGTGCATGGTTTAACCTTTCTGGATTCATCCAGAAGAGCCCAACCCATGGTCCCGCTTAAAAACTCACTTCTGCTGTCATGCCTATAGTGGATCCTGTTGATTTGTATAGAATATCCCTTTTGTTGTTCCTCTTCCCTGATTTTTGTCTACCTGTCTGTGCATACTTGAACTCTGAGCTCCTTGGGGCAGAGACCATACCTTCTCGTATGTCTCGAAAATGGTGATCACATTGTTTGTGCTATAATCACCATCATCATCATGTTGCTCTCCCACACATCCCTCCTTAAGACTCATTTCTTTCAGGTAACTTTACAGTGCTGTCTTAAATTAATCTTTTGATTTCTCACATTCTCAAAATTCTTTAATCCACAAATGCCACTTCAGCCTCTCTTTGGTCTACTTTTATGTTTATACAGCACCTAGCACAATAGGGTTCCAGTGCGGTTGGGGCATGGGTGCGACCACAATATAAATCTTAGACCCCATGACTGAAATGTGAATTAGCATATTTTAATACGAATGTAAAAATGGGCCTGTTTCCTCTTTTGCATACACCAGTTTCACACTGGCCTGTAACTCCATGGATTCCAACAGAGTCGCTTCGATTTCTACTGGCACATGAGGATAATCTGTATGTGTTTAAGTAAGCTTGAAAATATCCATTGTGTTCACCTTTGATTTTTGTTAAGGGAGGCTATAAGACAAGCTCAGTAATTGTCAGGCATTTTTCACTTAAAGGCACATTCCTGACATTTGGCCATCAGGCCTTTTTGCGGGGAAATGTCAGGAATGTGCCTGTGAATAATAAATGCCTCACAATTTCTAAACTTATCTCTGAGCCTTTTTATTTGAAGGTGTGCACCTGATACTCTGATACGTATATACACACATGTTAACTTCCTATTACTGTTGCATATGTCAAATATGACACATTCACATACAAATAAAAATAATTTTAAACAGAGGGCAGGGAAGTGAGGTGCATTTATAGTTGTGTACACATCCCCAACGACTCTCCGATGAGGCCAGATTAGGGCCCTTTATCAATTAAAATTTATAAAGAGCTGATCATTTAAAAGAAGTACATGGGACCCTAGAAGCTTTGTCTACCTGAAGGTACTTTAGTATATTATCATCTTTACATATAGCCTACTAACCAGGGTTCATATTGGGTCCAAGGTGCTAAGCACCTCCTGAGAGATGCTCAGCACTCTCAGCTCCATTCTCAAGAGGCATTCAGTATCTCACAGAATCAAGCCATAAGGATCAAAGCTTGGTCCCAATAGAGTCAAGTGGAGTGTTGCCACTAACGTTAATAGGATCAGGATTTGGTCTTAAACAAAAGAATTAGTGGTACTGATTATTTCAAGGAAAAATGGACCAAATTCAGACCTGGCATAATAGGTACCATTCCATCAAAACCACCTCAGTTGCACCTGCTTATTCCAGGCACTAGAGGAGACAAAGCAATAACATTGCTTTTGCAAGCTTATCAAACATGGGAAGGCAACTTCACTGAACCAAGCTGTCTATTGCAAATCTATTCCAGTGCCATGATTTCTATTCTTGTCCCACGAAGCAATATTTTCTTCCGTTCAATACCCCTGGATTTCTATTTTATTTTATTGTAGATTTTATCGATTCTTCTCTCAATTAAACTGGTGTAAATCCAGAGTACAATCTCTAATGAAGTCAATAGATTTAGTCCAGATTTAGAAGGGTGTGACTTGAAGCAGAACTAGGGTTTAGGAGGCAATTGGCATTTGTATGGTCCTACTGTTTTAGACTTTCTAATGTCAGTGATGACAAAGGCTGCTTACTTGAATGGTTGCACAACTGGGGTAAACCAGCCATTAGCTGGCTATGGGCATGTCTTAAAAGTGATTAGTTGTTCAGAGGAGTGGTTTCAAAATAAATAACTGTCAAGTGTGTGCAAAAGAGGAATGTGACAGAAAAATGCGGTGTTAGTATGTATTTCAGTATAGCGTGTGTAGAAGAGTTTCTGTGGAAAGAGTTAGAAAAAGCCTTACAACACAACCCCATTGGAGACAAGGTTCTTAATTTTTGCAACCCCATGCCCTCATCCATAATATTTCTCTTCAATAATACCTGCACATAACATTTATCCATCTACACAACTCAAGCTTTTGATTAGAAATATCAGTGGACCCTCCAGTCAAAAAGCTCCTGGCTGCTGGAGCACTGGCAGAAAAATGTTTACATTCACTTAATGCTGAAATCCTAGCTGAGGATAAATCTCAGGATGACAACACAATGGAAAGGATCTGTTGACAATATTAAACTCCTTAACTCGCCACACTCTTTCATTCGACAGCTCTTATTCTTACACCCACAATATCAAACAGGTGGGATCATGCTGCAGAGGAATTTTTCTTTGATGAGGCTAAATAAACCTCTCTTACAACAATCAAGGCTTCCTAAACAAAGGATTAAGAACAAGTGGAAAGGAAATGAAGTCTTGTGCTGCCACTCATCATTCATGCCAGTGCAAAACAAGAGAGTTGGTTTATTTAAACTAAGGCTCTGTTGCATGTAATTTTCTTAAATCTGATTGAGATAATTTTGGCTTTTGTAATTACAGCAGTTTCAGAAAGTCCCACCCAGCACCTGTTTACCTATGAGTTTTCTTCTCTATTTCCTCTTTTTACACACAGTATAATGTGATGTCCTTTACTTGCCAGAAGAACAGAGGCAAAGACAGTGCTTTCTGTCCCTGAATAAGAAGTGGCAAGACCAGTAACAATATTTCATTGTCTTTGCATGGCAGTGTCACGTTCAGAATAGGGCTGTGAACTTGCAGAGTGTTTGCTCCAAAGATGAGTGGAGACAGGCTGCTGTAGTCAGAATTGCTGAACTAGAGCTGGCTGCAGTTACACACAGACACTCGGAGTTACAAGGTTAAGAGGTTTCAGAGCAGCAGCCGCATTAGTCTGTATCCACAAAAAGAACAGGAGGACTTGTGGCACCTTAGAGACAAACAAATTTATTTGAGCATAAGCTTTCGTGAGCTACAGCTCACTTCATCGGATGCATGTAGTGGAAAATACAGTGGGGAGACTTTGTATACACAAAGAAGATGAAACAATGGGTTAAGGTTAAGAGGTAACAAAACTCCCTACTGGTCAGGATTGCATTCAATTCACTCTAGTTGTATTCTTTATTTCGTATTGAATTTTTTAATGTTTGATGCTACTTCCCAAAAATTCAGAGGTCAGTAAGGACAAATATAAGTAACATCAGTTTCAGGGTGAGTCAGATGTTCCCTCTGTTAGAACACTCTAATGATAACAGTATGTTTCTTTCTCATCACAAGGCAGACAATTCCAGTTCTAGCAAGCTCCTCAGTAGCAGCCTGACCTCTTACAGTGTATTCGGATGAACCTCTCTATTAAGACCCAGGCATCAGACTTTTGAGGGCATGAGAATGCTTCACAAAACTGAAGAGAATTCTTGAGATAAAGTATCTTCCTCTGATTCAGATAAGAAAACCAGAGCGCCATCACTTTGATGTTGTCAGATTTGGCTCTGTTTCTTTTACTGCTTCTGAAGACAATCCAATGTCCTCGGGACTGCATCGGACAGAGGTTTGTAACTAAGGTTTGGAAACCAAACTTTTATTTTATTTGGACACGACACTTTATGCAGCACTATGGGGAAGAAGAAGCCAAGATAACTTTACCATAGAAATGTAAACAAAGGGGATCCAGAATCGCTGATCTGAGTGGGTTCCAGTCCTCATGAACCAGATTCAAACCTCATTTAACCTTTTTTCATAAAATCCCATCCACATACTGTGCCAGTCGTTTGTGTTACTCCTGCTGCATACTCATATAATCAGTTAAAAATTACTTTGTGTGCTATTCTTTCTTTCTAGAACTAAATATTTGTAACAAACTCCCCAAATCATACAAATTCTCCAAGTTTTATCAGAAATTCAAACTTTGTCCCCAGTTTGTTGGAAGATTTCCTAACATTTGCACACCATTTGGAGTCTGCTCGTAAGTAAACTTGGACTGATTTATGGTTATGTGTCATAATCTGCTGAAATGTAGCATTTTCATCGGTATTTCAATTCAGAGAATTGTGAATCCATGAAATGCAAAAGCATAAAAAAGATTCAAACAAATCCCCATGTTTTGAATATCTTTATATATTTCCTCGTGAAGAATTTCAAAGTAATCAATTTGTTAAAGTAATATACTTTTGATGGGGGGAGTTACCATTTGTATTTGTGGGGCGGGGCCTTCAGTTGATGTAAATTGGTGTAGCTACGTTGACTTTAGTGGCGTTGTGCTGATTTACACAAGCTGAGGAACTAGCCAACAATTTATAATATTTGGTTCCATATCAGGTCCCAAGTCACAAAGTTTTGATCTGTTTCAATATCAGAATTTTCTCGAAGTTTAAGAGTGCTCAAACTTGGGGTTTTGGCTCATCCTATTATAGAAATATGGCAAGCAACATTCAAATACAAATCCAGATCCAAATGTCCCCAAAGTGCAGGAACATTCAGATCTAGAGTTTAAGTTTGGGTCCATCTCTAGAGACGAGCGGTTCTTTCTGCCTCTATTATAAATTATGCACAGAAATCCCATGTAAAAACAACCTTGTTACAGTGAAAATTCAGAGGCAGTCCCTCTGGGGCTGGTTTTCTCTCCCTTATGCTGGTTTTACACTGATGTAGCTCTGTTAACTTAAATGGAGTTAATTCTGAATTACATCAGCGTAAGTGAGAGGAGAATCATATTGACTAATTGTCATGTCACCAGAAAGGCTCATTCACTTTGGGATGTATTTTTCCCAGTGACATTTTAAAGTTTGGTGGGAGGAGTGGGGAGTACTTTTCTCTTTTTAAATCCTTCTCAAAAGCTCAAAACATCTGAAAAGGACGAAGAGCGAAAGTTTGTGTGACTGGTGATCCTTCTTTAGATAACTTATCTCCAAGACAGTGGGAGTTTTTGATGTCTTACACCCTGTCAGTAGGCATTGGCTCCCAGATACAAGAGATTAGTAGACCTTTTAATGACAAAGAAGCATAAACCAAAAAGAATTTAAAGAAAACAAATCTTTATCCAGCTCAGATTGATGTTAATTTTCTCAGTTCTTTATTTTTTATTGTAAACATTTTTAAAGCATAAATTAAGTACATTGTTAAATTGATGTAATCTGTTATAGAGTTAATCACTTTCTCAATATTTGCTAGCTTACAATTATCTTCTCAAAGTGATTAAATAACAGGTGGCTTCTTGACAACAAAAAGAAGATGTAAGGGAGACAAATTTATTCTCTCTGTCACCCTCCCTTCTGCAAGATAAATCATGAGAAATAAAGTAATAAAGTAGGTTTGTAATCAGCCCTCCATAGTAACAAAAGTTGTTCATAAAATCATTCTGGGCTATAATTTTAAATCATTGCACCAGTTAATGAGGCCATTGTTCCTAGCACACATTGGGTTAGATTCACAAAGAAACATAGGCATGGGCATGTTCATAGTCACCCATCTAACTTTTAGGCAACCAGAATATCCCTGGGATTCACACAGCCTGAGTTCAGTGCCGAGGCTGCTATATAATAAATGGGGAGAGATAAGCACCTGAGAATGGGATTCACAAAACTAAGCACACTATGCGGTGTCTCTCCTAAATTAGCCAATGGAAGGTGCCAAGACCTGGAATGTGTGTTAAACACCACTCTCCCAGAGGTAGGTACATAAATTCAGGCTGCTTTTCTCTGCTTGGGATTCTCAGCTGCAAACCTTTTCTGGGTGTTAGGCACCAATGCCATTTAGTGAGTGGAACAGCCAGGCAGCTAGGGCACCCATCTGAGAGGTAGCAGATCCCTGTTCAAGTCCCCTCTCCCTCTCAAGTGGAAGGAGGACTTTAACTGAGAGTCTCCCATATCCCCAGTGAATACCCTAACCACTGGACTAAGAGTTATAAGGGAGTCCTGCTGCCATTTTGTGTAAAGTCATCTATATGGGCCCAATCCGGTAGGCGAGCGCTGAGCACACTTACCAGAGTGGGCCCCACGCGTGAGATAGGTGGATGAATGCCTATTGTTCCCCAGTTCATGAATCTGTCTTAGGCACCCAGACACATAGCATGGGGCTACAGTGCACATGCTCAGTTTTAGAAACATAGGTGCCTAGGAATTTCTACTGCAAAAATTTAAGTATTGAGTGTGTTTAAATGCCTACCAGGGTTCAGGGGGAGCTGAGTGTGAGTTTTCAGAATCCCTGTGGGGCCTGATTCTGGAGTTTAAGGGCAGATAGGCACATAACTCCTTTTTGTGAATCTAGCTCATGGCGTTTCTGCCCAGAACACACTTTTACAGAAAGGTATACATTCGGTGCAGGTGGTTAATGGAGCATAATATTTTACACCAGAAAGTACATCTGAAAGTGAAGCAGCTCAGACCAGCTGGTTTACACTGCCTCATTAAACCAGCTGTTTGACAGAGAGCAGCTAGCCTGATGCAAACATTCAGAATGGCAGGTTGTGGCTGTTCTGAATAGCAGTAGAGCTGAATGAATAGCTTGATTTTTTTTTCCAGAAACATTAACTCAAATTATAAAGCTGAATTCACTTCTGCTGTGCTTGAACTCCTTTTTTGTTTTCTTTACTCAAACATTCTGGCGAATAGAAAAGGAGTACTCCTTTTCTTTTTGCGGATACAGACTAACACGGCTGCTACTCTGAATTCTGGTAAATGATACTAGCAGGAATGTTCATGGGAACAGCAAATTTTATGTGAATATTAGGGAATATTCATAGATGCCACATTTTTAACTCACAAACATGAGCATTTGTATTGGACACTTGATTTTAAGTGTTATGTTCATCCAGTCAGGAAACAAGAACATGCCATGGGATCAGTATCCAATAAAAACTAATCGTCACAGCTCAGATTTTGATTATTGAATACTCACAACAAGCAGCTCATAAAGCATCTACAGGCCAAGAATTATTCATTCAAATTATTGGGAAAATAATTCTGAATAACAAATAAACTCTGCAAAGAATCACAATCTGCATACAATCTGCAAAATAAAAGGTTTTATTAATTCAATATATTATCTGCTAAGTGTTCACTCAGTTCTGCATGATGTAAATGTGCTTCAGGCTCACGCTTTTGTCAGCCTTGAGCTCAATGAAAAGGACCACAGAGCTTTAAGCTACACACAGTCTGCCTATATCTGTACAACAGCATTTACAACCTAGGCCATTTATTAACTTTGATTTGTCAAAGGAGGAAATCTTTCCAAGACACAGATCTGACACCTCGGCTATATGAAACCTGTACAAAGAGTTATGAGAAAATCTGAGAGCTCAAACACACAGGAGCCACAATAGACACCATAGGCCTCAGAGCCAGAGAGACCAGTTAGGCCTTGACCCAACCAGTTTTTGAACCAACACAACCTAGCTCAGGGCAGGCAATCTGGCAGTGCCAGGGCCAGGAAGCAGGGGGTGAGGCATCACATCACAGCGGGAGAATCTCACCTGAAAGCTGTGATAAAAGCCAGAGAGTGCTATTAAGAGCTGAGCCATCCTCACACGACAGGAGACACTCTAGGGTGAAAGCAGGGTAGGCTTGCTTTTCAAACCACCACCACCCCGCGCCTCATACCACCCCGAGGGGCAAGACCCTGATGACATTATTTAATTGTATAACATTAAGCATATATATCCTGTTTTCCTGACTACTTATTCACTTGTGTATCTTCCAGTAATTATCCCCTGGAAACAAAAAGATACAAGACAAATACAAAAAAATACAAAATTACAAAAAAATAAAGACATCGCTTATGATTCCTGTTTCAAATCCAGAATCACTGAGAAGAAAATTATAATGCTAGCCACCAAGCCACCAGATCCATCACTGAAAGAATTTTTGACTTCTTGGAAAAGAGATCCAGGTACCTAGAGGACATAGTTCTGGGATGTTACATTTTATACAATGTAGCCATGATGTGTGAATGAACTCCATGTGACTCATTAAAAACTCATATGTAGGCCCAGAATCAGACTGAGTATGAACCAGAAAGACACTTGTGAATGAACCCAAACACTTCAGCCCAACATACCAGAAAACACCAGACAAAAACAGGTTCAACATAGTTTCTGAGATGAGTATTATCAAGATACGTCATTGCCAATCTATCCCGAATTCATGCTCAAGGGGGATGATGTGATGTAGTGGACAAAAAGAAAGAAATGAAAGAGACACTTATCTCAAGAAATCACTGTATTTGTAAGTAAATTAATGAATGCCTGGCACAAGGTAAAATACCACAGGCTGCTAAGTATAATTAAGTTTGCCTCAATTTTAAAGTCAAAGACCACAGGCAACCACTCTGTAAATACCACAAGCTCACATTGGTAGCAATGCAAACACAATTTAAACTGTTAAACTAATCCAATTGACCATATTCACAAAGGACAACAAGGATTTTTTTTTATTTCCAGACCGTCTTAGTGTTATTATTTTAAGAATTTAAGAATTAAAGAATTATAAATTAAACTGACAAGTACATATTTTTAAAAATCACTCTTTATGTGATATTTACTTTTTTTGGTCCTCGTTTCCTTCCCAGCATGCAGGCCTGGGCAATGAGATCCCTTCAGTTGTGGTTCTCTGCAGCCAGCCACTGTGATGTGTGGCACAGTATCCTGTGGTGGCTCTAAAGAATCAGCCTCCATCCTGTGGTAAATAGACAGTAGGGACTTACCAGTCTATGCTGAAGTTCTGGTCACCTCAACGTGGGGAGATGTGTCTGTGACAGATATGACAATTTTCTGAAATATCCTGGACAAACCTTGCTGAATGAAGTTAAACCTTATTTAATTAAGTTTAAGTATCTTAGGAGTTCGTTGTATGAAAAATGCAAAGATTTACGTATTACTGTGGGATTGTATGTCTCTAGGGAGGAGACCTGACTGATGAAAACCCTGGGAAGTGTTCTAAGCTTCAAAGGACTATTTGAAGTAATGTGAACATTTAAAAGTTAAGTGGATTTCCAGGAAATATCTAGGGGGAAGTGTATGCAAATATAATTCCTCCAGTTATGCAAAACTCAGGCTTTTGAAGCTTTATCCTGAGGAAGGGACATTTTGTCTGCTGATCACCTGTTACTTGAGGATAGATCAAAGTCCCAAACCGTATAAAGAAGTGACGCTCAGATTCATGGATATGCTTGTTCCAGGCAAAGGTGGTTATAAATTTGTATACCTCAGAAAAACCCATGGGTGGGAGCGGGGTTTGAAGGACAGTTCACCTTCTAGGGCCCTTGTTGGAGCTGGGGTGATCTCTAGTAAACTTATTGGCATGTATGTAGGTTCTGTTACTGTTTCAATATGTTTTCTCTGTAATGCTTTCATTTTAACAATAAAAGTGCTTGCTTAGAAAGAGCTGTGTGGTAACTTAACTGTGATCAATTACACTGTTTATAGCTTCTGAGGAAGGAAGGCAAAGCAGGTTGGCTTAGGCAGTCCGCCTTACTGGGGAATTTAGAGTGTAAGCATGGAACTGCAGCCTGGAAATACCCCAGTCAGGAGGAAGAGAGACCACGTGTCTCCATCCAAGAGAGCTGTGGAGTCAGAAACCTTGCTGGACCATGGCACAGGAATACAGACCCACTTGAACTGTGACAGGGTCTTGGAGAGACAAATGCCTGAGAGAAGGCACCATGGAAATCCTAGAAGCAACAGATGCAGACAATGAAACCATCCTCTCCAGCCTCACAGCAGCTCCAGAAACAGACTCACAGTATTCTTCTGACTTGCAGCTTGATGAAGGTGTTGCTCCTGGTACCACAGGCTTCTGTTTCCCTGTTAGAGAGCTTTGAAGCTGTCCCTGTAAGGGAATGGAGCCATGACCTGAGGACAAATCCAAAGGCCTGGCCCATAGGGCCTCCATCATGAGGAAGACTACTATCTGAGTGTCCTGTCAGGCCTGAATTGTAAAGGCCCAGCATGCTGAACTGTGATCTGAGGAATGGCCATTCCCAAGACACATTAGGCAGAAAGTATGTGCATCCAATTCTGAAAAGCTGGAGAGGACACAAAACTTACTGCTTGAATTTACTCTTCTGTCTCCTGGCATAAAGGCTCAGAACCAAATTACATAAAATTATCTATCTATCTATCTATCTAAAACACCTAAACTACAACCAGTTAACATGAGAGTTGGGTTAAAATCAAGACATGCTCTTCTGGAATGGAGTGGAGTATATACACACAGCTAACCATAGACAGGAAGGAACTGAGGTAGCTGTGGATTGCATGGCCTCCTATAACCTCAACTCCAAATATTCACTGCCACCAAGTGGTACTTGCAGCCTTATTGGGTACTGCTAGGTTTTCAGAGTTCAGCCATGCTAGGAGCCCCATCCTGCACGTGGGACTATATAGAGGCTGCCTCGAACCAAAAACACACATTTTGCTAGAGGTGTTCTTTTAGTTATAGACATCCATGACCATTTTTTATTGACAATGAGACTCACAATCATCATGGCAGGGTGGAGGTTAGTTTCGGGAGCAAGAAATATTGGTGGTATACAACAATTGGATGCCGAGTTTCCTGAACACCCAAGGATAATACCACAGTTCATTCTAGGAACATCTCAGCAACTGTTGACTGGTAGAAAGTACATAGATTTAAGTGTCAGCACGCCACCCCACTGCATGCCATTCCAACATGAGCATTGTTCCTAAACATACTTCCTGTGAGTAGAGAAGTAAAACAATCTAATTTCAAAAAATTAAGAACAGATATGTACAAGCATATTTTTTAAAAGCTATTGTTTTATTATTGATATCCTGAATGAATAAAATCACCATATAATTTGCTACAGCTTAGATGTTTAGTAACTCCTTTGTCATCTGGATATACCAAATATACCCATTTGCTCTCCTTCAGTTTCTAACAACACACTATATGAACACAGAAACGTAACAAATCTTTACAATTGGTGAGGTTTCTGGGACTCATTAAAATGACCATATGCTTTCATGGTTCTAGTTACTGTCAATGGAATGAAGTGCTTTGCCATATTATGATAAACAGTTCAGTGTACATATAACTTCTTACTGTATAACAAACACCCCCCCAAAAAAAATCTTTATTTAATATTTGCTGTTAACAGTGCAATATGGTTCTCTGTTCTGTTCAGTGATAAGAAACAGAGTTTCAGGTCAACTGGAACTAATACTCTTGATTAACAGCTAATTTTTAAAGGCATAGTATTTTAATGAGACAAGGTGGGTGAGGTAATATCTTAATATTTTAATGGTTACCTAAAACCCACTACACATGATCCTCTGTCATATCAGCTACTAGGCCTGTGGATGGATCTAAATCTGACGGTATTATTCCTGATTGGACAACAACAACATTGTTAAACAGGAAGAGGCTTTGGATGAGTGTGAATATTTAAGAAAACTTCTTTTTGCGCCAGTGTTTACAAGGATTTCAATTTCTGCAATTAGTCTTCTGACTAAAAACTCACTCATAAAGATATTCACAGACACCTAAAAGAGTTACAAATGTCAGTAAAGCCACTTTGCAGTTTTTACTTGAATTATTTTTTTTTCTCTGTATTTGCCCATTGGGGATGATGGCACAAGAGGCACTGAGAATGAGGCACTGTGTCTTTTACCTATTTGACTATCAGGCAGCCACAGAGTCTGCATGAGGCCTTGTGACTCAAAAAGGGAACTCCCAGCTGACAACTCAGAAATGCAGCTACATCGCATGGAGGGAGAAGTACATCAGGGGAAAGATGGGGGAGGAAAAACAGGAACAGAAAATTCTCACCTTCCCCAAGAAGCTGTAGGTACTATAATTTCATCTTCTTCTGTCCCATTCCTAAGAGCCATTCAGAGCTTACTGCTACCCATGACCTCATTCCCACAAGACAGCTCCACACAGTTCAACCACATCAGGTGAATTTCCCTACTGCTCTGCCCATACATGGAGTGGGTTAAGTGTCTCCAAAAACTGAGCTAGTACCTCAGCTGGTGTAAATTGGTGTAGCTCCACTGACATCAGTGGGGCTAATTTAATTTACACCAGCTGAAGATCTGATCCATTATGAAACAAATTTTCATAGCTGCACACACACTTAATTTGTGCTTGCAGTTCCCATGATTGTGTGCATAATCATGATAATTGTATATGGAAATGACCAGTTACAACCTAAAGGACTGTATGTATACCAAGATTTTGCACAGCCATGGTAATTGTGTGTGCAAATTTATACAAATGCAGTGTTGTGCACACAACTATGAAAATTTGACCCTCTTCTTATTGTAGTGGATTCTTGTAATATTCAGCAAGCATAGGGAGCAGGCTGTTTGAATGGAATGTTGGAATTTCTTTTGAGATACTCCCATCACTAGTAAGAGATAATCGATAATAAATGTTTCAGGTGGTATATTTGTCTCAGACATGTTCTGGATATCTCCACACAAAGATACTGCAGTTATGTCCATAATATAAATGTTATATTGGGGAAAGAAGAGAGAAAGGACTCGTCACTTTACCATGATGTCATCTCAGGACTACAGAAGCTAGGAATGGGAAAAAACTATTAGATCATTGAGTCTTTGCCCCTTGAAAGTGAGAAGATAGTTCCTTAACAAGGACATGTCAAATATTAAGTTGTTGTTACCCTTAATCTTAGCCTAGGGGCCAAGATTCCATCTGGCAGCTGTCACTCTGGGAATCTGTAAAGACGGTCAGTTCTGTGACACATCAGTCCTGGAAAATTCTCAAAGAGATACAGAGCATATGATAAAGAGTAGATTTCCCAGTTATAACCCGCAGTGCTGGGATGGATAATGCAAGCCTGTTTTTGACTAATGCTTTTCAGGGATTGGCTCATGTCAGGTATGAAATGGATCAATGACATTACAGGTTTTAATGCAGCAGCTAAGCTTTTCACCAGCATTTGCATATACAGTACTGGAACTTTAATATTTTTATTTTGATGTGTATGCTATCAAGCCCTCACCTTCACTATGTTTTCAGTTACAGAGGGCAGGATGAAATTCCTCAACATTCGACAGGCAACGCACTAACTCTTTAATGATTGCTCTGTCCTGTACAAGCTTTTCACTCTACTATACAAGAGGTACTTATGCTGAGCCAGAAACCCATTTCCCTCTTCTCCCCCTTTCCTCCCTCCCACTAGATTGAACAATTCAAGGAAAGAAAGGAAGAAAGAAAGCTGGAAGCCCCATGAACAAATAAAACCTGCATTCAAGGCTGCAATCATTGATGGTGGAAAGCACTAGACACCAATATCTTTCTTTACCTGTCAGGCAAATAAGTTGAAAGTGGAGTGTAGAAACAACTATACTTCCTGAAAAGGAAGATTATGTGAAGTGCTTGTTATACTAACAAGAGCAACAAAGGGTTAAGCAATTTGCATTACTGTACTTATGTGCATGCCTAGTGTGACTGCAGGCCGCCCCTGAGCTGCACTTGGGTGGTCTACTACAAATTCTTATGTGGCAATCTATTAGTGGTATCTAGCAGTGATTTATGCAGCTGTCAAGCTGCCTTCATCAGTACAAGTGAATTGTGGGCACCATCAGCTAACGCAGACTCCTTCATAGCATTTAAAGTAAACGAGGGCCAAAGTAAAAGAAAAACAGCCCAAGGTACCACCCACTCATCTTCTCAGTTCTTTAATGACAAGTTCCCTCTATAGAAAAAACATACAGCTGCTCATATGAGACCACACTTACAGAGACCCTACTGTCTAATCGCAGACAGCCTGTGAAAGTTAGCTTTCAGGCCCTCAGTTGGAGCAAGTAGAACAGGAAGGACTGGCAGAGTTCCACCAAAAACTAAAGTCGTATTGATGGCAAATAAAAATTGACACAGGACCAAATCAGTTGTCTTTCATAATAAATATTGATGCATTATTTTGTCACAGAATATTATAAACCATCCGATGACAATTTAATATACCCCTGCACAGTGTGGCTGTTTCTTTTCTTTTCAATATACAGCCTTACTGTACTGGTGCATATGGTATGTCTTGGTCTAAGCCACAAAGTCAATGGCAGTAATCTATGGTTTGCTATTTTTGTTCACACAAACATACCAGCATGTTGAAAAATATGGGAACAGCACAGCAGTCCTGGGACAATGTATGATTAAAATGTTGATCCCAGTAATAACTCTTGACCAACTGACATAGAGGGGGAATGAGAGCTACTCCTTGCCCTGAATTATTTTGATGCACAGGTGGATCATAAAAACTATTCAGCCACTTGCAGGTATTGTTTATGCACACACACTTTTTCAGAGTAGATTTGCTTGATTAAATTTGCTTCTGAGCTGGGAAAAAAAACCTCTCTTCAAGATTGCCATCATGAGCACTCTCAGGACAAACTTCATTTAAGGCCATTTTAAACCAAGGGGAAATAATATTTATTCAACAAAAATGCATTGTTTGCTTCATAATTATATATGAACCCTTTCTCTTAACAGACCCCCTTTCCCCAAACTAACAAGTAAAGCAACTTGCAAGTGGCATGCTCTGTGTATGGTTCAGCATTTCCAGGCACTTTTTTAGTGTAGGTAGGCAGAGTGGAGGAATCAGTTATAGTTTTTGAAGAGTCAGAGAGCTGTCTATTAACAAAACACTCATAGTAGTCTCATTCTGCACCATGATCTAAGTCAGACCCAATGGTCTCATTTTCTACTTTTTCCAAAAGACCTGACCCAAGTCCTAATGAAGTCAATGTAAAGATTCCCATTGACTCAGTTTGACTTGGATAATACCATATGTCATTATTCTAATCTCTACCCTTTTCCAAAAAGAAAGGACTGTTTTATCTAGCATCAGATGGGCACCTGATGCAAACCTTGATCTTGGCTGTGTAATAGTCCTTGTCCTTGATCTTTTAACAATTCCCTCAAAAGTCGAGGAAAGGGGCAATGTGGCTTGGTGTTGTTCATTAGCATCACTGGTGATTCAGTTAAGATAGGATAAATACCACCAGTACTATATAGTGGAAGGAGCATAGCAAAATGGTGCTAATGGAGTCTATACTCTTTGAGCCAACGTCAAGGATTGGCCACTGGAAACAATTGGAACTACACCCACTTACAGCAACAGTTAATTTGTCCTTCAGTCTTCTGTTGCAAAATACAGGAAGTAGACTTGATCTTGACTTTCACATCACTGTTTTAATTATTTAACAAATTCCATTGAGCTATTTCAGGACATTTGCTTGCCAAGTGCAAGCGGCCTTACAAGTGCAGTGCTAAGACCATGTTCTTTAGGCATTTTCTTTATCTCTGGCACTGGCCGCAGTATGAACAGCTGCAGTGGCAGTAAAAGTCATAACAGGGATTGTGGCCAACTTTCCCTTTTGTGATTTCCCCTTTTTTCATTATTGTTGAGTCTTGAATTACCAAGCTTTATTCCAGACTCAAAATCACAAGTATTTCTCCTCTCTTCTCTCTCTGGCAGGTCGCAGATGTAATCGCACAAAGGAAACCTCTGAGCCCTACTGATTTTAGAAGGAGCTCTTTGCTGGACAGTTCCCTAGTGACCCTACACAGAAAGCAACTAGTTGTAAAAGGCAGTTTCTGCATTTTGAAGACAAAAATGCACTTACTGATTGTTTTTGGTATGTATCTAATGTACTAATATGGGAGAGAGGGAGACAAAGTGCAGCACAAAAACCAAATGCAAAAGTCTCTTACAGTGCAGGCCACAATCAACCTATCTTTGTTACTGCATGGTGAGGACAAAGCTGAGCAACTGCAAGTTTTTCACTCATGAATTGAAACCGCAAACAATTTCCTCTATTGCAAGGAATTCTAATAGTTGTGTCTTTTGACTTTTTCATGTTCAGATGTATTTAAATTGACTTACAAATCGAGTATTGCGCTTGTGATCCTGCCATGTTGGTAATGCTGCCCTGAAAAAATACTATTTCTTTTAGAGTAGCAGCCGTGTTAGTCTGTATCTGCAATCTTTTTACTATTTATTTTGTTTTTTACAGTGCAAATATTTGTAATAAAAATAAATATAAAGTGAGCACCCTAAAGTGTGGGTGACTCCTGCACTAAAACAAAACAAAAATAGCGTGGCGCTTGATCCTGCAAGGTTTTGAGCACTTTGGTCCTGATCCAACAATGCACTTAAACACATGTAATCCTTCTGCCAGGAATTGTTGGCTTTAGCAAGGGCCAGCTTCAGATAACTAGGGGTCTCTCTTAAGACTGACAACCAACACCCAGAAACCTTGGAAAACTAAATACCTTCCCAGGGTGCCCTTAATAGGCAATACTTTCCTACTCACAAGCAGTGAGTCTTTCCACGAAACAAGAAAAAGTTTATTAGGGGGAAAGGGAATGTTAAAAGGCTGGCTTGTGCCATGCACTGGAGACTCTGAGGCTAAGCTAGCCCTGATTACAGGATGAGCCACACCTGGATTGGATCAGATGCTATCAGGATATAAATGTGACACTGCACCCCATATTCTTCACAGTGATATTATTATGATATGTTTATGGCATAATTCTGATGTATTTTATGCAAGATAGGTCATGTCATTGGAAAGTTTATGATTTACTGAATACGATTATGCTATTTGTTTGCATGTATCATTTTTGTATCTGAAGTTAGGAATATTGACTATATATCTGTATTACAAATGTGTTTACACCTGGGGAATGCCCACTAGGCAAAAAACTTTCTAGATGGCTGGCTGGGAACGGCCCATTCAGGTTAATAAGCCATTAGGAAAACAATAGGCCTTAGAAGAAGCTTGTTTCCCACACGGGGGCCTTCCTGAGGACACTACAAACAGACTCCAACTCATGGCTGCTGCAACGCTACAGGGAGATGAGATCAGGTCACCTGGTGCTGGTCTCCATCTTGGGATACCAGTGTTTTTCCACCAACTGGGGTGGGAACCAAGCTTTGAAACAAAGGTTTCCCACCATATGCAAAAGCTATTTAAGGCAGGGGAGTGACATCATCGAGGTTCTTCACTGACTCCCCACCCAAAGAAACTCCTGAAAAACACCTAAGGAACAGAGAGTCTGAATGGGGGGAAGTGCTGGCCCCAGGCTAACGGAATTTTTAGCCTGTAAATGGAACACCTGGGGTTTCTAAGCTGTAAGCCAGTGCAGTTTTCCCCTTAAGAATCTGCAGCCTGCTGGTACCATCACTTAGGGCAGGGGTCTCAAACATGTGGCCCATGGGGCTATTTTCTGCGGCCCTCCAAGCAGCCCACCCCCGGCCTACCTCCAAGACAGGGGTGGGCAAACTACAGCCCGCAGGCTGGATCCGGCCCGCAGGATTGCCCCCAGTGGCCCTGTGAGCCCCGCACTGCTCCCTAAAGCGGCCGGCACAATGTCCCTGTGGCCTGGGGGTAGCAGGGGAGCAGAGGGCTCCGTGCATTGCCATGGCTTCCAGGCACCGCCCCCCACATCTCCCATTGGCCGGGAATGGGGAACCGCGGCCAATGGGAGCTTCGGGGGAAGTACCTGGAGGAGTGGCAAGGCAGTGCATGGAGCCCTGTGCCCTCCCCACACCCCCACTTCCCCTGGGCCGCAGCAACATGGCTCTGGCTGCTTCCTGGAGCGGAGCGGCGCAGGGGCGGGGGGCCAGAGGCCAGGGCAGGCAGGCAGGGAGCTTGCCCTGGCCCCGGTACGCACTGCTGCCACCCCGGAGCCCACACCCCAAACCCCTCCTGCACCCCGCACCCCAACTCTCTGCCCTAAGCCCCCTGCCTCACCCTGCACTCCTCCTGCACCTCAGCCCCCTACCCTGAGCCCCCTGCCGCACCCCACACCTCTCCTGCACCCCCTGGGGTGGAGCTGGGGTGGGGACTTCAGGGAAGGGGTTGGAATGGGGGCAGGGAAGGGGTGGGAAGAGGCAGGGCCTCATGGAAGGGGGTGGAGTGGGGGTGGGGCCAGAAGCAGCAAGGGGGGTGTCAGTGATGCAGCCCTCGGGCCAATGCACTAGTCCTCATGTGGCCCTCATGGTCATTTGAGTTTGAGACCCCTGACTTAGGGTGAGGATTGGCTATTCATATCCAATGTCTTTAGTATATAAAGCTTAGTTTGTGTGTTTTGTTTATTTGCTAGGTAATCTGCTTTGCTATCCCTTGTAATCACTTAAAATCTATCTTTTGTAGTTAATAAACTTGTTTTTGCTTTGTCTAAAACCAATGTGTGTGGAAATCGTAACTCGGGGCAGAAAGCTGTTGTATATTTCCTCTCCACATTTGGGGTGGAGGTGAATTTCATGAGTTTATGCTGTACAGTTCACTGTGCAGCGCAAGATGGTATAATTTTGGGTTTACACTCCAGAGGGGGGGGTGTGCCTGACTAGCTGGGAATTTCCTTGCTGGAGCCTCCACATGCAGAGCTGATCACAGCATCTGCATGTAACTACAGCTGGGTGTGTCCCTACCTGTACATGTGCTGGTGAAAGTGCAGGCTGGAGCCTGGGAGAGGGCTTGGCAGGTAATACAGTGTAAAGGGAGCCCAGGTCGTGGGTCACTGGTGGCTCCCCCGGGGGGGAACCCATCACAAGAAATTCCTGGAAGTTACAGTGAAGGGGGAAGTGCAGACAGTTGAAGTTCTATCTTCAGAGAGCAAGAAGGCTCCTGAGTCAGCTGGGAAACAGCTGAAGAAGCAAGAGAGAGTGTGACAAATTTCTCCAGACAGGAAGACCTGGGAGAGACTGTCAAGGGAAGCAGGGATGAAGACTGTGTGAGTTTATTTTTTTTGTTATTTTGGATGAATCTAGAGAGAGACCCTGAACTGGGCTTGAGGCCTACAGAACTAAATAAATGGGTCTTCTTGTGGAGATTGTTTGAACCCCGATTGAACAGGGAGTTCTTAAAGGCCCAGAAGGGGGAAAAGGAAGAGGGGGAAGGGTTCCATAGAGTGACCTCTGGCCACAAGGGGTGTTTGGGAGGCAGCTTTATGATGCTACAGGAGCATAGCATTAATTAAGAAAACACTGCAACATCATAGCTATATACATGCCAAATAAAACATTTCCCCATGGTAACTTTGGCAGTAGTCTGTTAACTTGCTGGTGTGAATGTCCAATGGACAAATTTCCCTTTCCCACATCGCTTCCCCCTTTCCCATCTGCTAAAGCCCACTTGTGGTCTGGTATCAGTGGTTAGTGCAGTCCTAGAGCCCTGAAATTCACTCAGTCAGGCCTGTCTCCAGTCCCATGGGAAGTGTTACCTGGTCCTGGTCTGAGGCTCCACCACCTAACTCACCTACAGCAATTTCTGCTTTATTTAGTGGTTGGGTGGGAAGGGCCCCATTGGAGTTCATTCAACTCTACTGCTGTCCTCTGAAGCTTCAGTGAGGAGCCCTCTCTGCATTGTATCCCAGTGAAGAGGCCTCTCAACAGCACAGGATCCTTAGTGGAGGGAAGCCAGTAGCATACTGCACCCTTGTGCAGAATTCATGCCAGCAGGGACTTTCTCTTTGCCACAAGGTAGGAGCCCTAGTCCCCTCTCATTTCAGTTTCACTACCCAACTAATTCTGAATTTGCATTCAGTTAGGGTGACTCCCAAAGTGTCACTGGAAGAATTCAGTGAAGAAAGCTTATGCAAATGAAACTCTCTGCACTTCCCCCCTCTTCTGCTCCCCCAATCACCAGTGGATGGAAACAGAGAGCTCCTCCCCCTCAAGACCTTCAGGTCACAGGGCTTACCCATGTTTAACTTGAAGCAGGTGAGTAGTCCTATTGCTTAAAATTAAATGTGTGTTTAAGGACTTTATTGGATTGGGACCAGAGTGCTCAGCATCTTGCAGGATCAAGTTTATGGAGTGCAAGACCATGATTAAGTGAGCTCATCTAGAAAACTACCCTGGAGTCCTGTCAACCTGCAGGATCCTGCATTTTGAAAAGTTTGGATTTTTAACTGACTTTAAGATGCAATTTTTTATCTCTCCAGAGACAGGGAAGGACCATGGGGGCAGGCTGGGCAGAGGACATTAGCCAGATGGAGCATAAAAAGTATGTCTCGGTTTGGGGAGGATGGTGGGAGAGAGAGAAGGAGGTAGGTCTGGACCATACTTAAAAGCAGCATATATTCTTTAGGGGTCAGGTTTGTGTGAATGTTTCTACCAAAATTACTAAATTCAT
This sequence comes from Eretmochelys imbricata, assembly GCF_965152235.1. Classification (NCBI taxonomy): domain Eukaryota; kingdom Metazoa; phylum Chordata; order Testudines; family Cheloniidae; genus Eretmochelys; species Eretmochelys imbricata. Next base: position 90,330,235 of record NC_135576.1, read on the forward strand.
GTACAATACTGGCTCCAGTTCAGGGAACTATCTCCAATAGTAAGAACCTGTGTGACATACAATGTGTGAGACTTCTGCTAGACAATGGTAACCTGAAGGTCTGGGGATGGGAGAGTGAGGCAGTTGGGTGCTTTTTACTGGGAAGATACGGGAGGGTGGTCAAGGTCCTTCTCAATGGGTGAATTAGAAGGGTGTAATCAACTAGAAGGGACTAGTGATAGTGGAAGAAAGAGCAGGTTTGGGCAACAGGGAAGGAGATTGGGCCTTGTAGTTCTCTCCTGGCAACACGTGTGGTGATAGTGGCATTGATTGTCCCACTATGCAATGCCTCACTGAGTAAATGTTGGAAGGGTTGTTGACAAAGCAGAGTTCTGCTGTAGCATGAACCCAACACCTAAAGCTTATTCTGACAGTCTGGAGCAGCACCGCATGCAGCCATTCAGAATCACACCTATACAGCAATGCAAACTCTTTCATGTTCGCTACTTAAACAAAAAATTAAAATAACAATAACTTTAAAAATAAATTATTTCACCCTCACTGAGTACCTTACACAGCAAGTTCTTGACTTCCATCATTAACTCCAATGATGGCAAAATCTGACCCATCCTCATTTTGCTTTTCCTTTAACGGTGGTAATATTTTGTTATGCAACTCACTTTCACTCGGCATGGGTATATTCACTGTATCATTTTATGGGTATATTCATGGGTATATTCACTGTATCATTTTATGTCTTTATAAAAGCGAATTGTTCATATATGCCAGCTCTGAAATACAGCATGCAGCTTTGAGAGGCAGTCAGAATTGCTCAGTCTACTGAACACAATGGGTTTTTTAAATTTAAGTTTACCGTTTTTGGGGTTACAGTATATAATGTAACCCAGCATGACCCCATGGAGAAAAGACTGTAACACTGTATGGCTTTCTCCGTCACCAGGGATGCTATGGCTTGAAGCCAGGTTGGCTCTGATTCGGCATCTGCCTAGATTTAAGTACATGCTTAAGTACCCTACTGGGACTACTCGTATGCTTAGGATTAGGCCCGCATTTCAGTACCTTGCTGAAGCAGTAACACGGATTCTAATTTACGTGATGGAACCAAGTTTGTGCTGTGTGCAACATTTAAAGCTATCCTTGAACGGCTGGGTGAAGTGTGGTGGGATGAGAGTTTGAATGATAGTTCTGAATAAGTTAACTATGCCCCCTGTATCTGACAAGCATATAGCATTAGAATAAGAACAGGAAGGAAGAAAACAACTAGTAGCAGTAGCAAAGAGACTACGAATTGGGCCTCTTGAGGACTGAGGTTGAGCACTAAATGGTGCCAATGTTCCAGAGGTAACATTGGTGAATTGTGATGGTAGGTGTGGAAGGAGAAAGTGGCCTTGAAGAGACAGAGACCCTAGAAGAGAGCCTTAAACAGAGTGAAATGAGTTCTCTCAGAAAAGGTACACACAGATTACCAATGCCTGAAGCAAAGGGCAACAGGGCTTGTCATAGAAATAGGGCAGGGAGAGTAAAAGAATAGCGCTTGGAGCCCTGAGAGAAGGGTCTTCGTCTTGAAGCAGAGGCCCATGTGGCAGGCAGAGCTGATAGTGAAAGAGTGCCTAACAAGACAGATAGAAAGATAATCCTCTTCTAAAAGAGAGAACAAGCACCTTGGAGTCAAAGAGAGTGAAACAGCACAGGAAGAACAGAACATGAACAGAGAGAGTGCTCACAGGGACAGAGATTAAAGGTCTGGATAGAGAAAGAAGGCTAGAAAGGGTTGGCAAAGTTTCCAACCCCAAGTAATTTGTTCAGCCAACAGAAATGTCAATCAGATTATTTTATTTTTGGCAGAAGATATAAATGAGCCCTTTTTAGTTAGGAAGTGTTTTTCCATTGAGGCTCCGGGTGATTTCCCATCAGCAGAGGCATCTTTTAATTTAAAAATAAAAACTTGTCTCGGATGTTTTGCAAAACATCTTGACTTTCTTCACATTCTTCTACAAGTCTGCTGGCAACTCATCTTCCCTAGATTCTTTTATCCCTGTTTGTTTCCCACAATAGCATGCTCGAACGACAGAAGAGCTGTTTGGCTGAACTCCAGTGAATGGAGCCTACAAAAAGCATAGTTTTATCATTTATTTTCTTTTAAATGGTCTTTGCTGTCCCATTAAAGACAGAGACGACTCAATGTGTTGCAGAGGGATAGAAAAATCAGCCTGGCTTTCCTGGTTGTTTTGTTGTGGGTTTTTTTTGTTTCGTTTTTTGTTTTGTTTTGTTTTAATTTGCATCAGCGTGTAAGACAGTTTCTTCTAAGGACTAACTGTATCCTAAAAGACACATAAAATAAAATGAGGCCCCTGTGAAAAAGCTTTATGAGTTCATTCAAAAGCAGCAACAGCCTCAGAACACCAAAAATATTCAAGGCTTCAAGTCCTGTTTGAAGCACTTTAAATCATCAATGTGTTTGCTATTTGAGCTGCACCACGCTCACATGAAATAATAAATTAATCCTTAATTTAAAACATATTGTTCTTATTGAAGTATGTTTTGCCTGGTGCTTAGCATTAGTTTCTCTCTCTATTTAAATGCAGATACCCTCTCTCTAAGGACAGCTTACTGGGTAAGGCATTGCACTGGGAGTCAGGAGAGTTGGATTCAGTTCCCAAAGACCTCCAGTGTGACCTGGGGCAAGTTATGAGCCTCAGAGATCTAAGTATGTGCTTTACTTTAGGCATTAAAAGGCTCACCATTTGTTAAATTAAGCACCTGCATGAGTCCTTCAGGGCAGGCTCAGGGCTTTAATTTTTCACTGCCTCCTCTGTAAAACTGGGAGCTGTCATATTTGTTTAAATAGTAAGCTCTTTGGGATGGAGACTGTCTTACTGTGGCCTGGTTTACTGAAAAGTTTTGCTGGCATAGCTATATCAGTCAGGGAGTGATTTTTGTTTCACCCACCATCTGCCCCTCCTCCCTTTCCCTGCTCTGGACTTAAATAGCTATGCCAGCATAAGCCCTAGTGTAGATGCTTTTTTCAGAGTAACAGCCGTGTTAGTCTGTATTCGCAAAAAGTAAAGGAGTACTTGTGGCACCTTAGAGACTAACCAATTTATTTGAGCATGAGCTTTCGTGAGCCACAGCTCACTTCATCTGATGAAGTGAGCTGTGGCTCACGAAAGCTCATGCTCAAATAAATTGGTTAGTCTCTAAGGTGCCACAAGTACTCCTTTACTTTTAGTGTAGATGCTGTTATACTGTAGCTTATTTTGTTCAGGGAACTGGTTTAAACTATCCTGTCAAAAGCATTCTTTTGTTGATAAATACTGTCTCTGCTAGGGGAGGTTGTATGGTTATGCCAGAAAACATTTTCAAGTGTAGACAAGGCCTGTGTAGATACATGATGTGGCAAAATGGAAACCAGTCTCAAGTGGGTCTAATAGGTGCTACTAATAATATGAATAATAACACATAATACTTGCATATCCATGTATGTATACTGAGCCCTTACCTAGAAAGGGGCAAAGGAGCAGAATGTTCCTTTCTAGGTATGTGCTCAATAATCAGACTCAGCAGTTGAAATGATTCATTCAGTTACAAGCGCTGCAAGGTCGCTGGGTCTAACCTTTCTGAGAAAGAACTTGTCATAAAATTCAGACTTCCTTATCAGGCTCTTTGGAGAAATGATGTGGGGAGGGAAAACTTAGCCTTGTAAGTTAAAAGATTAATTGTTCAATGGTTTCTGGCCTCCTCTTAGATGACCGGGCGGGGAGTGAGGGAGGGAATAATCCACTATGCAGCTGGTGCTGGAGGAGGTGCATTTATTGTTAACAATTAACCATGTTTCACACTTCTAAATCAATCTATTATCAAAGACATAAGTAAACTGCTTCTGCTAATGTTTTAGGGATGGACTCTTTCCCTTCTAATCCTAAAATAAGAGTGTTGCAGCAAAAAAAAGAAAAAGAAAAAAAAGTAGCACAACTATGTTATTCTTATGAAATATTACAACCACATTGTGCCCTTAAGTCACAGTCCCATACTGAGGTGCAGTACCCCCTCAGGAGTGCCAGATCAGGGCTTCAGCCTGAAGGATTGCACAGGGATGTTGGCATTGCCACTGCCTATAACATAACATTCCTCTAGACAGACGGCTGCAAGCCCTAAGGCTTTGTGAGCACTACATTCACTGTGCGGGGGCAAATTAGTTGTTGATTCTTATTTCTAAGAGATGTCCCTAAATGTACATGACTTGCGGTCAACTCCTTAGCACAGCAGAGCCCTGATGTTCTGTAAAGTTTTAAAAAAAAAGAGGTGACAACCCATGATGTAAACATCCCAATTAAAGCCTTTCTATTTTGACACTGACTATTTGGTAATGCGAAGGATGGCATTGGTTTGGCGTAGCTAATGACCCCAGAATGCGGAGGCTAATTTGAGGTTTTCTTTTAAGAAGAAAACAGCTCGTTTATTTCACACTGAGCTAAAAATTAAAGTATATTTAGCATCTCTATCTGGGCCTGATCAACAGTCTATTTGCATGGAAAGATTCCCTCTGATTTCAATGGGCTTTAGATCAAGCCCTTCACCAAAAGAGGGTGCTGGCTCTTCAAAAGTGATGAGATAGGCAATGAAGATTAGTTATTACTAGTAACATCAATTATTAACCCAGTCACCAGGATGTGGTCCCCGCCTGTAAGTGCTTTACAATCTAAAACCGGTGAATTACAGCTACAAAGGGAGATGGGAAGACAATAGTAGCACTGATAAGAGGATTTAGTTATTTAATTAAATTTAGTCCTTACTGCTGTTGCTCCTCTCTCAGCTCTCAGGGGCATCTCCAATACTCTTCCGCATGGCCCCACAGTATGCAAACATTTTTATGGCTGACTTAGAACAACGCTGCCTCAGCTCTCATCCCCTGGTGCCCCTCCTCTACTTACTCTACACTGATGACATCTTCATCATATGGACCCACGGGAAGGAGGCCCTTGAAGAATTCCACCTGGATTTCAACAATTTCCACCCCACCATTAACCTCAGCCTGGACCAGTCCACACAAGAGATCCACTTCCTGCACACTACAGTGCAAATAAGTGATGGTCACATAAACACCACCCTATACCGGAAACCTACTGACCACTATACTTACCTACATGCCTCCAGCTTCCATCCAGGACACATCACACGATCCATTGTCTACAGCTAAACCTTAAGATACAACTGCATTTGCTCCAATCTTTCAGACAGAGACAAACACCTACAAGATCTTTATCAAACATTCTTAAAACTACAATACCCACCCAGGGAAGTGAGGAAACAGACTGACAGAGCGAGACAGGCAGTGGTGAGCTGGCCTTAGACGCTGACTCCGTGGGTGCTCCGGGGCTGGAGCACCCACGGGGAAAATTTGATGGGTGCAGAGCACCGACAGGCAGCTCCTCGCCCCACCCCGTGCACAGCCCCAGCTCACCTCCGCTCCGCCTCCTCCCCTGAATGCGCTGCCCCGCTCTGCTTCTCTGCCCCCAACCCTGGTTTCCCACGAATCAAATTTTCCCCTTGAGTGCTCTAACCCCAGAGCACCCACGGAGTCGGCATCTAAAGCGCCACTTTTGATATGATCAGTGGGGGGAGCGGCTGCTCCCCCTGCTCCCCCCCTAGCTACGCTCCCCCGCCCCTAGGAGCCAGAGGGACCTGCCGGATGCTTCCTGGGAGCTGCCCCAGGTAAGCACCGCCGGGACTCCCCACCTCGCCCCCCAGCAGGTCCCTCTGGCTCTTAGGGTCAGGGTGGGCACCCATTACGGTGGCCCATGAGACCCTCCTGCCCAGTTCTGGGGGCAGTCAGGGGACAGGGGAGGGGGGTGGATGGGGCAGGGGTCCCCAGGGGGCAGGGGTGGGCCACGATCCCCTCGTGGCGTGAGGAGGGAACCGGTTGTTAAGATTTTGGCAGCTCATCACTAGAGATGGGTACCCAGAAATCACCTACTACAGGACAGGCCCAACAAGGAAAATAACAGACCACCACTGGCCATCACGTATAGTCCCCAGCTGAAACCTCTCCAGCGCATCATCAATGATCTACAACCTATCCTGGAAAACGATCCCTCACTCTCACAAGCCTTGGGAGGCAGGCCAATCCTCGCATAAGACAGCCCCCCAACCTGAAGCAAATACTCACCAGCAACTACACACCACACCACAGAAATACTAACCCAGGAACCAATCTCTGTAACAAACCCCCTTGTTTTCTCTGTCCCCATATCTACTCTAGCATCACCATCATAGGACCCAACCACACCAGCCACACCATCAAAGGCTCATTCACTTGCACATCTACTAATGTGATATATGCCATCATGTGCCAGCAATGCCCCTGTGCCATATACATTGGCCAAACTGGACAATCTCTACGTAAAAGTATAAATGGACACAAATCAGACATCAGGAATGGTAACATACAAAAGCCAGTAGGAGAACACTTCAATCTCCGTGGACACTCAATAACAGATTTAAAAGTAACCATACTTCAACAACAAAAAAACTTTAAAAACAGACTTCAAAGAGAAACTGCTGAGCTATAATTCATTTGCAAACTTAACACCATCAATTTGGGCTTGAATAGGGACTGGGAGTGGCTGGCTCACTACAAAAGCAATTTTCCCTCTCTTGGTATTGACACCTCCTCATCAATTATTGGGAATGGACTACATCCACCCTTACTAAATTCGTTCTCCACTTGTAAGGTAACTCCCTTCTCTTCATGTGCCAATATATATTTATGCCTGTATCTATAGTTTTCACTCCATGCATCTGAAGAAGTGGGTTTATTACCCACAAAAGCTTATGCCCAAATAAATCTGTTAGTCTTTAAGACGCCACTGGACCCCCCATTGTTTTTGTGGATACAGACTAACACGACTACCCCTCTGATACTTGTTGCCAAAACTAATATCTAAAACTATAACAAAGGCAAAGAGATACTGATACCTCATATGCAGTGCCACTTTTACCATACTGCATTGTCACAGTGCTATCACTTTATAGGCTCTTGTTTATTTCCCTTTCATCTTTATAAATGGTCACTTATAATATTTCCCCACTAAAAATCATTGGCCACAACCTCTGCTGGTGTAAACTGATACAGCATGGAGCGTTGCTGATTTACACCAGTTGAGAATCTGGCCCCACACATATTTCCTTTATAGATAAAGGAGTAGTGCACTTTAGGATAAATTTATCGGAGAACTGTTGTCTCTCATCTTCGCAATCAACATTTCCTTTCCCCATGTAGCTGACACTTCCAGTAGATCATCAGAACATTTATTTGCCAGTGTGGAGGACTTTCCTGATCAATTGCAGCATTGTTTAATTGGCATCTCTCTTCAGTTTTAGTTTATCTGGTTCAGGATTAGCCATTGCAACATGATGACAACTCAGTGAACCAAAAGAATAGGGAATTTTAAAGATTCTTGCATGCCTTGAATTAAAACCCAGATACAGGAAAGCACCTAAACAAGTACTTCAGAGCCTTGCTGAGCCAGATTGGTAACACATGATGGTGATTGAGGTTCTCCAGCTTTGTGCATCCAATAAAGATTTTTCACAGTTCAAGTTTCACTGACCATTTTAACAGGATTCTGTTGAACTTCTGTACCTTGGCAAGGCTGAAGCAGCAGCAATGATGAACAGATTGTCCATGTTGCTCTTAAAACAACAAAGACCCAAAGTTCACAAATGCTTGTTATGTTAAAGTTATTGGTCTCTTCTTTAAATGTAATGTTTTCATTGACTCTTTCTCATCATTCTAGCAATTCTGAAAGCCATCTAATGATCCCAAAACATGACCTTTCACAATTATTTTGTCAGTCAACTAGAAAAAAAAAAAGAGTATGTAGTCTCTAGCATTATGGTGTAAGAACAGTTTGTTTTGCCAAACATTTCATTCTGCTTCAGTTGGAAAATATTTCCCTTAATACCCAGGACATACAGCCAGGCCAAATTTTCAAACGTATTTTGACACCTAAAGATGCAGATAAGCACCAAGTAGGACTTTCAAAAGTTCAAAATTCAGAAGTTTCAAAATGAACTTCAATGGAAGTTAGGACCTAATAGGGTTGCCAACTTTCTAATTGCACAAAAGCGAACATCCCTGCCCCGACCCCTGCCTTGCTGCTTCTCTGAGGCCATGCCCCCGCTTGCTCCACGCCCCCTCCCTCTGTTGCTCATTCTCTCCCACCCTCACTCACTTTCATAAGGCTGGGGCAGGTGGGTGGGGTGTGGGAGGGGAGTGAGGACTCCGGCTGGGTGTGCAGGTTCTGGGGTAGGGCTGAGGATGAGGGGGTTGGGGTGCAGGAGGGGGCTGGGGTAGGGTGTTGGGAGGGGTGCAGGCTCCAGGGGGAAGTTTGGGTGTGGGAGGGGACTCCAGGCTGGGGCAGGAAGTTGGGGTGTGGGAGAGGGTTCAGGGTGCGGAGTCCCGGCATAGTTTACCGCAGCTTCTGGGAAGTGGCCACCAGGTCCCTGCAGCCCCTAGACCCATAGGAGCCAGGGAGGCTCCGCATTCTGCCCTTGCACCCACAGGCACCACTCCTGCAGCTCCCATTGGTCATGGTTCCCAGTCAAAGGTAGCTGAAGAGACGGTCCTTGGGGTGGAGGCAGCGCGTCAAGCCTCCCTGGCTGCCCATGCGTCTAGGGGCCATAAGAACCTGGCAGCCGCTTCCGGGAGCTGTGTGGAGCTCAGGCAGGCAGGGATTCTGCCTTAGCCCTGGGCCCCCGCTGCGCTACTGACCAGACGTTTAACAGCCCAGTTGGCGGTGCCGACCGGAGCCGCCAGGGTCCCTTTTTGACTGGGTGTTCCAGTTGAAAACCAGAAACCTGGTACCCCTAGCACCTAACCTGCTTACATATTTTTTAAAATCCCTGTAGAGGCCTAACTGCATCCTTTGGCACCTAAATACTGTTGAAAATCTTGCCCCAAGTGTGTCTACTGGCATTTAAAGCTATGTAGCTATGACAGCGTTTCTGTATCTAACCCATTTAAAAATATCAAAAGGATTCACTATCTGCAGAGACCATCAGCCATTTAGTTTGAGTTCAATGCAGACTGTTACAAAGGAGGCACGCATACACTGTGTGCTCATTCATAGAGATTTTTATTTTGGTCTTTCTTGCTTGTTGTTCTCAATCTAAAAATCAAAGTTATTCCAACTCAGGTATCTAGCCAAAATTGGTAGGGAGAAACATAAGGATAACTGATAAAACAGACTTAGAATATATCAGTTTATTACAAATATTTTGCTTTTGTACTTTAACAATTACTCACTGTCTTGATCATGTGAAGTAATCTGACACCACTGTCCTCTCTGTTACAGCAAGTATTTTGAATAGCAGGATTTGTGAAGACTGAAGTTCAGACCATGAGGGGAAAATATATACCCAGAGTCTGCTAAAAATTGCATTATACATAACTCTCAAACATTTTCATAGACAACTGTATTTTTAGTATCAGTGCTTGATAACTAATAACATCGAACCTACCTTCACTTTATAATTGATTTTGGTAGGTTCTGCTGCTCTGCTTTCATATTTTATAAAAAGGATTTTAAGTCTTTTTTTATTGTTTTTTGTGGGATAGTATGCTGTTGAATGCCATATGTATTTATATACCTTTATACAAGGCATCTCAGAACAGAGTCATGTAGAAATAAAAAAAGCAGAGCTCTCCTTTGAAGCCCAGATCCTCAACGGTATTTTGGTGCCTAACTTCCATTGGAAAATATGGGCCTTAGTGCTTTGAGAAGTAGTTCCAAGTTGTCAGAAGTAGGGTCTGGTCCTGAGAGACTGAGCATCAGCTACTGCCATTGAATGACTTAAGTCAGAGAAGCAGGTGTTCAGCACTTTTGAAGAGCAAGTCCGTAATCACCATAATCTCCACAGAAAGCAACACTACAGAAGAGCTTGCACCATTAAATGGACAAATAGCTGTTGTCCAGCCTCTTTCCTCACAGATCTGCCATCCTGTAACAGGACTTATGTTTTTTAAAGAGGTAATGACTATAGTTAAATAAGACTTAGTTTTATGGCACACTAGTATAAAGAAGAAGTTTACTTGCTATTAAACAAGGTGACTGAAGTCATCATTTATTGCTGTGATATTTTAGCAGCAGGCTTTAGCATTGACCAGCACACTAGCTTGTACATCCCTAATCAGCTTTGTCTAGAAAAAAGGTGGGGAGTTTTGATAAATCCACACACAACTTTAGCAAGGCAGTGGTGCTTTATTTTTCTTTTGGAATAGAAACCCCAAAGTTTTTTATATAGCCACTCCAAACTAACACAATAAAGTGTTGCAAGAATGAGCTCTGAGTTATATTAGTGACAAAAATCCTACTGGAGAGAGATTTTCTGCTGAACTGAGGATACACTATTATTTATATCCAGTTTAGAAATTTTCTTTCTGTTAAACGTTGTTGAAATGTAAAGAGTCTGGGATTTATTTGTTGTTGTTTTGAAGTTGTTCCCCCCCCCCCTCTTTTTTGGATGCTGTTAGGTATTTTTCCATTAATAAATGTGTTTCTTTTCCAGATTATAAAAGAAGGGTTTGTTTTCATTTTCAAGGGAAGAGCTGGTATGTCTTCAATTTTAACATAATTATAAAGGCCTGCTATTGAACTTTCTTTTCTGTACTAACATTGTTGGCATTTGCAAGCTGAGCCCTTTCCAGTAACAAAAAGCAATAGTTGACTAGGAGCATTTATCCACGGGAGATGGTGGGTGGGTGGGGGAGAACCACCTAGGTCATGGCCTGTCCACTTTTCTGCCTAGGGTGGCAAATTTCTTGGAGGAGTGCCACAGACTGACCTAAGGCTGTGTGCAAGTGTAGCACCCTAATGTGTAGCACCCTAAGGGCTTGTCTCCACTTACCGGGGGATTGACGCGTTCCACCAGGGTTCGATTTAGTGCGTCTAGTGAAGACCCGCTAAATCGACTGCTGATCGCTCTCCTGATGACTCCAGTACGCCACCAGAATGAGAATCGTAAGGTAAGTCGACAGGAGAGTTACACCCAGCACGGTGTAGACACTGCAAAAGGTCGACCTAAGCTACGTCGACTCCAGCTACGTTATTCATGTAGCTAGAGTTGCGTAACTTAGGTTGACTGAGCCCTGTAGTGTAGACCTGCTCTAACTGTCCTGTGTAGATACTGCTGGTACAAGCTAAAAGTTACCTACTGCATGCTGATGTAGTCCAATTTGAAACTGGACTACATCAATGTACACAAGGTACCTCTTTTGTTCATACCAGTAGGGTTTACGTAAGGTAGTTAGTGCCACGCCTTAGAGTGCTCCCCATACTCACCCGCAAGGCGAGTCTGCAGTGATGCACAGAAAAGCCCTGTGGGGTAGGAGCAGAAAGCCCAGCCCCTTGCCTGCCTCTTTATCCATGGATGGAAGGGGCAGAAGTCCCGTTTTTCCCAGTGGGAGCGAAGGGGAATGGTCATGGCTGGTTCTGTTTTTTTTCCAGTGTTTACTAAATACACACAGAACTTGCAAGGTCTAGCTTCATATGCATGCTGTTGCACAGTTGGCTTCTGGCAGCATCTTAAACATAAAACACTGAGTGCCATTAAAGGGCTCACACCCTATTTAGGGATGCCACCCTATTGCTAAACACCACACTGACGATTTGTACTGCTTTCCTAAAAGACAGACTGAATAAACATGCATATTCCTCAGGAGAGAGAAAATCTGATGCTGCTTGTTCTCTTACTGTAATTAGGATGAGTGAACGTTCTCTGTTTCTTATCAGAGCTCTGGTATCTGTTACTCCTTTCAGAGAGCTCATCCAGCTGGCCTATGGAATTCATAGTTCAGCCAAGAGATTGGTTGGGGGAAGGCGGGAGGGATTATCCCAATAGTTGGAATAAATTACTCACATTTATCAGTCCCCTTGTCTTTTATGGCAGACCCAACAACAGTGATATAATAGCATGCCATACTACATCTGTGTGTGTGGAACCTGGGGTGTAATTTATATCTCTGTGTGTCTTGTTTTGCAATCTTTTTCCAATGGAAAAATTCAGTCAAACTGGGTGTGTGTAACTTGGATATACCAGTGAACGCAGAATTCAGTATTCGTCAGACATGGGTAAAGTATGTGCTACTGGCAAGTTATCAACAGTCTACACAACATCACTTTCCCCTCCTCCCCCGCCACGCTCCCCAGCCCCCACCCCCAACACACACAGTAGGTTCCAATTATTCTTTCACTCATTTGCATGACTTAGCTTTCTTAAACAAACTAACTGGAATTCATTACCAAACTTAGTGGTTCTTCAAACTCCTTCTAATGACGATCTTCTTCAACCCTGTACCTGCCAGGAAGCAGTTAAGAAGTTGCTATGGGCTCAGATAGCGCCCTTCCCCTGCTACACACACCTGCAAGGAATATCAGGACTGGAGGAAGAGTTCAAAAGTGAAGAAGCCCAGCTCATAAGAGGTAGCTCTGAGAGGAGGATGGATCTCTAGTCTACCTAGCTCCTAGGGTAAGGCCTGACAGATGGCAGATCCTGCTCCAAAGCCTACAGACAGTTCAAGCACCCTGAGAGAAAGGTGGTCTGCACTCTAAACGATTACCAAGATACTTTGGGGTGGTTGACCAGAGGACATTGAGCCAGACTGCAATTTACCCAAGGCCTGGCTGAAGGAAAGAAGCTGTTTTGGGATTGGTTGGTTGTTTCTTTTCTTCTCCTTTTTGTTCCTTCTGAACCCTGGAACTGATAAAATTTCCGTCCTCTGACTGGTGATGCTAACTGCCCCAACTCAGATGACAAAAGCCTGACTGAGGAAATGACCCCGTCAGACTCCCTGGGGGTGCTATGGAAGGACTCGGCTCTTGATACTTTCTTAAACGTTTTTCTTCCAGCTATGCTATTCGTTTTAGGTCAAATCTTGTACGAGTGCAAACATGCACAAGCCCACTGAATCTGAGCCTTGCCTATGGATTCACAACAAGGTTTGGCTCAGGGAAATATGAATTTGTTCAAATCTGTACATTTTCACGCTTCAGGTCCTGCACATCCCCATAAACTGATTCTGATGCAAAGTTGACAAACCTGTTCCAGAGTGAATTTGAAAGGGCTCACACAACTCAGGCATCTAACTCCCCTTTGTCTACACCTTAATACTGGAAATTTTCACTGTGTCTCCTGAACTCTGAAAACATGACTCAGTTATAATCATAGTCAGCTCAGCAGAGCTATCCTTTACTAAATCTATTTGAGGTTTTCCACTAATAATTTGTTTTTCCCTAGTTTGCCTCATCCCTACTTTATTTCTTTCAAGATCAGATTGCTCTATTAAAGTACCCTGTAACCAAGGAGGAAAATGAATGAGAGAGAGAGGGCCACTTAAAATGGCCAATCAAAGCTTTAAAGCAGGAAACCATAGGCTGGGTTTAAATTCTGGTGGTTTCTCTTTGGAATAATGTCTCTTATCTCTGATAGAGAAATTGCTATCACCAAAGGTCTCTAATGCCTAGTGAAATGTCACTGAGAAAAATGAAAAGGTCAAGACTGCCTGGAAGACTGACGAGGGAGCAGTTGCAACAGATGAGAAAACAGTTACACTGTATATCACAACCTTCAGTTACTGGGTCAGAAAAGAAAACAGCCCTCTCCAGAGATTTATATTTCATGTGAGTAGTTTACTGCTATGCTGAAATAAAGTACCTAACCCAGAAGAGGGCAACTGAAGAGAACCAGGCATTGCTCAGAAATTCTGACCAAAGTACTTGGAATGGAGAATAGGGGAAAGATCTTGCACCATCTCACTTTCAAAAAAGCTGCTGCATTTGGAGGAGGGGATGATAAGAATTCTGTCTGGAAATCTCCTTTCAGAGTTGTGATGGGTAATCTTTGAAGAATTATAGCTTCCTTGTGAGGTTTTACTCAGATTATTTGCATTGCATCCAGAACTCATGCAATGCTAATTGGCACACTGAGATTTATCCTACTGAAAACAGAATTTCTGGCCCCTTTAGCCATAGTCAATCCTGGAGGTGTAAAATAAGAAAGGAAAGTATGGGACTCAGGATGGAAACCAGTAAGGCTGATACTGTCTCGCATGACCTTCTCATAAACAAATTAGGGAAATACAACCTAGAGGAGCTACTATAAGGTGGGTGCATAACTGCTTGGAAATCCATTCCCAGAGAGCAGTTATCAGTGGTTCACAGTCATGCTGGAAGGGCATAACGGGTGGGGTCCCACAAGGATCAGTTTTGGGTCCGGTTCTATTCAATATCTTCAAAAATTATTTCTATAATGGCATAGAGAATACACTTATAAAGTTTTCAGATGATACCAAGCTGGGAGGGGTTGCAAGTGCTTTGGAGGATAGGATTAAAATTCAAAATGATCTGGACAAACTGGAGAAATGGTCTGAAGTAAATAGGATGAAATTCAATCAGGACAAATGCAAAGTACTCCACTTAGGAAGGAACACTCAGTTGCACACGTACAAAATGGGAAATGACTGCCTCTGAAGGAGTACTGCAGAAAGGGATCTGGGGGTCATAGTCGATCACAAGCTAAATATGAATCAACAGTGTAACACTGTTGCAAAAAAAGCAAACATCATTCTGGGATGTATTAACAAGAGTATTGTAAGCAAGACACGAGAAGGACCTATTGTAAACGGACCTATCTCCCTTCAGAGATATGGGATTGATTTAATTAATCCCAAACCAACACTAATACATGGGTATTTAGTCTATCTAGTCTGAAGACTAGACTTCCAGGAAGGCTCAACTAAACACCCATCTTTTATAGATTGGTTAGGCGTAAAATAAATTAGTCCTATCCTGAGCAAAGTGTTCTTAATGAGACAGCATTTCCCAGTGAGGAGCAGTTCAGTAGGAGCAAATTTAGTTACCAACCCACTTAGGACACTGACACTTAACTCTGTCACCTTCATAACATCCTGGATTCTATTTTTAGGGTAAGTAAATAAATATTAAAATAGTATGAATGTAATATTATAATGATGCCCCTTCTTCCAATACCAGTGTCCCATTCAGACATCATTTTTGCACTTCTAACAAGTGATATTACGTGTCTGTGATCTTGCAGTTTGGCTTAGTGTAACTTGATTTATTAGAAGTATTCACCAGTCCTGGAACAGAGATGGGAAGACAGCATCTAGGCAAACCCTCTTTCAGGAGTATCAATTCCACACCAATGCTCAGGGAGCAACTCTGCTTCAAGAATTGAGTCCAATTAGATATCAAGTCAGCTCACAGAGATCCCTCTCTCTAGAAGTTGCCTCTACACAGAAATTTACACAGCCCAAATTCTAGCCTAGCATGTCTTCTCAAGACAGAGTATTTGCTTGCATGTTAAGAAAAAGGTGGAATAGTATGTGCCATAGTACCACTTGCTGATGCCTGCCATAACAACAAAAACCAACAATTCATTGATTTAGATCCTCTGCAGACATGTAGTAAACTCAAAATTTAAGAGTAGCAACAAGTGGGTGTGTCACAGGGCGGCACAAGTTTCCTTCCCCTTGTCCCTGTGTCCTGTGCTTGGGCTGGCAAAAGAAAGGGTCTCAGACGCCTCTTGCAGGTGCTTCACCCGTGTTCTTTTATTTACAGTGGCTGTACAGTCCCACTTCCCCCAACACCGGTCACCGCTCCAACCCTTCACTGGGTCCTCTGGCCTTTGAGGCTTGTGTCAGCCAGCAGAGACAGAGCCACCACAATCCTATCCTCCTGCCTGGCTAGACTTTCCCCACTGAGCTCTTCCCTGGGTTTATATTTCTTCCCAGTCATCAACGCAGCTGGATCCACTTGGCTCAGCAGATTACACTGAGCCTGCCCTTGTTAAGGCCTGCAGCTGGGTCTTGGCCCGTGTACCCAGCCACCCTACAGGGAAGCAGGGGGAAGCCGGGTCTTTAGCAGGTCATCCAAAGGTTTTATACCTCTGCCCTGTGATAGGGTGTTACAAAAAATGGGGAAGGCAAGACAAGGGTCACAGTGATTGCAACCTATGGCTACCTAAGACTAGCTATTTGTACAATTAGCTGTTTTTGAGTCATTATTAGTTTTGGGTTTTTGTTAGTGATAAGATATAAATAATCGCTGCAGGACACCTGCCTAGCCCCTACAGACAGAACAAAATTGCAGGAAGATGCAGAGATCTATGGGCAGCTTGTGTATTGGCCTTAAAATACGGCCCAGAATTCACAAGGAAATAACATTATCATTTCAATTTATAGACATAACTTTGTGGGATACCTTCTTATCCATACTTTGAAAACATTCTCTGTGACTATTTTTCATATGCCAAAAATGCAAAATATTTCAGAATTAGTCATGAGTTACATTAAGATGTCTCAAATTCAAATATGTGAGAGCTGTTTGGTTGACTCCTGTGCATTCAGGATGTGAAAGGTCATAGATCATACCTGAAGTATCTGAAGCCCAATTCAAGCTGAGGGAAACAGCAGAACAGCAGACTTGTCACATACATGCTGAGTAGTTAGAAACATGATCACATGAGGTTAGGGTAGTCATCATAACTGATGTTAAAGTCATATCTTGCTTCTAATGAGTTTCAGCCGGTCTTGGTCTGAAAATATTCAGCAGCTGACTTTTTAAATTCCATAACAAGTTGCCTGTACAACATATACTGAATTCTGGAATAATTTTACCTAGAAAATCTGATAAGCCTCACACACCACAGATCCCTTTAGTTATCTTCCTACCACATTCATTAGGCTGGCAAAGTAGGCCAGAAGCACAAAAATTCATAGATTTTTAAGGCCAAAGGGACCATTATGAACATCTAGTCTGATCTTCTGTATAACATAGGCCATAGGACCTCACCCAAAACTTTCTGCAAGAAGCCTATAACTTCTTCCTGAGCTAGAGCAAATCTTTTAGAAAGAATATGCAGTCTTGAATTAAAGACTTTGAATGATGCAGTTCTGGTCACCCCAACTCAAAAAAGATATATTACAATTGGAAAAGGTACAGAGAAAGGCAACAAAAATGATTAAGGATTTGGAATAGCTTCGTCTGAGGAGAGATTAAAAAGACTTGGACTTTTCAGTTTGGAAAAGAGATGACTAAGAGGGGATATGATAGAGGTCTATAAAGTTGTGGAGAAAGTGAATAAGAAAGAGTTATTTTCTCCTTCACATAAGACAAGAAGAACTAAGGGTCAGCCAATGAAATTAATAGGCAGCAGGTTTAAACCAAATAAAAGGAAGTACTCCTTTACACAACGCACAGTCAGCCTGTGGAATTCATTGCCAGGGCATGTTGTGAAGGCCAAAACTATAACGGGGTTCAAAAAAGAACTAGATAAGTTCCTGGAGGATAGGTCCATCAATGGCTGTTAGCCAGGATGGGCAGGGATGCAACCCCATGCCATGGGTGACTCTAGCCTCTGATCACCAGAAGTTGGGAGTGGGCAACAGGCACTCTATAATTGCCTGTTCTGTTCATTCCCTCGGATGCATCTGGCATTGGCCACCGTTGGAAAACAAAATACTGGGGTAGATGAACTATTAATCTGATCCAGTATGGCAGTTCTCATGTTCTCATGGAGAATCCACCACATCCCTTGATACGTTTTTGCAAAGATTAATTACTTTCCTTGTTAAAAATGTATGCCTTGTTTATAGTCTGAATTTGTCTAGCTTCATCTTTTAGACATTTGATCTCATTATGACTTTTTTTCTCCTCTATTAAAGAGCCCTCTACTATCAGAAATCTCTTTCACCATGCAAATACTTATAGACTATCGACTTGCAAATACCATGCAAATACTTATAGACTTATGATTAAATTATCTCTTAAACCTTCTCTTGGATAAACTAAATGGACTGAGCTTCTTAAAATCAATCCTATAGATTAAGCTTCTTATAGATGGAGACTTCTATTCTTAAATCTCTCCATATAAAGCATGTTTTCAAGACCTTGAATCATTCTTATTTTTTTTTTTCTGAACCCTTTCCAATTTTTCAACATCCTTTTTGAAGTGTGGACACCAGAACTATATTCTAGTACTTGTCTTACTAATGTGGTATACAGAGGTAATACCACATTCCTATTCCTACTTGATATTCACTTACTTGTGCACCCAAGGATCACATTCACTAACTTAACAAACGCATTCATTCCCCTGTGAACTCATGTTGCATTGGTTATCTGCCATGACCCTCAAGTACTTTTCAGAGTCACTGCTTCCCAGGATAAAGTCTGCAAATTCTTTGTTCTTATATGTGTGACCTTCCATTTGGCTGAGTTAACATGCATATTGTTCAAATAAACCCACCTTACCAAGCAATCCACACTGATCCCATATAACTGACCTGTCCCCATCATTTACTATTTTACCAATTTTGCATCATCTGCAAATTTTTACCAACAATGATTTTACATTTTTCTCTAGTTCATTGATAAAGATGTTGAATAGCATTCGGCAGAGAGCAGATCCCTGCAAGTACCCATTATAAGCACCCTCCATAGGGTGTTCATTTTCCATTTAAAATTATTTTTGAGTTTTATCTGTTAAACAGCTTTTAATCCATTCTTAATAGGGGCTTCATTGATTTTTGTGTACGGCTAATTTTTTATCCAAAAACCATATGGGTGTAAGTCAAATGCCTCACTGTTGTGTCTTTGCTCTCTACACAATATTAAGAATATGAGTAAACCACAGTTGAGTTCCCAATTACTGTGTTTTCTAGCTTGTAATATACAAGGATTAGTCCCATATATATGTTTGCTATGTTAGGCTCTACAGGTTTCTGCAACAGAATACAGGGAGGTCCACTGGAGGGCTTCCAAACTATTTAAAGGGATATTACCCAATTCCTATACACTCCACTTACAGAAGCCTAAGGGCATGTCTACACTTACCAGGGATCGACGCTGCTGCAATTGATGCCCTGGAGGTCAATTTAGTAGATCTACTGAAGACCCACTAAATCAACCACTGATCACTCTCCCATCAACTCCGGTACTCCACCGGTGTTCATTTTTTTGATGAAAAGTAAAAATTTTCTGCAGAAAGTAAACACTTTTCATCAACAATTGTGTTTAATCAAAAAATTTTCCATGGCAAAAGAGTTGCAATGAAAATTTTTTGACCAGTCCTAACACTGAGTTTATAGTTTCTGAGACCACATCTACACTTGTCTTAAAATTGTTTTTAGACTGAAAAGACTTTAAACACTGTTGAAAAACACTTCATCTTAAAGCGGTTCAATGTGGTTTAGCCAGTCAGTGTGGAACAATGGTTTGGCCCCATCAATAGTGGCCAGCTCAACCACATTAAATCTATTTTAGCCTGAAGTGGTTTTACAATTATAGTCTGTTTAGTCTGTTTCTGGAAACAGAGTTCATGGCCCAATATGGATAAAAGTACAACTCCCTGGTGTAATTATAAACCCACAGCTTTGCCCCAGTACATCCCAGTCAAAAATTGGTGTTTAAAATGCATTTTCCACCTCAGTAACATAAGAATGTCAAAAGCTGTTCACAAGTAACATCACTGCCATGCAGATGTGATGACTAACAACCTCAGACATGGTTCAAAGTTCACCTTCATCTACATTTTGGATGAACATTTTTACTGAACAATATTCTGAATAAGTTCTCAAGTATCCCTGATTCCCAGCCCCCCAAACTGCATTCCATAATTTGTCTAAGACCTTATTTACGCATGGATTTTTGTACTAGTGCCGTTACACAGATGTAGCTATGCCAGCACAACCTCCTAGAGTAGAAACACTGCACCAACAAAAGCAGGGTAAGCTACATTGGCAGAAGTCACAGTTTGTACTGGTGTAGTGAATCTACACTAGGGCTAGGGGGTTGTACCAGTATACCAAAACTGGTGAAAATGAAGTCAGTGCAGAAAAGACCTCCAAAAAGAACTCCACCCCCTTTATAGATATGCCGTGCATATTTCTGCAAGCTCCAAGTCCTTTTGTGGTGAGACGGAATCTTTCCCATGACCAGTATATAGTATTTTAATTCATTTTTGGTCTTGTGTGAACTTCACCCAGGGGCTCTACTGTGAAAATTTTGTTCCCCAAACCAATTCGTCAACCATTTACAGTAAATGTCTTGTTAAAAACCCTTGTGTTAAAACACTCACATTAATAGATGGCATATATTACATCTGTTATCAAGTTCAAAGCTCAGGTGACAGGGGATGGATCACTTGATGATTACCTGTTCTGTTCATTCCCTCTGGGGCTCCTGACATTGGCCACTGTTAGAGGACAGGATACTGAGCTAGATGGACCTTTGGTCTGACTCAGTATGGCTGTTCTTATGATTATTAGACATGGTTATAGAAAGAATTGGGCTGGGACTGAAGTACTGATCCATAACTAGTTAACCAATCCCATGTGGTACTCCTACCTCCAAAGTGTAAGTTGACCTGTTTGGTATGCACAAGAAATTACCTGAAACACACACACAAACTAGGCATGAAAAGATAAACATACTTCTTTGAAACTGCACCATTTGCTAACTGTACATTGGACTTTCACTCCAAAAGTCTTCCCCATCTGCCATAACTCAAGCCACAAGCATATCTGCTATGTTTGATATGTAGAGGGGTCAGCAGTTATATCAGGTATCTGTGTGAATCTTGTACATAGTATTCTTGTTTCAAGTTCCCCCTCCTCCCCAAAAAAACAACTACATAAAAGAAAATAACCCAGATAAAAACTATGAATAGTTAAAACTCTCCATTTAGTTTCTGTCAAGGACAGGAAGCTCTGTTTGTGATATACTGATATGAAATCTGAGTTTGCTTACCTGACCAACTCTTGAAGAGGAGACCTCATATTAGAACGATTCTTCTGGCTCCCAGTGAGACCTGACAATGAAAATGAGAAGCAAACCATACAGAGAGTAACAGGGAGCCAGGGCTGTTCAGGAGAAGGGAGCCTGGTAGTGATTGTAAAGAGCTTGGGGGAATCTTGGGACAATAAAGATAGTCACCCAAACTTTCGGATACCTATCCATACTGAACATCTAAACCAGTGGCTCTCAAACTTTTTTACTGGTGACCCCTTTCACACAGCAAGTCTTTGAGTGTGACCCCCCCTTATAAATTAAAAACACTTTTTAATATATTTAACGCCAGTATAAATGCTGGAGGCAAAGCAGGGCTTGGGGTGGAGGTTGACAGCTCGTGACCACCCATGTAATAACCTTGCAACCCCCTGAGGGGTCCCAACCCCCAGTTTGAAAATCACTGAAAATCACTTTTGGAGGCTCACCCATTGTAAGTGCAAATTGTACCAATATGGCTTGAGAGTACAGGCAGAGCAAAGATACTGCAGACACAAGAGAGACTTATACTTGGATTCACAAACACTAAACGTCTGAAAAGTAAAAACTGAATACATTTTCAGACAAAACCATACTTTGAGAAGGTATTTTTAATGTTTTTCAGGGTTTGCTAGTTGGGTATGACACTGTCCCATGTTTGGTGGGAAAGGAGTTAAAGACACTATCTCTAGTACACAGATTTATGGGTGTCAGCCCTTGGTGCAAGGATTTCAGAGGAACTTTGCCATGGTGGGAATGGAATTGAGGTCACTTCTTGTTGATTTATCTCATTAAAATGGAGGAAACTACATCAGAATCAAGAGCGTTTGGAAAGAAGCGTTGGGGGAATACAACAAAAAAGCATTTATGGATATTTTTGCAAAATGACCTGTCAGTTTCTTCTGCTGGGAATTACAATCTCTTTCATTCAGGTATGTTCAAGTGGGTGAATTTTTATTCACAAGAATGCACAGAGAAAAATCAACACAGTTGCAAATATCCCATGGAAAAAAACATTTTAAGAGTTTTTGCGCAGGAGTGTTTTCACAGCTATTTGGAATTTTATTCTGTATTAGAATAGCCATTTTGATAAGCTTTTTTTTTTTTTTTTAAAGGAGCTTAGCTCTTGTAATCAGGGAACAGAAACAATACCTTGTGACTTAGATGACCAATCACAGGCGTGCATAGCGAATACTGGATAGCAAATACTCCTTGTAACCACTTCATAAATAAATAATAGATTAAAATATTTTAATAGACACTGAAAGGGCTACTGTTGTCCCTCTAGCAGGGGGCTGAGCTGCTACAGTTCTGGAACTTGTCAAGGACTGATAAGCAATTTTGCAGGACTGGACTGTGAGGAAGAAGGGGACATTCCAGGAACTGGCTTGAGGAAGGAAAGACCTGGTATAAGGAGACTTTTACCTGAGAGAGCACATCATCCCTCTAGGCTTCAAGGGGGAAAAAAGGAGGCTCTGTGGATCCAGCCCGGGAAAGGTGAGGCCTGAGTAAAGACCCAAACAGTGTGTGCAATAGCTGCTATTGTGGTGTAAAGATCTGGGTATGGCTGCAGAGACCAAAGGCCATCCTCCATCTTGGTAAGCAGGAATCACAGCTGCAGGCAACACCAGGATTTAGTTGCTATTGTGTTAGAGTTATGTAAAATGAATGCAGGTGTTAATACAAGTTCTCTGTGGCTTAGTAAGGAAAGCAATGCAGGAAGAAATGGCCCAGGAAAAGTAATCTGAAAAAGGAGCATGCCAAGAACAAAGCTGGGAAGCCAGTTAACAACAAGAGGTAGCTCTGGGGCTGAGTTAGGGCTCAGCAAGGCATGGTGGCCCAAGAGGGGGAACCTCAGCCACGGGACAGTAACAGGGACCGCCTCAGCTTTCTAGCCTGCAGAGGACAGAGCTTTGTAGATCATTAGAATTGTTAATTGTGTTATGCCTTAATAATGTTCTCTATTGTTATTTAGTGTAACCACTTTTATTGAAATACCCTGCTCCCTAACCTGGGTCTAAGTTTGTCCCAGCCAACCTGGAAGTTAAGTTCCTTTTTGGTTTTGTGACCCCTGCATGCAAGTTTCATTCCTGCATGTTGCCACTGAGTGTTAGATGTCCATGTGACTCTAATAGTTGGGTTGCCTACATTGCTTGCCTCCAGGGTTCATGGTGTGGTGGTCACAGCTATCCAGTCTAATTAATTTCAGTGCACTACTCTCACATAGGGTAGGCCTATCAGAGACAAGAAGGGCTCGTTTAAAATAAGTTTACATAAATTGTTGAACAGTTACAAATAACAAAGACATTTGTATACTAACCCAATCATGGATGATTCATAAAGAGAAAAAAGGCTAAATTCTTCAGTTTAATTATTCTAGTTTAATAATTTGACTAGATCAATTAGGGAGTCAGCTGCCTTAGGAGGCAAAGTTGAGTAGACTTTCTGAGACATGTGAAAAATGCAAAAGCCTGGCTACAATTTCCAGACAAACAGCTTTATTCTTGTGTGGGTGTTTAAACGCTGGGTATAAGAAGCCATTTATTTTGTGTTTGATCATGGTGAGCATAGTCCTGTCAATTGCTGCCAAGGAACAATAGTGGGCTGGCTATGTCCCAATAGCTGGTTTTCCACCTGCTGAGACAGACCTGATGTTGTTTGTCTCATGGTCAGAGACTTGACCAAAATAATTATTCATCGTGCCAGGAAGCCACAGACAGATCAAGGGCTTGCTGAGGCAAGAGGAGCCTTCCATAATTTCTTAAAGGCTGCTTTGGACAACTAAGCGGTATAATGCAAACTTTCTGTCTTATCAGTTGCATATAGATAGTGTGTGAGCAGTAAATTGCCAGTTATGCCAACACTTGAGTATTAAGCATGTCAGTATTTAGACACACCTGAATTGGTTTGACCCATCTATAATTTATAACACCATTCTAAATAAGGTTTGTTTTGTTTTAAGGCCAATTTTGAGCTCTCTTTAGAGTTAATAGACTGCTATTGACCCTATTAAGAGTTGGGTCAGAACCTAAGTGCATACTTCAAAAATTAGAGAGATGCAATATGTTGTTCAGCAAGAAGTTTTTGAGTTTTAAAGGATATTTTTTTTCTAGCTAAGCAGAACTGATGCATGTTAAAAATAGTTATCACACTCTGCATTAATCACCTACCTAGGGAGTATAATTACCATATAGGTAATTCTTCTTGTCTGTATCTGTCTGGATATAGTCGAAAAATACTACTGTTTATCCTTTAAATCCTTAGGCTTTGTTGGATTTAGAGAAGCAAGCAGTCAGCCCATCACCATAACATTCTGCAAAGTGCAGCACTATTAACTTACTGTTAACATAATTTATCCAATTCAGCTTTGCATCTATTGTACATGGCACTTCTTAGGTTAGATTATGTTCTTCAAATGACTAATTTGGAAAACTTGTGGTTTGTTTCACTGCTTGATTTTAGGTTTTTTTTAAGAGTTTTAAAACAATCAGAGCTACTTATGCAAAAGTTAGAGAATTAGTGTTCTTTAGATGAAATAATAATTGTGGATGAAACACTGGAAACTCAGTTTCTTTCCTCCAAGCCCCACCATTCGACAGCAGATGACAGCAGAAAGAATCTCCAAACAGGCTCACCTCTGCTTTACATATTGTACTATAGTATTCAAAGAGTAGTACAGTCTTTTAGTATTTAATATTTGTATAACGCTATAGTACCCAATCAGTAGTAGGGTCCCATTGCAGTAAGTGCTGTATAAATGCATACAAAGACATGGTTCTTGCTGTGAGGGGCTTACAATTTAAGATGATAAGCAACATACAAAGGGCAGGAGGAGAGATATATGCAATCAAATTATAAAATTTTAATATACATTTGCAACAGTAATAAAAATATTTTTAACTAGAAAAAGTGCCAACTAACCCATCTGTTCCTAAAGATATCATTAACTGATTGATTTCTTTTGGTCACTGTGGCAGAGGCTGGTCTTGAGAAGAGATCTGAATTAAAGGTAGTAGCCTAATGAAACAGTTCCAAGGGCATTCCATGCATAAGGGTCAGGATGGAGGCAGGTACAGAGAAATTTGTGTAAGAAGCTGATGGACAAGTGAACAAGGCAGATGTTAGTGGAGCAAATTAGGCCAGGAAATGACACAGTAAGAGACAAAAATGAACAAGTAGTTGGGCAGAGTTATGTAGGGCCTTGAAAGTGAAGGCACAAAGCTTTTGAGACAGCAGCATAGTGGGACACAGTGAGTATGTCTATACTACCCGCCAGATCATCTAGACACGATAAATTGACCCCCAAGTGCTCTCCCGTTGACTCCTGTACTCCACCACTGCAAGAGGCACAGGCAGAGTCGACGGGGGAGCGGTAGCAGTCAACTCACTGCAGTGAAGACACCACGGTGAGTAGATCTAAGTACGTCGACTTCAGCTACTTTATTCACGTAGCTGAAGTTGCGTATCTTAGATTGACCCCCCCTCCCAGTGTAGACCAGGCCAGTGAAGAGATTCAAAGCATGGAGTGATGTGACAGAAAGACAGCAAGGAATTGAATCTCAGCAGCTACATCTTGCATAAACCTGAGGGAGGTATTATCGGTAGGAGGTAAGGAGATTACAGTAAACAACACAGGAGTTGGTATGGGCCTGAGCAACAGCCCTGGCTTTGTGGAGAGAAAGATGATGAATCTAAAAATACTTTGGAGTGCCAAATGAACATCGCCTGGATAGACAGGATAAAGCAGAAGGAGGAGTCAAAGATAAGCTACACATCATGGACCTGAGTGGTAAAGAAAATGGTGGTAATGTCAATAGTGACAGAGAATGAGAGGAACAGAGAAGGGTGGAAGTCCGTGTGAGAGCCACACTAGGATGGCAGAGGACAACTGTTCTTTCATGCCTAGCAAACTGGACTATGCAATATCTCCTAATATCCAAAGGTCAGAGAAGATAGTTTAACTGCTTGCAGTAAACTGGGAAGGAGTTTTCAAAAGCTCTGCCAACAATAGCAGCACACTAGATATTCCTCCGCAGTCACAGGTTCAGGGATCTCTTCTAAACATGGGATTCACTGCCATGAGCTTCTTGGGTCCCAAAGACCATAGGCGGGGAGTTATATGGGCCCATGGTGCCCGTGCTCCACCAATATTCATGAACATGGGCCTGGCTACACCAGTGTTTGGGCTTTTATTTAATCAGAGCCATCCCATCCATAGGACAGACCGGGACAACTGCCCCAGGCTCCATGCTTTGGGGGGCCTCGCACATCAGGGGGATGAGGGGTCCAGGGCAACCTGGGGATTTAGCAGGGGGCCTGGCACTGGCAGCAGCAAGTTACCCAGCCCAGCCGCCCCGCCCCCACTCCTCCCCTTCCCCCCAAGCCCCTGCTCTGCCTCTGCCCAACCTTTTCCCACCCCTGCTCCGCCCCCTCCCTCCCCTATTCCACTCCTTCCCACAAGCCCTCACCCCGACTCTTTCTGGCTTCCACCCCCTCCCCTGAGGGACTCCGGAGCCAGCAGGGCGAGGTGGAGTGGGGTGGGCTGGGCCCGGGTTGCTCACTGCTGCTGGCACCAGGCCCCTCGCCAACCCCTCGGTCGCCCTGAACCCCGCATCCCTCTGAAGCATGGGGCTCCCCAAAGTGCAGGGCCTGGGGTGGTTGCCCTGATCTACCCTATGGACGGGATGGCTCTGCTTGGATCGGTTCTGGGCACCACTAAAAATTATACAAACCTGGTGCCCATGCCAAAGACTAGCCATGGTCAGCTGTTTGATGGGGTAGAGGGGAGAAACAAGCTGATAAACCAGTTTTGCGGGTTTTTTTAATCACTAAGAAACTTTAACTCCTAAAAATAAATTTGCATTCTCAATGCTTGTTCTGGAACAAAAAGGACAAGAGACTTTCTTTGAAAGTAGAGTTGAGATTAGTCATGATATTTATAGCATCCTAAAAGTAAGGAAGGGCAAGTACATATATAGGTTTTGTAGAGCTTAAAGGCCCTCTGTGGACATAAGTAATGACTAGTATAAATAGCCTTCATATATTAAGTCAGCCTGTGACTTGTACATAGATTCATTAATATCAGATTATGAATGTATAAAATGAAGGTTTTTCTCCTTGAAGCATATGAAACACTGAAAAGTTACATTTCCTCAGAATTCACACTTCCAGGTTTTCAACCTGCAGGAGTGGATGGGTGCATCTAGTGGGCACACCCTGGTCTAGTAAATTGAGTGAGTACTGGGTCTGGGAGTCACAAATTGCTCTGTTCTATTCTTATGTCCTATCTCCGAGACTATGGTTCCATTAGCAGTCGCTCTCAGAATTTTGACAGAAAATTTTGCAAGTTCCATCAAAAATATTTTCAAGAGAATATTTTGCACAACTATAACTGACATGTACACTTCACATTTTGATTTTTACACCTAAAAATTCATGACACATGATTTACTCATGAAAGAGTTAACACAAAACTTGTCTCTTTCTTAATTCCATTTCAAGAAAATGTTAATCCTTTAATTATACAGTGTGTTCAACTGACAAAATGACTTTCTTGTTGTTGAAAATTACCTTGTTATATGAAGGCTCTTGACAAATCTTTACCACAGGGCAAACTGGTAGGTTTTCTGTTGAGACAATTTTTATATAATAATATATTGTGGAAAATATAATCCTTTTTTAAAGGACTAGTATGTAGCCACAATGACTACCCACCAAGCAATGCTAACTTTCTGCCTGATTCAGTTGAATTGTAAAGACTAATGCTATGCAGCCTTTGCTGCCACAGCTTCCAAGGGGAATTTTCAAAGTAATGTGTAGAGGAGTTAGCTTCATGTCTCTCATGCATTGTTTGGAAAATGAATCTCCCTAGTACGAGGATACTAAAGTTATATTATGGCCCTGATTCAGGAAAGCAAGCCTATTAAGAACAGCACTTAAGCATGTGTTAAGTGCTTAAGTGCTGTGCTGAACTGGGGTCTATGTGAGCTATTAAAAAAATACAGCTCTTACATAGTTCTTACATAGGACGGTACTACTAAGTAGTCATTGTTTAAAGAATTTTTGAAAGAGGTTACATTTAAAACAAATTATATAGGTGAGAGGAGATGCATCTTGGAGTCATCAGTGTCCTTGCTGACAGGACAGGTTGAGCTCCACAGGACAATTTTATTTTGTAGGCTGTGTACTTTCTGACTAAAAATGGACAATAGACCACAAAGGTTTTTTTAAATAATTATGACCGGAAAAAAATAATATTTCAGATTCTGTGCATCTTTTTCCTTTCAAGAAATAATGATTTTCTTAATAATAACCTACAACTTCAGTTTCTAGGAGGAAAGATACTGTATGATTGGAAAATCTTACGGAAATCTTATGAGATCAAAAATGAAGGTCCAGTGGGACAGATGGAGAAAATTAGACCATTTACAAGAATGATTTATAGTGAATCACTTGGCAAAATTTCCTGTTGGCAATACAGGGTGTGAACCAAAGCCAGTTGAAGCCAACGGGTGTCTTTCCATTGATTTCAGTGGGCTAATCAATCAGACCCATTGGAGGAATTATTGTCTTCATCTGAAGTCCACTCAACTAATTCTCAGTCCTGTATGTTGGGTAATCAGACAGACCTTTCCCATCACAGAATCTCACTAAATCTTATTCAAGAATGTCCTTCAACTGTTCAAGCTTTATTATCCACTTAGTCGTCAGATCCCAGATCCCTGTGTGGGTAGCAGCACAGCAATGTAAACCACATCATATTTTTCTTGAGACTAATCAGTTTTGTGAAAAATAATGATGACTTCCATAATGTGCACAAACAGATACTAAGTTATAAGTCTACCAGCCCCCATTATATGTTCTAGCTGGTGGAAAATTGATTAGAAATTTGTATTGAGTTTACCTTCTATTGCCTAATCTTATTACATAAACATGATTGTGTTTCACACTAATTAGCTAAGAGGTTAGGACATTAATCCCATGTAAGTGAAATGCTCCTATGTGATGTGATAGAAAAGGCAGTCTGAAACTTGCTTGATTACATTTGGATTGATTCCAACTATGTTATGTACCATGTTGACTAATGCATATTGAACTGTAGCCAGAGTATTTGTGCTTTTACATTGTTGTTATTCCCTGCTAACTTTTCCTACAAGCTTTAGGGGCATATCATTCAGAATGTCAGTGGAGGGGAATGTCAGGGGAGGGGAATACTAACTTTATACCTCACTGAAATATTTCATGTAGAGTTATGAAAGAAACACCCTTCTTGACTAATTTTAGTAGTGGTTAGGTTAGAGTATGGAGCAACCTGTAAGTATTGCTGGCATTTGGTTTCACAGTGGGAATGTGGATACCCACTTCTTAGGTGGACATCAGACTTCACACTGAATTAGATCGGAATTGATTACCAAGCAGGGGAGCCCATGCACTGGTACTAAGTTGTCTGAGCCTTAAAGGTAAAATCTGTTGATTCATGTAAATTGTCTCGATCTTGTCAATCACCTGGATACGCAAGTTATAACTAAAGGTTTTATGTGGTGCTCATTATATCTGCCTGTTACAGTATATGATAAGTGACTGCTTTGAAAACTTCTAAACTTCTTATTAGCTACTAGATAAACAAGTCATGGACTATATTATCCATGGCAGAAGGGAACAGGATAGCTTAGTGGCTAATCTTAGCATGCAACTTCATGCTTGTAGTGTATAGCAAACAAGGTATGTGGTCTCAGATTGTCAATCAGAATTTTGGTGTACAACAGCCCCATAAGATGTAAATCTGTCTTGGAGTCATTAATGGCCAAACAGTTGTTGAAGGCCTATGAATAAGGAAGGCTCCAATGAACAGGATGTTACTGAACAGCACCAACATGAAGCCGGGCTTCAAATATCTTCAACACCAAAATGCTAAGGAATGTATTTTCTGCCACCTAGTGGAATCAAGCAAGGGTTTCCCTTTACTATAGGATATTCTCAGCTCCCCAGTATTATTTTTTCTCTTTTAAAGGCATGCTGTGTGCAGAGATCTCCTCTACCACCATTGGCGACAGGAATATTGCCAGATTCCTCACACAAAAGCCTTTCTAAATCAAACAGCTCAACTATGTCTATAAAGTAGAGAGTTGCAACTTTCCAGCCACCAGAGAATTCCTAACCTTACCAACAGTGCCAGGAATCAAAACATAAATCCAAGATAATTAAGTTTACCAGAAATAGCCTGCCCTCTCCCTCATATGTAGGGAGACATATGAGAGGGGTCCTGGAATATATATTCACTCTGCTAAGTAGAAAGCTTAGGCCCAGGGCCTTCATAGTAGTTTTCTCTGAAACGTTTCTGGTTCCAGGGGCAGGCCTACGGTTGCCAACTTTGTATGTGCAGAAAACCGAACATGCTTGCCCCGCCCCCTGCCCCACCCCTTCCCTGAGGCCATCCCCCCTGCTCACTCCATCTCCTCTCCCTTCCTCACTCGCTCTCCCTCACCTCACTCACTTGCTCATTTTCACCAGGCTGGGGCAGGGTTTGGGTGTACGACAGGGGGTGAGGGCTCCAGCTGGGGTTGCGGGTTGGGGTGAGGCCGGAGATGAAGGGTTTGGGGTGCAGGAGGGGGATCCAGGTTGGGCCAGGGGGTTGGGGTGCGGGGGGAATGAGGGCTCTGGCTGGGGGGGTGTGGGCTCTGGTGTGGGGACAGAAATGAGGGGTACAGGGGGCAGGAAGGGCATCCAGGCTGGGGAAGGGGGTTGGGGTGCAGGAGGGTGGTAAGGGCTCTCTCTGGGGGGGGCGGGCTCTGGGGTGGAGCGGGGGTTTGGGGTGCAGGAGGGGGCTCGGGGCTGGGGTGGGGGGTTGGGGTGTGAGAGGGGTTTCAGGGTGCAGACTCCAGAAGGCGCTTACCTAAGATGGCTCCCGGGAAGCTGCCGGCAGCTCCTAAGTCGGGGCATAACCACGTGGCTCTGTGCACTGCCTGTACCTACAGGTACCACCCCCTCAGCTCCCAGTGGCCATGGTTCCTGGCCAATGGGAGCAGCTGAGCTGGCATTGGGGGTAGGAGCAGTACACAGAGCCCCCATGGCCATCCCTCCACCTAGGAGTCAGAGGGAGATGCCGGTAGCTTCCCGGGGGTCACACAGAGCCAGGTAGGGAGCATGCCTGCGCCGCCAACTGGACTTTTAACTGCCCCACCCTCAGAGGTGCTGACTGGAGCCGCCAGGGTCCCTTTTCGACTAGGCATTCTGGTCAAAAAATGGACACCTGGCAACCCTAGCCGATTCAGTTAGGCAGTGGAAACTTACAAGTGTGTTTGAGAAGGTGGGGCAAAGAAGAGGAGTTTAGGTCTATTAGGCCCACACTTTGGGGAAGAGGGATCCTATACAGAAGGGGTAGACTCCACACTTTGCGGAAGAGGGATCCTACACAGAAGGGATAGACTCCACCAAAATGGAACCAGATTGCTGTCATGTAAAGTAAATAAGATTCGGAAGGAATATTTAAACTAAGAGCAGGGGGAATGCTGGCGGAAGCTATTGAGGGAGCACACACATCAGAGAGACACATCTGTTAAAGACAGGAATAAAACAGTATTTGTTTACACAGTAAAAGGTTGGAAGCAAAGTGCAACTGAACTCGAGCAAGGACAGGATAAGAAGAAATTAAATTCTGTAAAATCAGCAACATGTCAGATTAAGGAATTAATTTTTTACTAGATGCCTGTTTTTATTTATAAATGTCTATGTGCAAGAAGCTTATAAGCAAAAATAGGTTAACTAGATGACCTTGTGATGGAGGAGGGCCTTAATATAATTGCTATTATAGAAATATGGTGGAATGAGGAAAAAAATGGTCTTCTTGAATCCTTAGTTACAAACTATACAGGAAAGACAGACTAAGCTGAAAAGTGGGGGAGTTGTGCTGTATTTAAAGGATGCTATAGAATCTAGCAAGATACAAATTTTTATGGGAAAGGCCCTACATTATCAGAATGTAAATATTAATAGGGCTATACTGCTGGACTCTGGATCAAGGAATGGAAATTGAGCGCATAATATTGAGAGAAATCAAAGAGGCAACAAAATCGAATGAACTAATAATAATGGAGGACTTCAACTACCCAACTATAAACTAGTGAAATAGCATGAGACAAAGTTAGACAAATAATTTCTTGACATTTTAAGTGGTTACTTTTTGGAACAGCTTGTTCTAGAGTACAGAAAGGAGAGGCTATTCTTGACTTACTATTAAGTAATAAACAGGAGCTCATTCAAGAAGTGACATTAGCTGAGCCATTGAGCAATAATGACCACAATATAATTTGTTTCAACATCGAAGGAGCAGCTAAGCTATCAAAAACAGACACAGTAAGATGAAATTTTACAAAGGAAGACTTCATGAAATAAGGTTAATCAAAAAGGCCCTAATTTTAAAAGTAAAGCAAGTAAAATCCTTACAGGGCATGAATGTTACTTAATAATAGGCTTCAGAGTAGCAGCCGCATTAGTCTGTATTCGCAAAAAGAAAAGGAGTGCTTGTGGCACCTTAGAGACTAACAAATTTATTTGAGCATAAGCTTTCGTGAGTTACAGCTCACTTCATCGGATGCAGCATCCGATGAAGTGAGCTGTAGCTCACAAAAGCTTATGCTCAGGCATCCAATGAAGTGAGCTGTAGCTCACGAAAGCTTATGCTCAAATAAATTTGTTAGTCTCTAAGGTGCCACAAGTATTCCTTTTCTTTTTACTTAATAATAGAGTCTCAGAAGACATGTGTACCAGTGAACAATAAGGGAGCCAGGAAGGCAAGAAGTTAAACCAATATGGCTAAATGGCAAGGTCTGAGAGGATAGCTGAGCCAGAGAACCTTCAGAATTGGAAATCTGACCTAAGCAAGCCAATAAACAGGAGTATAAATTAGAGCAGGCAGTAAGTAAAGGGGAAATGAGAAGGGTCAAAATGTATTTCAATAAGCAAATAGCTAAAGCTGTAAAAATAAACTACAAAAGATTCTCTAAGTATATCAAAAATAGGAAACCTGAGAAAGACCTAGTGGGTCTGCTGGATCTCCAGGATTTAAAGGGAGCAATTAAGGGTGATAAGGACATTACTGAAAAACTAAATGATTTCTCTGTGTCAGTTTTCATCGTTAAGGGTGTTGGGGAACTACCTACTATGCACCTGCTTTCCTCTGGTAATAAAGATGAATTACTCAGAGGTTGAAGTGTCAGAGGAAGTAGTGTAGCAGCAAAAGATGGTGATCTGAGAAATTGTAGATCAGTAAGTCATACATCTGTGTCTGGCAAATTGGTTGAAATGATCGTTTAAGAACAGAATAAGAACACATTTAGAAGAACATGATTTGATAGTCTAACGAGCATGGATTATTCAAAGGAAAATTGTTTCACCAATCTCGTAGAATTCTTTGAATGCATCACTAAAGTAGTGAATAAAGGAAAACCAGTTGACATAACTTATTTAGACTTTAAATGAGGCTTCTAGAGAAGCTGAGGATTTGTCTACATCAGGGGACAGCAACCTTTCAGAAGTGGTGTGCCGAGTCTTCATTTATTCACTCTAATTTAAGGTTTTGCGTGCCAGTAATACATTTTAACATTTTTAGACGGTCTCTTTCTATAAGTCTATAATATATTACTAAACTATTGTTGTATGTAAAGTAAATAAGTTTTTTAAAATGTTTAAGATGCTTCATTTAAAATGAAATTAAAATGCAGAGCCTCCCGGACTGGTGGCCAGGACCCAGGCAGTGTGAGTCGCCTACCGCTGGTCTACATGAACATTTAGTGTGCAGCAATCTATCCCATGCTAACTTCCCATGGACTGTCTGTGTGGACCCAGCTGATGCGTATTAACAGTTCATTAGTTTCCTGGGTTTGTAATGCTTGGGGATAATTGGGATAATTACAATGCCCCTATAAAATTTTTCACCATTAAGTTACTAATACATACACTCAGTCCGTTTTAATGCAGTTTTATTGTCTGGGAATATACTAACTGTCAATAATAAAATTTGTAAGTATCTGGAATGCAGTATTTAGATAACAGGACATTAGAGTTAAATTGAAATGCAAAAAGAGAGAGAAAACAGGTTAACAGAGAAATGTCAGAGGTAATACAATTCTTTTGCTATCTAAGAGTTGGATGCTTTAGAGAGGACAGACCTAGTGATAACTAATGTCTGTTGACTTATGGCATAAAGCTAGTGTGTGTATGAATCCAAATGTCCTTAGTGTGAGTGCAAGTAGAAGTAGTTTGCCTAGAGGATTCAGTGCTTAATGGCATGTGACTATTTCAGGTTGATGTGCTTTAAATTTGTTTCTAGGGCCATGTCTACACTTACAGCAGATCGATGCACCTGCAATCGATGCAGTGGGGATCGATTTAGCAGATCTAGTGAAGACCCACTAAATTGACCGCAGAGCACTCTCCAATCGACTCCGGTACTCCACCAAAACAAGAAGATTAAGGTAAGTCAGTGGGAGAGCATTTCCCATCGATGCAGCACAGTGAAGACACCACAGTAAGTCAACCTAAACTACATTGACTCCAGCTACGTTATAAATGTTATAAACGTAGCTGGGGTAGCATAACTTATGTCGACTTAACACGATAGTGTAGAAAAGGTCAAGCCAGAGGAAAGAGAGAGGAAGGGTTGTATTTAAGGGGGGACTTGAAGTTTCTCAGGAAAATGTAAAATGAAAGTACAACCAGATCAGACAAAACTAATTTAAACCTCCCATGTGTTTTCATATGTTTATTTCCATGTTTGCTAATTACTGCTATTACATGAATGCAATTTATAAAGGGATTAATCCCAGCATATGCCAACCAGAAGCAGATGATCCTGCAGTTAGATCACAGAGTACACTTACAGCTCTATGAACCACAGCCTAGGTGGGTGTGGGAAGGGGGAGCACAGCATGGCCACAGGGCCCTGTAGGCATTACACCTATGCAGAGAAGGTGCTGCTGCTCTTGTTCTACAAGCATAGCCTGTGCTCCTCTGCAGCTGTAGGGGGCAGTGGTACAGTGACCACACCCCCATCTTTCCCAAAATGCCCCTGCTGACCCATTTACTAGTATCTGCAGTACTGGCTAACTCCTTGCTTAGTGCTCTGGAAACACTAACAAACAAATTATGGATGCCTTCTACATAGTTGTGCTAATGGGAAAGGAGCTGTCTTGTCTCCTTCCCTTTCCTCCCAGACACCTATAAAAGGTGGCCATAATTGAGTCCATAATGTGGAATTTTTGACATCATAATCATCTTCAAGGCAATAGTCTGTGACATCACTAGCAAAGTATCATAACATCAGTGCTGATGCATACAGAAGGGAAGGCTGGGAAGCAAAGAAAACACTCCCTTGTTAAAATACAATTGGGAAGCAGGACACACGTAAGAGGGGCTGGCAGGAAGATAGTCATGGGTCCCTAATTCTCTGTCCAGATCTTGGTGCAAATAAGAGTAGCCTAGAGGCTGCTGTAATATGCATTCTCTGGCAATGGTCCCCAAGGGACCACGAGACAGCTGGGGACTACTGGGTGTAGTACGCTCTGATCACTCCTCTTTCACCTCTCTCTGCCCTTGACATGACCCTGACTCCAGGTAGCTGTGCGTTGGGTGCCATAGAAGCTGGTTTTGCTGCTAACAAGGATTGTCCTCATAGCAGGGGAATCCCCAGTGGGAATTTGAAGCCAGCCGTGGCTCCCTTTGCGCTGCCTGAACTATCTTCACTAAGAGCAAAGGGGACTCAGTAAAAAATCTTGACCATGTACCATTGATACATTCTGTCTCAATGTATATTTGTTACAAGTTTCCTCTATTTTAAAAGGTGATGAGCAAATCAGAAAAGGTTTGGTTGTTCTATGTGGATGAGCACCCAAATATTCTGGTGCTTTTCTTTGTTCTGCAAAACTGAACTGGTGACCTCATGAAGACAAGTTTTCTCAGCAGTTCAGATAAGCCTTGTGGAGTGCAGCATTATGAGAACCTCACAACTGTTTGGAGGTTTCTAGAACTAATCTGAGTGTTAGAACCTGTTCTTCCTGTTGTTTAAACCCTTTTTGTCCAATGGTGATTCCATTTAAAAAGAAAACAGGTTTTTCTACCTAAAGGAAGTCAAGCATAGAAGAATCCCCCCAAAAGCTAGTCTGGCACAAACAGAAGCATATATACATTATATGGACTAGTAATTTTTAATTAAACTCTATTTCCCCTTCACTCCCTCTTTACCACTTTTTTCACAGTCTCAGGTTTTGTTTTGCACTCTGCCTCCTCCCTGCTTGATCATTCACACTATTTTTTTTAATGGACTTTGTCTTCTCAGCTACTCTCTTCCCCTTCGCCTGCCCAGTTTCTCCAAAGCAAAATGTGATACAATGCTTAAGGAGGTCTAGACTAATTTTCATGTACAAGGGATTACATATTTAAAAGCCTGCATATCGGCACAGGAATACATCTTTGAACTATATGCAACAAAACAGTTCTAAGATTTCCAGGATTTCAGTGGGGAGCAAAGCTGCATCATAACAAATCTATTTTTCCTTCTGTGTATGGAGTAACATTGCTGTAAATCTTTGTTTCTTTCCCACAAGTTTTATTAAAGAATTTAAACCCCCTGCAAAGCTGGCTGTATGAAAGGAAAAGATGCAGATTTTTGCTTTGCATAATATACTGTAACTATGTTAAAAAGAATATATTCCTAACCTGATATGCAGCAAATTAATCTATAATTACTGAGTTTTAATCTGATTTTTACTGTCTATAATCAACTCCCAGTACTTATTTTTTCCTTTTTAAAGAAATACATTCTGTTTGCTATCCATGGATGACAAATTCGGATGTTAAATTATTTTCTTGTTGAATGAATTTCACCTAAATCCCCAGCATAACTGTTTTTTATTATATTGAAGGAATCTGGATAATACAGTTTGAGCAGGAAATGTTTCCATCAACAAGACACTTTTTCTCTTTACAAAGTCTGAGATAGTAATAAACTGACAATTGACAAAATATACTCTGCTAACTGTCCACTCTTGGATTCACAAAGCATTCCAGGACACACATCATTCAACAGTTCATTATTACAAGATTATTCCACTCTAACCTCTGTTCCATGACTTTCCACAGGACAATGTTCCATTTTTTATTTTATTTTATTTTTTTTTAAGATTCGCATCCTATGCCTCTGTACCTTAGTTTCTGGCTTAGTTTCTCCTCAGCTAAACTATTGCACATGCTGTTTATCTTCACAGACTCTCCCTCAATTCTTTCTCTGCTTCTCAGGTGAGATCCATACAAATAAATTGCCTTCACTGCAATACAGTATTTGACATTGTTACAGTAGAAACTCAACTTATACAAAGTCCTCC
The DNA here is from genome assembly GCF_965152235.1 of Eretmochelys imbricata. NCBI lineage: Eukaryota > Metazoa > Chordata > Testudines > Cheloniidae > Eretmochelys > Eretmochelys imbricata. The sequence continues at coordinate 90,367,457 of NC_135576.1, forward strand.
TGCACCAATATGTCTGCACACTCTGGATCTGATTCTCATTTACATTAAAGCCCCCTTGCACTACCAGAAGCAGTGTGGGCTTAGTGTAACTGAGAACCAGGCCCTTTGTGTTCACTAATTATGTTACTGTCCTCTCTCCTATCTGACTGGGCACGGTACACTCTGTGGCTGGTTCACCGCAGTTCTGCAGCTGAGTTAATGCCAGTTCTGCAATCTGATAGGGGAAGAAGTAGGTGAGAGCTGGAGAGACAGTGCCTCCAAAAACCTCCTTGAAGCGACAGATCTGGCTCTGTCTACATTGGCACTTACAGTGTTGCTACCACTAGTGCAACAGCCTCATTGCGTGAAGTTGCTCTAACGTGTTCTAATTCTTCCAGTGTATACAAGGTCTGAATGCTCACTGTTCTCTTTTTTAATGTCACCCCAAAGCTGTTCTTAAGGCGTGATCCTCCTCTCTGGCAGCTTACCATGAAGCCCAGGCTTTGACTTTGCATCTTTCAAATACGTTTGTTCAGCTGTTACTATTCCATCCAGTCATGCACTCCCACGCAAAATCCCAAAATGTCAACGGGACAAAAAAGTACAAACTCTAAGAACCTTCTCAGAACCTTCTGAGGTCATCACTCCAAGCATGCAGCTCCCATTCACATCTTGGACTGGTAAACTCTTTGAAAATCTCCTTTTTACATTTTGAACCACGGCGTGTGGTTTTTTAATGGCTAACACTAAAGGAGAGCCCATTTTTGTTGGATGAGACTAATGCTGCCTGACTGATATTCTGGAAGGTGTTATATTTAAGTCGGCCAAACTATCACTATTTTTCTTCACCCACATGCGATTAGCAGCCAGCAAATGAGGCGGCGGCTGCTGTAATGCCGCCAGACTGGCACCACAGCCTTCTTAGACGGGCATTGACTGTGAGGAACTCACAGGTAGCAACAAGAAAGCATAACTCATGTTTCTGTCTTAGAACAAATTGAGTCAAACAGTTCTGACAACTGCTGCAAAATTTCCTTGAGGCTATCAGTATATTTATTTGCTGAATTAATACACTTTTTCCTGGCATTAGGAGAGAAAGCTCCATGTGAAGTCAAACCTAATAAGACATGCCAAGCCCCGGTATTTGTTTCAATACATAAAATATTTCTACCACACTCACAGAAATGCTAGCAAATTACTCAATATGATGTTTTTCTTTTAAAAAAGCTTCTTTTTTAATACTTTTTCTCCTTCATTTAGTCTGGCCATTTCATAGTAGGTTGTTGGGTTATCTTTAGGAGCTTTAATGTACATTGAAAATATTTGTTCTTTGTACCTTTTCTGGGCCAGAATCACCAGCACATTCCAGCGAGGCAAAGCTGCACAGCCAAAAACCTGCCTTGGATTACAACAGCTTCACATCAACAGAGTGGTGCAAACATGGCAGAATATACTGTTGAATCTGGCCCTCCAAGACCCTAATTCAGGAAAGCATCTCTATTCAGCAAAGCATTTAAGCATGTGCTCAAAGTTAAGCACATGCTTAAGTCCCATTGACTTCAAGGAGATTTATGCACATGCTTAAATTTAAGCTTATGTGCTTTCCTGATTAAGGATATATTTAAGCATATGAGTAAGTGCTATCCCCCTTTTTCTTTCCTCTTGGCTAATAAAAATGGAAACACCAAAAAAACCCACCAACCATATTTTCATCAAAGATTTTGTTGCATATGACTCACCTGTTTTTTCTTTTTCTTTCATCATTAATATAGTTGAGTTGTTTCTGGTTAGGGTATTTTAAGTAACTGGACAATGAGAAGCAATTTTAGCAAGGTTTCTCCCAGGAACTTAAGGACTGGAACTTGACTTTCTAAAAATGGCTTTAAAAGGAGAATTTCTAGATATCCATCACACAGACATTTGTTTCTGGCAGGGAGCTTTGATGTTCATAAGATTCCAATTTGTCTTAAATAAAATCTTCAAGAATCACACAGCTAGGTGATTTGGAACTGGTGATGTCTACTCTATAGAATTAGTTTTCCTGGAGAATGTTTTAGTTAAGCCTAGAAAACATGGAGAAAAGATTTTTAACTTGGTTTCTTAGTTAATACACTATACAATACCAAGAAAACATAAACCTCAAACTGGTGCCACTAACGAATGGGGCTTGAAGAGGTTTAATAGCATATTTTGGATGGATTTCTTTACAAACTGTTGCAATGTGCAGAAACCTGAGCAGATTCTGTGATCAAGACTCTCAGCTGCATTAAATAGGGATAGCTCCAGTGAAACGAATGAAGCTACACCCCCCAGCTGAAGATCTGGCCTTGTATAGCAAAAAGATGAAATTCAAGTTTGAGTTTGAAGTCAACGTTTCAAAACAAAGAATGAGGGGTAGGGAGTTTTAGAAAAGAAGCTGAAGAATATTAAAAGAGGAAGCTTTTAAAAACCCCAGGGCTTAGGCATCCTCCCTGCAGGTTGAACTCTGCTCCTCACCTCTACCCATATGGAATGGAGGGAGTGCCACCTTGATAACTTCCTGAGAGTCCTGCAGGTGCCCCACTGCTGGAGTTTGTATGGTCAGGGCTTTGCAGTGGAGTATGGTTGGGGATGGGATAGTGCTGCAGGGAGCAGCCAGTCCTTTGCTTATATAGAGTCAGAGACTTTAAGGTCAGAAGGGACCATTATGATCGTCTAGTCTGACCTCCTGCACAATGCAGGCCACAGAATCTCACCTGCCCACTCCTGTAATAAACCCTGCCTAACCTATGTCTGAGCTATTGAAGTCCTCAAATCATGGTTTAAAGACTTCAAGATGCAGAGTGACCCATGCCCCACGCTGCAGAGGAAGGCGAAAAACCCCAAGGGCCTCTGCCAATCTGCCCTGGAGGAAAATTCCTTCCCGACCCCAAATATGGCGATCAGCTAAACCCTGAGCATGTAAGACCATTGACTTCAAAAGAGCCACTCCTGATTTACAATAGTGTAAGAGGAGAACCAGATCCAAAGATTTCTTATTTTATTTAAAACAAGACAATACAACGTTAAGGGAACACGGATGGACAAACTGTTCATATGGATTACGAAACTTTGCTTAAAAAACAGGTCTATGTTACATATTTGATCTGAAAAGAAAAATGAACACTCCAGGTGCTTCTCTCCCATTCATTCCAGCAAGGAGCTTCGGTAAGCAAAGAACAGTACTAAGGGTCTACCAGACTCGTTCCCAGAAATGTAGGTAACAAGGTGAAACCTGCCAACATAACTTTTCTGCCCAAGTGCCCAGTGCTTTTTATTGTTTTCTTTACACAAAATGATGCTTTTTAATCATTTTTACATTTCCATTTAGATACTGATCATCTACTGTTGCTCATGGAAAGATTTGCATTGACATCACTGAGCACTGGATCAGGCCCTCAATGAGATGCCAAGGAAGAAAAATTCAGGGGCTGGGGGGTGGGAAACCATCAGTATGTCCTCAGAGAAAAATAAAGCTTCTTGCAGACAATGGGCTTATTCCCTCCTGGCAAATTTTCTGGCCCAATCACCGTCAAAGGAACTTTCACCATGAAGAAAGAGAATGAGAATTCAATAAATTCTGTACAGAAAGCCCAAGATACATCAAAATAACTAAAAAGACCAAGAATTAGGCAGTGCTGAAAATATCTCCCCTCCAACACAGGTCTGCCAGTTCTAAAGGCCTTAAGGGGTTAACCTTGAACCTGTCTTTTTGAAAGTCATTGTATCCATTTATTTTTTTAAATAGTATTTTAGCTTTAATGGGACCTGCTCTCATTTCCTGACTGAGAGCAAGGTCATCTGGGAAGAGTTTAGCAATGACATAGGGAAGCAACAGCAGCTATGCACAAGCTATGCAGAGGGCTGCTATGGTTAAGAAAACTCATCCTCTCCAAAGAATCCGGCACCCTAACCAGGAAGATATTTTTTCTTGGGCTCTAATGGTCAAGGATTTGCTGTCCAGTCATCTTTCTCTAAGTTCTAGGAAATGCTCCAGTTAGTCTGAAGACAGAGCAACTTTGGGAGTTACAATTTCAGTGACCCTCTAGCATCTTGTCTACACTCCAATGTTTGCATTGATTAGTGGCACAGTAGGCTCTACGCATGGTCCATGTCCGGACATCATATAGTTAATACTCGATTTGTAACTCTAGCAGTGTTTCCCCTTCGGCAATGGGGGAAACACTCCATGGTTTATTTCCTGTAACTGGTTTAGCACTTTGTTTGCAATGTAGACAGAACTGTGCCTGTGTAATAAGTTTGTCCTGTCTTTCTTCATCTCAGTTATCTGTGCAGCAGGATGCTCCAGAGTGCATTGCTCCTCGAGCTGCACTGTCATCCCTTGTGCATGCCCTCTCCAGAGTCTGTCACCTGTTGAGGTAGTATGGGCCAGCTACCCAAACTTTCCCAGAATACATTGATACAAACATGGTGAGGCAATGTGGTGGGTGTGCACAAACACAGGTCAGCCAAGATTGTGGGGCAGATAGGCTATTGTGTGGACACCACTCAAACCATGTTTGATGTAACCATTATGCACTGGTTACAAAAATATTACTGTATCTGTAATGTGAACAGGGCTTGAAAGTGAGTGAACCATTTACTCTCTTAAATTCACCTACACATCAGGAGTTTAAAAAAAAAGTTTCTGAAACCTAAGAGGACTCTGAATTAAGTCACCCAGAGTACAGACAGAAGCATTAATGGGGAGCCAGGATCTGGGCATGAGCCTTTAGTGGTGTTTACTGACCAGTTTAATATTTTTCTGCTGACAATTAAGCCTTCATGATCTTCATAAAATAAAAGGGCATCTTAGTTTTAAAAGCTGAAAAATAGTTACCTTTAGTTGTTACTGCTTTATAGCATCTAATCTCCTTAACCATCAGTGTAATATTCTTTCACTTGTGCATCAAAATAACTTTCAGAATAAACTAGTACATTCAGTGAAAATCGGAGACAGCAGCAGGCACGACACTTGTAGCTAATTAAGGGAACCTGGATGGAGCCCAGATGTGGATTATGACAAGTGATTGTTCTTTAATAGCTGGTAATTTTGAAAGCATTTCCTTGTTTGTTCACTTTTCCCACCACACCAGGCAAAATTAGCTTCTGAGATGAAGAAAACTGGCCAAGAAGCAAAACTGTCAATGGCAGTTATTCCCTTCAGCTCAAACTGACAGGTAAGGTAGTTAACCATCCTTTGAGGTGATATTTGCCATTTAACGATAATCCAAAACAGGTACAGCAAATAGTTGTCCACTATAGAATGCCATTGGAAGTTAGAAAACACACCGCCTTATGACTACAATGTGATTCATCTGTAAAATAGTGCTCGTTCATTTTTGCTGTGTGTGGGGGGGAATATACAGAGTGGTGACTGTTATTGTTAAGGGCCAGGTTATGCTACTTTTACTCTTGTTGAGTAGCCCTATACTCTGTAAGTAGCCCCAGTGACATTAATGGGGCTACTTATGGAGTCAGGTGCTATTCACAATGAGAAAGGGAGGTAGGATAAGACGTAGTAGTACGGTGCCGACAGTTTTCTAGGAACTTTGATACAAAATCATATGCAATAAAGCAGGGGTGGCCAACCCGTGGCTCTGGAACCACATGCGGCTCTTCAGAAGTTAATATGCAGCTCCTTGTATAGGCACCGACTCCAGGGCTGGAGCTACACGCGCCAACTTTCCAATGTGCCAGTGCTCAACCCCTGGCTCTGCCACAGGCCCTGCCTCCACTCCACCCCTTCCCGCGCCCTCCCCTGAGCCTGCCGTGCCCTTGCTCTCCCCCTCCCCCCCCCCCAGCCTCCTGCATGCCACAAAACAGCTGATCGGGAGGTGTGGGGAGGGAAGGGGAGGCACTGATCTGTAGGGCTGGTGGTGGGCGGGAGGCACTGGGAGCTGGGGGGAGCTGATGGGGAGCTGCTAACGTATTACTGTGGCTCTTTGGCAAAGTACGTTGGTAAATTCTGGCTCCTTCTCAGGCTCAGGTTGGCCACCCTGCAATAAAAGATCTGTCTCCTACATGAAAATATATTTGCTAATCCCCTTTTTAAACATAACATGTTGACAATGAGGCACAAGATTGTTTGGTATCATATCAATTTATGGATGGAACATTGATGAGCAACTGCCAACCTTTATTTTTATTTATTTATTTATTTTTATTTAGGAATGAAATGGTGCTTAGAGAGATATTTATGCTGATTTTGCAGTGGGAAACATGCCCATATGCTTGACTTTACAAAGCTGAGAAGCTGTGGTTTGGCACAACAGTAGATTCAACTCAATTCTTTTCTTTCTTTCTTTTTTCTATTGGTAGAACAAGTAATCTTATTGTTAAACACAAGCAATTCAACATAAGTGAAGGCTCAGACATAGCAAGGGAACATTTTAAACAAAAAGGTTAACATTTTTGTGCTGCCCTCATTACAAATAAGTATGCTTTCCTCAAAATAATACACCCTCATGTGTTTTCTTTAAAAAAAATAATCACTTGTTGAATTGATCTTCTCTATTTGTTATAATTATGTTGACAAACATTGCAAGATAAGCGAAGAAAAGTTTTTGGGATGAAGCAGAACAGATGTTCCACTTCCTATCTGCTTAAGTGAACTTAATTTGATACTTTCATATTTTCCATTTCTCCTAGTAAAGATAACTACACTGATCAGATTAATCTGAATGGAGGGGAATTTTCACTCCCTGCTGCTTCTGAAGGCCCCAATTAAGCAAGGTACTTTAAAGCACATTGCATAACTTTAAGCATGTCCCACTGAAGTCATGCTTACATTTAGGAATGTACTTACGTACCTTGCTGAATCAGGGCTTAAAAGATGTGATGTTTTAAGCAGCAGGGCAAAAAATAATCATGATCTGTTTATATTATCATCACACCTCAGAGCCCTAGTCATGGCCCAGGACCTTATTGTACAAATGCAGAACAAAAAGACTGTCCCTGCCCCCAAATAACTTCTAATCTAAGAATAAGACAGATGCAGGCAGACAGGGAAGTACAAAGAAACAATATTGGTCAGCATTACAAGTGGTGGTCTCAGCACACTAACAACATAACCATGGTCAAGTTTTTTATAGGCATCACAGCAAAGGAGAGTTTTAAGGACAGTTTTGAAGGAGGATAATGAGGTAGCTTTGCGGATATTAATGGGGAGCTCCCCTCAAGCATGAGGGATGCCATGGGAGAAAGCACAAAGGTGCTTGTTTGAAATGTTCTAAGGGAAATGATAGAAGTGCCATCAGTTGGGGAATTTACAGTTAGACAGGACAAGGTATGTAAATGTGCTGTAGGGTTTGATCTTACAGAAGCAGGATAATAGATGGTTCTAGTTGGTCCCTTTCGTTTCTAATTTCTTTGATTCTGTGAATGTAATAACATAGGTATAAATTACACATAGTAGGCATTTGTTAACATTTGGAGCAAAATCATGTTGGATTAAACTTTTGAAAGCAAAAGACATGTTGTTTAAAGCCACAAATTGAAGCTTGGGAAGAAAAACAGTGGGAGGTGAACAAACATGGGGCAGAATCCTGCAAACACTCCATGTACAGAACTGTTATTTAGGATCTCATACCTAATCAAAGTCAGGCAAGGGTAGAGAATCAGAGCTTTGGTGAGATTAGCTGCCAAACGTGGCCATAACTGGTGCAACTGAAAACATGCACTGCATGACAAAATAGGGAAGCTGTATACGCCATTGGGTAGTTTGATATGTAGTTATCCAATTTACACTCACTTAAGTATGTTAGTGTGCCCATGCACACTGGGCACATTTGCTCTGTTCTTCACTGAAATTTTGGCCCAATCTGAGTAGAAATGGTTGTTGTTTTTTACTTCAGTAAAAACAGTTTTTCATATTTAAATATTCCCCAAACACTGCAGAATTGTGCCGGTGTAGGAGAAACAGAAAATGAACCAGGTTGTAAAGAGAATGCTATATTCTGTTTACATTATTATAACCACAATTGAAAATGGGCACACCAATTTTCATTGCTCATGATATGTGAAATGCTAAAAGCAAGCAAAAAGTATAGATTGTTAAAAGTAGGGTTGATTTTAAAACCTTTCAGTTTAAATAATAGGAAGTATTAAAAACATAATTAAGGAAATTTTAGACACTGGGACAAATTGTACTGAATTACACCCAGGCAACACCAGAATTTAGCCCATAATTTTTATCTTGACATCATCCCTATAGATTTAGTTTTAGATCATGGAGTCTAAATAATAGTACCAATAATTGGCTTCTCTCTCTCTATTACATCTAAAAAAGTTTGCAAAATGTAGTGATATTTTCAAGTGTATTTCCTGTGTTATTGTTCAGAACTCCACACTGAAGCAGACATCCTGGCTAATAATTAAATTTTTCAAATATTTTTGTTTGTATATTTTCTTCAGAAGGAGTGTCTGACTACGCAGACATTTCTAATATAACCTTTGTGGTTTTTCAGTTTCTTAATCAGACAAAAACTTCTTAAGTAAAATAAGGTTATACTTATTTCCATGGGGCTTGAGACATTAACATAAATCTAATGACAGCAAAGTCAATGAAATTCAACACAGACTTTTAATAGTCTTTAAATATTTCCGGGCTCTTCCCCTTTCCTCCCAGTCTTCTAGCAAGAGACCTACAGTATGGCACCTGAGCAGTCCAAGGGATTTCATGTGAGTTCTCCAATACTCTCCTGGGTTTGATATTTGAAAGGTCACTCTGAAGGTTCCATTCTCCCCTACACAGCAGTGCCTGTACTGCCAATATTTTAACAAGAGGCTCCCTAAAAGTATTCTACTTCATTTAGCAGGTGGTAAGTGTGACGTTCCCTGAGTAAACTACTATTTCACTCCCCCCCCCCCCCAAGAAAACCATCAATTCTATACTCATTCTCACTACTCAGAAATCCAACAATTTCAAACTCTTTCTCACCTTCTGCCCAACAATCCTTCCACAATCCCACTTGTCCCTTCAATCCACCATACTTCCTTCTCCGTACCACCTCATGGAAACTTCTCTAGATGGGTCTCTTCTATGACAGCTGTTCTTCACAGAAAGAGCAATGGAGCAGGTGGATGTCCTGCTGCCATTACCAGCTACAGTAACAGGTCAATTTTCCTGCAATGTCTGGTCATTTGGATGAGGAGGTCCCCTGTTATGGTGAGCTGGGAGGTTGTGACGTGGTGTGCATATCCCGCACTGGACAAGAGAGGGTTAACCCCACACTATGGATGGTGGAAGTCCCACCCCTCAGACCATGCTGGGCATACTCCAGCTATTGCCTCAGCATAAAAGGGAGCAGCCCAGCTCACTCTAGGCTGATCACTGGAGGTGAAGGACCTTGAGCAGAGGTACCAGCCTTTGCCTGCGGAAACTGGAGATCTGAGAGCTGGACTGAAGGGCTGTGGCCGGCGGAGCCACAGGGAATCACCCGTGCTGAGGAGCCTGGAAATCCCAATGCTCAATGGACTACACCGTCTGGAAGCGCAGTAGGAAGTGGCCGAGGGAGGGTGCGCGAGTGGTACCTCCCACCCGAGTGAGGTCAGCATGTTTTGGTGGGAGTCCCCGCTAACCCAGGGCAAACCACTCCACCACTGCCAGGGCAATGGGTCGAGCCCCGGTGGAGTTGGATGGGCCTCCCTACCTGGGCTGCCATCCCCCTAGTGGCAGCCCCTTCCTCCTCCCTGGGTACTGGCCATTGGGTCACACTGCCCTGCATCTAGGGGCTGTAATATTGACTTTGGCCATTAGGCAGCACTACTCTGTACCAGAGGGCTGTTATATGGACTCTGGCCACTATGCCATATTGCCCTACACCTGAGGGTGGTTATATTGACTCTGGCCGCTAAGCCACGCTGCCATGAACGCAAGGGCTGCTATACCGTCTCCAAGCTCTGGGCTATGCCACTTTTGGCCTAAAGACTGTCAGGGAGACTGTAACAGCAGTGGTATCACAGCCCTGCCCTGCCTCAAAAGGGGGACGGGGTGTGCATATCCCGCAACAGAGGTCAATTGGAAAATGGGTCCCCTTTGGTCCTTTAGGTCGGTAGGTCTCCTTTGATTGTTGGCAGCCTTTCTTACTTGGTGTGTGAGAAATCAGGTAGGGAAGCAGGTAATCCTAGGAGTGAGGCTCCAAATTCCTTCCCACAACTGGCTTTACAAACTCCATGAGCAGCCTGGGCAGAGAGGTCTGAGAAGGAGAGAAGGAAGTTGCACCAGCTGCAGCATTCTCACTCATTGCACAGGCAGCATGATCTACCTTTTCATTCTGGTGCCCCAGTGGAACACCTGCTGGTTCACTCCTAATGGCACTGGTCTGGGATGGAGGACAGATGTTCCCACTGTAGCAAGTGTCATGGCTGTGACAAAAGCAATTGGATAGAACCCAGGGCTCAGCAGGTGCCTGAGTGGGCAGCAGTTACCAACCTCACAGTGAGCTGAAAATATTAATTAGCAGAGCTGGCCTTCCTATTCGTATGGGAAAGGAGAGCACCATCAAAATCAATTTCCTTCCCCAAAATGTAGCTGATTCCAGTCCACCCTAATCACTCATTGCACACAGGGCCAACCTGAAGATCTGGTGAAGGATCAGCGAGATGAGTTTGGAGATTTGCTCCAAACATAAGTGATGCATAAACAATAATTGTGTGCACGAAGCTCATTTGAATCTGCCAGTTTCCATCTCAGTCCATGCCAAAGTGCACATTTTGCATGGTTTCAACTTGAAACCATGAATCAGTTCAGATTTGCTTGAAACTGGGCCCTGACCTGGTTTTGACTTTCTTACACAACCTGAAACCACATGTGCTATGCATGCCTTGGGGTTTTGTTCTGAACATTTCATATGGCTCTTGAGGATAACCTTTTCTTGTGGGTTTTAAGCATTTCCTAGTCCTGCAAAAAGCAAAGGCTGGAAAAGATGAAAAGTGCAGCTACGTGAAAAAAGTGGACTTCACTTTCTGAACCTCGGACAAAATTTGGAGTGAAGTTGGAGTCTATTCTTATTTTACCTTGTGTAGGTGTACTAATGAGAAATCGCTTCCCCTCTAATATAAAATCATGAAGCTTGCTAGTCATGGAAATTACAAACCCTTCAGAGTGACTTATGAGATGGATATCAGCTTTTGCAGCTGCATAAGAGCAGATATTTAAAGTACATCATGCTTCACTTAATTTCTAAATTATATTCCTTCTCTTTGGAATAATCTGTATTCCAGAAACAGATCACTGCTAATGCCAATTCCATCCTCAGCAGTTCCCTTTTAGTTCCTGAAGGCATTTTTTTTCTTCCCACTTTCCTGTACTCAGAATTTGTGGTTTGAGCATGGGAACTCCGGGAATCCTTAGCTTTATACCAGATTTGCCACTGACTCAGTCTGTGGCCTCGGGCAATTTTATTTAACCTCTCTGTGCCTCAGTTTCCCTTTTGCAAAATAAGGATGACAATACCTACCTACCTCAAAGCAGTATTAATTTGTTTGTTTCTGTAAAGGGGTTTGAAATATAAAGGGATATATAAATGGTAATTAGTGGTATTATAATTGCTCGCTTGAAGCTTTAAAATGCCAAAGTCGGCATTACTTGCAGATTACTTAACCTGATACTAAAATGTTCTTTCTCTGATCTTAGCAAGCAATACTATGATATGAACAGGGGGCAAATAATTACATATGCTGTTTTTTCCCTCTGATAAAAATCTGCAGTAAAAGTACAGTAACCTGGCTTTGCATTTACAATAGCTAAAGCCATCTGTGTACATAGAAAATCTTTGTTGGCAGGTTTCCACAAGTGGATCATGCACTCCTTTGCCTGTGCAATTTGAAGCTGTCAAAAACTAATTAAATAATTACGTGGTTGTTACTGCAGCTGTGTGTATTCTTCATTACGTTATAGGACTGCGGTTTGAGGAACTCTGCTGTTCTAGGTTTCAAAATATCAGTAATGGAAGGTGTGCTGTTGGTGCATGTTTAACTGTTGCCACAAAAAGGAAAGTGAACTTCTTTAATTTCAGTTTGTCACTCGCTGCACTCTGTACTATATCTTCCCTCTATACATCACAGATGTACAGACACTAACATACTACTTGCTAAAAGAAAAGGAATCCTTTTCTTTTTGCGGATACAGACTTACATGGCTGCTACTCTGATACTACTTGCTGCCTTCTGCTGTTGGTCAGAGTCAAATAGTGCCTACAAGTAGAACCAGTCCAAGTGTAGGGACACAGAAAATCCAGTGGAGGTGATATCTTGCAATGGGAATATGTTCTGCAAAGTGTAAATTCAGTTTTGTAGCACTTGTGATTTTGTGACTTTGTAGCACTTGTGATTTTGAGTCTATACCGTAAAACAAAAAAGCAGCAATCTAGGTGTGGGGGAACTCTCTGCAGAGGCCGTATTGTGGTTAAAACATTGAATGGGGAGTCAAGAGATTTGGTTGTCATTCCCAGCACTGCCACTGACTCATTCTGTGACCTCAGGCAAGTCACTTCATCGCTCTGTGCCTCAGTTTCTCTATAAGTAAGATGTGGATAATAACATTTACCCATCACGCTGGGTGTAATAAGATGATTCCATTAATGTCTGAAATGCTCTTTTAGATCCTGAGACAAACTATAAAAATGCAACATGTTGTTGAATCCCAGGTTTGGCCAAATCACTAACTTTTGCCAGCATCAGAATTAGTTTGTCTTTCAGTAGAAAAACAGAAAGATATCACTCCAGAATATTTCCCACTCCTTCCTAGCAGGAATTTACAAAATTATAGTAAATAAAGACAAAATATCATAATGCTACTATATAACTCCATGGTACACCCACACCTGGAATACTGCATGCAGTTCTTATTGCCCAGTCTCAAAAAACTATATTAGAATTGGAAAAGGTGAAGAGAAGGGCAACAAAAATTATTAGGGGTATGGAACGGCTTCCATATGAGGCAAGTTTAAAAAAACTGGGACTATTCATTCTAGAAAAGAAACAACTAAGCGGGGGATATGATAGAGGTCTATAAAATCATGACTGGTGTGGAGAAAGTGAATAAGGAAGTCTTATTTACCCCTTCACATAACACAGGAACTAGAGGTCACCTGATGAAATTAATAGGCAGCAGGTTTAAAACAAACACAAGGAAGTACTTCTTCAAACAACACACAGTCAACCTGTGGAACTCATTGCCAGGATATGTGTTACAGGCCAAAAGTATAAATGGATTAAAAAAAGAATTAGATAAATTTATGGAGGATAAGTCCATCAATGGCTATTAGCCAAGATTTCAGAGACGCAACCCCCTCCTCAGGGTGTCCATAAACCAGAAGCTGGGACTGGACAACATGGGATGGATCACTCAATAATTGCACTGTTCTGTTCATTTCCTGTGAAGCATCTGGCACTGGCCACTGTCAGAAGACAGAATGCTGCACTAGATGGACCATTGGTCTGACCCAGTAAGGCCATTCTTGTGTTCATATAAAATCATAGGTGTTTTTTCACGTTTTGTGCATCTTGCACATCACTGGACTGAGGCAGAGACGTTGGGGTAGGCCTGAACCGGGTAGGCCTGAACCAGCCAGGCCTGCTGAATAACAGGGTGAGATTCACCCCAGGGAGTGTGAATGGCATTGCTCTCTGGGGAAGGACATCTCTGATCTCTGCCAGGAACTCCATAGGCGCCCCATTTGCTAAGATTGCTTAATGAATCCACTGAATAAGCACATCTCTAGACATCATCAGAACAAGGTGGCAGGGTAGCAGACCTTGAAGATAACTTCCCATTTAAACTGCACTAAAACCTTGATTCCACATGGAGTCAGCATTTTACATGTGAAGCAGCTGATGGATGGAAAGGAAGTTATTACTGCAGCAAAGCTATATGCTACATAATGTCTCCTACTTAATGAGCTTTATGGAGCAATTTTAATAGAATTTTCCTCTAATTTATGAAACTCTTTCTTAACATCTGCAGTTGCCCACTTGGCTAGTTGATCAAAAATGATGATAAATGAGAAATATCAAATGCTAAATTAATTTTAGATTTCTACAGCAGGCTCACACTATAATGTACTGCTGCAGGTGTTTTCCCCTAAGGTCTCCATGATTTTTATCACCATCAGGCTAGAGATTTTTAGCCACCTCTCAGAACACCGGGCACCCATGATACAGTAGTTTAAATTCACCTATTACTTAGAGTAGCCTTTTTGTTTAAGGTTTTTTGGGTATTTCTTCCCCGCCCCAGCAGAGTTTACAAGTCGTCATTGTTTAATTCCAGCAAACTAAAATTCAAAAAACAAACTACATTTTAAAAAGCACACCACACAACATATCTTTACAGTACATAGGAGCCGCTGAAAAGCAATGTCCTGTGTTTGCCTCTACTGGCTTTGCGGCAGCAAGCTAACATAACCACCATACATACACTCACATAGACATATAAATCCACCACAAAAAGAGTTGATAATTTTCATTTAAGCTTTTTTAAGAGCATTTCTCATTAATACAGCCACCAAAAGTCTAGGGAATTATAATTTAGGGCCAGATTCTGATACCTTTATTCATGAGGAATAGTACTTCACTCCACAAAGAGTCCCACTAAAGTCAGCATGACTACTTAGAGCAAGGTGCTACCCAACACGAGTAAAGATATCAGAACATGGCCCTTAATCTGTTGCTGCTTCATACAATTTCTGAGTGTCTGGCTGGTAATCTAGGGGATTTGGGAGCTCCACATCCTAAAGACAGTCACAGGGATTGTAGCACAGTGGGCTTTGATTGGTTTGTTTGCTTGGGACATTATATTTCTGTTTTGGTTTCCCATAATGGACTCTAGATTAATGGTTGAAACATGATAAATATAGGTTTAATTGTAATTAAAAATCCCATGTCCTTTCTCTTTGCATTCAAGATGCGATCTATTTTTATTATAGAATTCATTTATCACATTTGCTCATTGTTCTTATTAATCACAAAAGATTTGTTAAAAGGCAGAAAGGTTCTGCTCCATGGCTGAGGCAAATACACTAGTTCTTATACTGAATGACCCTGCAGGCTTGTGGCTAACAACTTGCACCTCCACTGTATTAGTTTCCGAGTCACCCACACACTTTCTTCACAACCACACATAACCATACACATCCATATTTCTATCCTAAACCTCACCATAACATATTCCCTTCCAACACAAACCTGTTCTCACACATAAGCCACATATCTAAGGACCCAACATCAAACACACAGATTTAACTCAAAATTTTGGTTTAAGAGTTTACATTTTTGACATTCCCAACAGCCAATTTCTCCATCTCTGAAATATCTTTTCCCAAAATCTCATATATGCCATTTTATATACTTATAAATAGATAAATTAACATAACATTCCTAACACTGGATATACAGTACTATGATGATGATTGTTTTAGGCATATATGTTAAAATACAATCACTTGTTTGCCTATTTTAAGTAATTGGTTTTCTGCTGAGTTGTGGTCCTGTAGTAGAGATAGAGTCAATTTTTCACAAAGGAATCATGCAGATTCAACATTTGGAAAAAACATCAAATAATGGTGTTAAAATTTCCTTAAAAGCCAGTGCCATGTATTTAATGCTCACTGGGATTAAATCCAAATTTTCTGATGTCAACTGCTCTCCTGAGAATATATGGGCTAGAAAGGGAAAATTCAGCCAAAAACAACTTTGCTCACCAGTGTTCCATATGCCTTTTTTTCCTCTCTCATTCTCTGCTTCCAGGTCTTTTTCTCTCTCGAGTTCTTCTTTTGCATTGTTAGGATCCAACTCTCTGCTCTCTCTAATTCAAGTACCAGCCTGCTTCCTTCTGCTCCAAAGGCCTTGTACCTCACTTTGCATGTTTCCTGGGGCTTTATCTCTCTTGTCTTGCTGTCTGTTTGCTGCAGACACAAAGCCTTGGTGACCTCTCTAATATATTTTGTGCCCCTTTCTCTTGCCCAGCATTATCTTCTTCTTTATAGACCAATAGTATTATACAGCCACACAAGGCCTTACTCCATTGCACAGGCTACCTGTAACATAAATTGCAGAGCAGTTACTTTATGCCATCTTGTCAGCCCCCAGATTCTGGAACTAGATGTGGTCTAGTCTGATCCTTAGGAGAAATCAGTGCATCCTTGAGGTATTCTTGCTTACATTTATCTGCACATGCCCCCAGAGTCATTTTGGCAGCTGGCAATAGCCATAGCTATGCCCTCTTATTCTCAGCCATGCTCCCTACGCAAGGGTTGAGCCACTACACTGCTAAATTAAAAAGCCTTAACTTCTATAAATCTCTTACCCATTATTAAGTCACCTCTTCCCTTGGATAAACTAAGTAGACTGAGCTTCTTACATTTGTAATAATAAAGCATGTTTTCCAGACTGTAAATCATTCTTATAGCTCTTTTCCGAACCCTGTCCATTTTGCAGCATCCTTTTTGAAATGTGGACACCAGACCTAGATACAATATTCATTAATGGTCTCACTAATCCTATATACAGAAATAATACCACCACCCCTCAGCCCCCACTTGACATTCCCCTGCTTATAGGTTCAAGGATTTTGTTAGCTCTCTCAGCAACTGCATCACATGGGGTGCTCATGTTCAATTGGTTATCCATCATGCTCCCTAAGATAAAACAGGATACACTGGGAGATCCAGTGGGCTACTTTTTGTTTTTTAATGAAGCCAAAGATTTATACAGCCCTACAAAATACTGTGGTGACACTACTGGAAGCTGAAGGGTTAAATCCACATGTCAGCCCTTACCTTGACTAGCTGGACAGGGAGGGGAGGATTTCTCCCCACAAGGTATGGAGGGGCTACAGAGCTGCTTGCACCAGAGGATCCTCTTGTCCAATGGACTCGTGTCCTGAATTGTGTTTGGTAGTGCCTCTCCACCACTGACCTCACCGGCTCCATCAGCTGAGGATCTGGCCTATTATATCTATCTCGAGATAGCTAGATATACACACACAATATATATATAATATATTTATAATTTACATTTTATTTTAACGCTTTTACAATTTTAATTTTTTTCTGAAAGCTAAAAATAAATCAGTCAATAGTAAAATTATATATACTCCTCTTACCACCGTTAAAGTGATTAGCTGTTATATTCTGCATTTCTAATTTAGGATGATGGTGTTTGAGAAATTAGGTGACCTAGCAAATGGAGCACACATGGGGATTGTAAAACTATCCAATATAATCAAACAGTAATAAAATGTTCCAGTTAGCTGGCTAGTTAGGAATCAGTGGGGTGTAGGAGATTATTACTTAATAATTTCCATAACATCAGCAACCTCATCAAAACCTTCTGGTTGCTGTAAGAGTAGGAGAGGTAGATTTTTATGAGGTGAGCACATGTCCTGGATTGCTGCCCCAGAATACTGTCACACCCAGAATTCATTATCCCATCACGGGGAATACAGAGACTTGGGGCTGGTCTATGCTTAAAAGATGTGCTGGCATAGCTATGTCAGTTAGGAGCTAACTGCCATAGCTATGCTGGCAAAAGCCTTAGTGTAGTTATACCAGCAAAAAAATCAGTGTAGCTTTTTTCATTTGGTGTACTGGAATAAGTTATACCAGCAAAAGCATTCTAAGCTGTGTCCCCACTGGGGGAGGGGAAGGTTTGCCACTATAACTCGAGCAGTACAGTGTAGACAAGGCCTGAGATGGAGATTGTAGGTGTGATGCTCCACTGCTCTGCACCTTGTGTTGTCATTTACACCTAAGCAAAATGAGTGAAACAAAGTGGATGTAAAGAGTTACAGCTCAGAATGGTAGCATTTCACACTCACTTGGCACAGCTGTAAATGTGCAACAGAAGGTGCAAGAAAGTAGAGAATCAGGCTATGATAAACAAAGTGGGGAGATAGCTCCCTTTGATGGACGCTGGAAGCTGAAGGGCTAAACCCACATGTCAGCCTCCACCTTGACTAGCTGGACAGGGAGGGGAGGATTCTTCCCCACAAGGTATAGAGGGGCTACAGAGCTGCTTGCACAAATCTCTTAGGACACCAAAAAGCCAATCCTGTTCTTAAAAAAGGTAAACTTTACTACAAACAAAAAGGAAAACAATCCATCTGGAACTTAGGCTTTTTACTAGATCTTAAAAGAAACAATTACAAAAATTAAGCACCCAAAATAGCTTTCTTGGGGGTTCAGCTTAAAGGTTACAAAAGCATCAGGGGTTAGCACAGAGGAGATGCACAAGCCTTAAAAATAAACAGAAATAATCCTGATCGTGTCCAGCTAAACATTCTGATCTACATACACATTTGGAGTTCAGATAAGTAGTTCAAGGTATGATCTGATGATTTATGATCATACCTGGCTTAAGCTTTACACAGCATTCCTGCTGCCCTCTGTTCCCCTCTTTCTCGGGGAGCAACAGGCAAACTGGACACCATTACATTAGGCTTGAATAAAGACTAGGAGTGGATGTGTCATTACACAAAGTAAAACTATTTCCCCATGTTTATTCCCCCCCCCCCCTCCCTTCCTCACATGTTCTTGTCAACTGCTGGAAATGGCACGTCTTGATTATCACTACAAAAGGCTTTTTTTCTCTCCTGCTGGTAATAGCTCACCTTACCTGATCACTCTCGTTCCAGTGTGTATGGTAATACCCATTGTTTCTTGTTCTCTGCATATATAAAATCTCCCCACTGTATTTTCCACTGCATGCATCCGATGAAGTGAGCTGTAGCTCATGAAAGCTTATGCTCAAATAAATTTGTTAGCCTCTAAGGTGCCACAAGTACTCCTTTTCTTTTTGCGGATACAGACTAACACGGCTGCTACTCTGAAACCAGACAAAGGGAAAGTTTCTTTCCCCATTTTAAAAAGTTCTAGCTTTCCCACTGGCTCTTTTGGTCAGGTGCCCTTTACTTTTGCCCTTTACTTGGGGGACTTTTTAACCCTTTACAGGTAAAGCAAGTAGAGAACAGCTACCAAGAGGGATTTTATAGCTAACTGGCTGGCTGGGTGTCCATCAAAGGGAGCTATCCCCTAACTTTGTTTATCGCACAGGAGCCTAGTGTTCTGGTGCCTGAGTGTAGGATTTAGAGGGCCAGTTTTGTTCTCTCACACCAGTGTTACAGCGTTGTCAAGAATCAGGCCCTGCTTCCAAACTGGCTCTACCTCAGGCCCTGCAGCAGAGCCGATCTCTGGGCTACCTAACAAGCCCAGCTGGTGTGTAATTGGCTGCCTGACTGGCTATACTAACTGATTGGTTGGAACATTCAGAAGACCAGCTGTTAAGCCCAGCAGCAACCCAGCGCATGTTCCAATAGCACCCATATCTTGGTCACTGAGAAGTAGAATGTCTTTGACTTTATTGGCATTACCTCTGATTTACACTGATGTAAGTTTTTATCAACCCACAGAAGCTCTTTGTTGTTTGTGTGAAAAATATTCTGTCTGCCTCTGAACATAACTACTCTTGTAGAAAGATTAAATGGAGAAAAGAAGAGCAAGAAAAGGTGAATTTTAGATGCTCACAAATAAAGGTACTTCAAAGTAGTTTTGGGGCCTGTTTCTAACCTCCCTTACTCCAATGTTTCACCAAAGTAACTCCACAGATTTTGGGGGGGGGGGGTTGTCTTCATTTATAGCAGTATGAGTGAGATTACTGTAGGGCCACTTATTTCCAAAGTGATTTAACTTACAACGTTGCCATAGATACACAACAGTTCAGGGTCCAACGGGTTTTCCAGTTCTCAAGAAAATATCAAATAATGAAGCTGTAGGGTTCTTTTTAAAGGAATGACGGTAATCCGCTACTGTACTGCTAATTTCTCTGTCAAGAAAATGCATAATGGCTTCTGTGTCTAGGATGTATGAAGAGGAAGAATAAACAGAAATTTCGCAAGACAGGAGAACTTCTTTCTAAAGAGAAACTGATGGACCGGTTTTTTGGGTAATGTTTTTTCAAATGCATTTGAATCTGCTGCCATCTAGTGAGAATAACTAATTTCTCAAATTCAGTCATAAATATGAACCAAGATATAGTTCACAATCAGCAGGGCCAGTGAGCTTCTATGAAAAGTGAGAATTTCAGGGTCCTATCCAGCTCTCTGCCCACCTGTAAGTGGCCCGGTGGTGCTGTAGCTGGTGGGTTAAGTGTGGGTAACTTTGGTACTCGTGTGGTGGACCCCTGGATATGTAGCTAGGATCAGCCTAAAGCCACTACTGGAAAACAGTTGTATCTTGACAACTTGACAAATCATCCAATCCCATTCTACCTGTGCCATGTCTACATCTATAGCCTTCCTAAACAATGTCCCTCTATTAGATATATGCAGGGCTGCCACCTGGGCATCAGAGCACACCTTTGCAAAACACTATGCCATTATTCAATACTCTACGTCAGATGCTATAGGTCTTACCGTGCTCTCTGCCACCACATGTACAATTCTGAAGCCCCTACCATCCACAGAAGGGCACTGCTCTACAGACAATAAAGTGGAACACGCACAGGGACACTATTAGAAGAAGAAGAGGAAGTTACTCATCCTGTGCAGTAACAATGGTTCTTTGAGATGCGACCCACTGTGGCAGGTCCACTACCCACCCTCTTCCCCTCTACTTCAGAATTCATTCACCGAGCTCTGTGGTAAAGACTGAACTGAAGGGTTGGGTCGTGCACGCACTAAATGAGGCGCCAATGGCCCCGTTAGATGACTACTGTGCACGTGTGCCCTGACCAAGCACTGCTATCGAAAATCTGTGATATCCAATGCAGGGACACACCGACATCTAAAGTGGACACCCACAGGGACACTACTCAAAGAAGAATCTATTTTTCCCAGAGCTCCCACTGGGGTAGTGACATTTCTGCACTGACTCTAATGGACTTTTATTAATCAGGGCAATACAGCTACAGAATGCCATGGAGAGGAAGGAGAATTTGAAGTCTGAATCAGTGTAGCTTCCACTCTTCCTTGTATACATCACAAAAATCACTGTATGTGTCTTAATTTGCACATTAGGACTCAAATTTGGCTCAGTTACTATCAGATTATTACAATATGATTTCTCAATGTATGCAATGGTATAAACCATCATAGCACACACTAGACAAGAAAAACAATGCAAAAGCTAGAATTCAAATTTCTAAGAGTTACAAAACTCCCTATATTCCATGGAGTACAGGGAATATAATTTCATTAAACTTTTCCTTTGAGAACATGGCTATGAATGTTGATTGCTAACCACCCAAATCACCAAAGTACAGCAGCTTCGTTAAAATCCACTTGGTCTTTACCCATCTCTAACCAATATGCCTTGCACATTGTTATTTTAAAACAGTGACGTATTTTCAAGAATTCTTGTTAATGCCTTTCAGGAACAAAAAATCATCTAAGTACATACGTTACCAGTTTATTCCCCTAAGGTAAGGGGCTCTCATTCAGTAAACCTGTCAGAGGTGACTGTATAAAATGCAGTGTCATGAAAAAATACTATAGCACAAGGAATGAGATTACTCAGTGGCCAGATAACCAAAATAGAAGAAGTACTTTTACAAATTTGTAGTACTCTCATTGGTGAAGTGGCAACTTAAAAAAAAAAAGTGAAAGAATGTAACCAGAAGTGATATGTGCTAGATGAGCCTTAATTCCAGCAAGGAAAAGAGCATTACACTGTAGGGTGACTATATCCATGTACTGTGTTCCTTTCTTTCTAAAGCCCAGGGATTAACCACTTTCATTTTGCACCTTTGAGCTCATGTACACTCTTCCCCATTAATCCATCTTGGACTATTAACATACCAAATTTATTAACTGCTTTCAAACAGCTATTTCTCTTCCTCCAAAAGAACATGCTCTGACATTCCGCAAAGGGCAAATCTGGTAGTGACTTGCTCTACTCAGTGCTGAGCAAGAAACTGTGTTAAGATCCTGTACTTACAGCTGGCAGAGCTAGAAGACACCTGCTGGAATTCCAGACTCCCTAATTATATAAAACACTTGAATGTACCCTTCCTGCATCATGAGATACTGAACTTTAAAATAAATGACAAATGGATTTACAAAAATGTATTTCTCCTAATTTCTCCTGTCACTCAGAAGTCAGTACATGGTAAGGTGGCCACTACAGGTGGAAGGATAATAAAGAGCATAATACTTTCTAAAACTCAGCATAAGAAAATACAATGTGGTGTGTGTGTAGATTAGGGGTGGGCAAACTTTTTGGCCCAAGGGCCACATCTGGTTATGGAAATTGTATGGCAGGCCATGAATGCTCATGAAATTGGGGGTTGGGTTGCGGGAGGGGATGAAGGCTCTGGCTATGGGTGCAGGCTCTGGGGTGGGGCTGGGTATGGAGGAGGGTGCTCCGGGACGGGACAAAGGCATTCGGAGGGTAGGAGGGGGATCAGGGCTGGGGCCCGCGAGTGGGTCAGGGGTGCAGACTCTGGGTGGCACTCACCTCAAGCAGTGGCATGTTCCCTCCTGATCCTACATGGAGGCACAACCAGGCAGCTCTGCACGCTGCCCTGTCCACAGGCACCATCCCTGCAGCTCCCATTGCCCTCAGTTCCCAGCCAATGGGAGCTGCGGGGGTAGCGCTTGGGTCAGGGGCAGCGTGCAGAGCACCCCTGGCTGCCCCTAAATGTACAAGCCAGAGGGGGAACACGCCACTGTTTCCAGTAGCCACAGCACACAGCGGGGCAAGCCCCAGATACCACTCCCTGGCAGCGGCTCGAGGCCTGGATTAAAACATCTGATGGGCCGGATGCAGCCCCCAGGCCGTAGTTTGCCCACCCCTGGTGTAGATAAAGATTTTACTAGCACTTCTTTGGGATGACCTGGGATTTCTCCCACTTGTGAGTCACGCAGACACTGCAAACTCATGCGAATAAAACCTTTATACCAACACACAATCTAGTCTACACACAATCTTTTCCTGGTCTTAGAGGAATCTATGATATGTGTATTTGGCAGGTAGACATTTTAAAAATGAACATCTGGCTGCTTGAATTTCAGCCTCAAGAGAGAAAGTTGAACAGTTGAACAAAAAACGTTAACTACTCTATCACCCTACTTTTTCCGTTAAGGTATAAAAACGACTTCAATGGACGTATATTGAGACAAGCAAAATATTTTCATTTTTATACTTAAAACTGACAATTACATACCTACATTTTTCCAGTGTTATTAGTACTTAGAAAACATGAAGTGAATATTCCTCTGTGAACATCCGTTTACAAGCCATACGTTATGCTATAACTGAGCTACTTGTATGACCCTGAAGTGCTCATTTGTTATAGTTTGTGCAAGACACGAGTATTTAATGTTTGCCAACAGGCAGTTATTTATTACAGCTGAAAACTCTACATACAGTATTGCACACGTTATAGATGGACTGATTAACAAAACTATATTCATAAGTTACTAGCATTTACATAAATGTACTTTAATTGATTGTGCGTTAGGTGCTTTAGTAAATATGACAACTCTCTTCAGAGACTATTTCACAGAATATTGAAGTGTAAACTTTCACTCAGAGCATATACACAAATCCATGAATATGCAAAAGCCCGCAAGAACTCAAAAACAGAGTTAGAGTGAATACAGGGATAGCACTTTTACCAACCACCAGTTACATTCTTTTTTTTTAATCTTTCCAGTAAGGAATAGAGTTACAAATGTGAGAATTAGTCTCTCATTTGGACTATTTTAGACATTAGCTCTACAAATCCACATAGACTTGATTATTTTTTGGCAGGAATGGAGGACTGTGGCAATAAAAATTCAAATCTACTGAGCTTGTTGTCAGGTTTTTCCCCATATACTTTATTACTGTTCTATAACTACTATATAATAAAGCAACTATTTGTGTATGAGAGTTGATAAATGAAAACTCCAGTGTTTTTACATCAAAATTGCATACATTACAAAATTAAAATTCAAGTATGAATATTAATTAAGCAATACACGTGGAAGCTTCAACCTTCTATTATTGTGGGCTATGCTGACTACTGCAGGGAGGATGCCATAGTTTTATCTCCTCCCTCAGCCAGTTCTAGCCACATTTCCACTCCCTCAACAAGCAACAGTCCACAGTTCTCCCTCTCAAGTACCAATAAACAGCTCTCCAGAATGAATTCAACCCTGGATAGTCACTCTCTAGGCTTTATGCCTTATTCAGTCCCATCTACTTCCCCCACTCAAACTCCTTTGTTATTTAAAGACAGCATTCAGGTATTCCTTGTGAGCTCCCTTCCACCCCCGTCTCTTCCACCCCCCCGCCCCAACTCTTTTTGGCAAACTTTCAGCTCAACTGCTCTAGTAACAATAGCTTCTTCCCCCCCTCTACTCCTGCAAGCTACAGGAGTGGCTTGGTGCATTCCTGGCCACTAAAATTACCCTGGCTTTCCTGAAAGCCTGGAGAGATGTTTACTGATGCCTGAGTAGCTGGGGAGGAAGTGCTGAAGAACGATACAAGTTGGGAAGATTGGTGCGTAGCCAGAAGGATCTTAATAAGCGAGAGGGGGATTAAACTAGTTTCTATCAAAGCAAATGGCTTCTTCCAAGCAATAAGTTTTGTCTTCCTTTAAATTAATGCCAGTGTCAGTTTAAACAAAAGAACTAATTTCATTGTTTTTATACAAGTCAAAGATTCTGAAGTGTTTTTTAAACTACAGTGAAATTTACCTTTTATAAAGTTACCTTCACCCCAAACAACTGTTGAACAGAATTTAGAGTCAACTTTACACGGGAAAACCTAACATCTACTCAAGTTACCAATGAGATTCAAGCTGTGACAGAAAGTCAGTCATGAGTATGACCACAGGAAAGTGACAAAATTCCTTCCACCATCATAAAACAATTTCCTTGTTGGGTGACCAGACAGCATAGGGGGAATACGTACATGTACTGCAAAAAGCGAGGACCTGGGTTGGAAGCAGTTTAGGAATTTTGATGTCTTGGTCAACTGGGGGCAAAGACAGAAATATGGGGTTTGGGAAAAGGAGGCCTGAGCACATTCTGCCTTAACATTCAAACAGTTGAAGATGCAACATTATTTTTGAACACCACACCGCTTGTCTTCCTGGCTGCAGCAAGGAGATTGTGCTTGCTACAAGGAAAGGACAGGAAAACATTTATATAGGGAATCAGATAACTCAAAATGCAAGGGTGAGCACAACTTTGGAGACTTGAATTAGCTCATTCCAAGATATAGCCACGGTTGGTGACATAACATGAAAATTTGAGCACAAGGAGGCAAGATTTCCTCCCTTTTAGAGCTTATTAATTTTCCTTGGAGAACAGATCACCAGTAAAGCCATGCTCAAAGTATCAAGGGGTGAAGACATTGGAAACCTCTGTCAGATACATACACTCATTTAAAAAGAAAAACACACACAAAAGAAGGTAAGTTAATTCTGAAGCCTATTCATACATATACAGTCTTATAGTTTTCTTCTAATTAAAGCAGAATGCACAGGCCGTGTGTTCTCAGAGAACACTTTTTGGGTGGCTGGCAGGGGTGAAGGAAAGGGAAACGACAAGAAAAGGAGAAATATTGAGATTTATTTCCCTTCACATATGAAAACACAGAAGTGCTAGTGCACCTTGCTGTTCTGACCATCCAGAGCCCAATTCACCCCAAATGACTGAATAAATATACCAGTGCTGAAATTTAACACACAGGTTACATTTCCCAAATGCATTCACTTTATTTTCCTTGAAACGCAGACACATTTTACAAAGCCTAAAAACCTGGAAGAAATGCGACAGCTTTAGAAAGTCACACTTATGAAGAAGTGTTTCATGGTGTTAAAAGCCAAGGTAATACTCCTGAGATTTCAAATGTTAAAGCTTTCTCCACAGCCACATGTTCCTTTGATGTTTGGGTTATTGAAGACAAATTCACTGGATAGTTTGTCTTCTACATAGTCCATTTCAGTTCCTAGAAGCGTCAGCTGTGCTTTCTTTTCAATGAACACTCTGACTCCTAGAATGGGACAAAAACAAAACAACTGTTATGTAATCTGACAAAGGTCTTGTATTACAGTACCATCTGGTAGATAACTGATATAAAATGAAGCGAAAAACTGAGGTCTGTCAGTGAAATTATTGCTGCATTTTCTTACTACTTTCAGGATAGTCATCCTTTTCTTGCCTCTGCTACAGAACACAAGTTGAGATTACTATCTGTAAATGGTTGAGTACTGATATTAAGGTATATTTATTTACACTTCATGAGGGGTCATGCCAATGTAATTGTGTAACTGTACAATAAAAGTGCAGCTTTGACACTCCCACAGACTGAAAATAAGATGTAAATTTTTAATAGTGAGAGTAATTAACCCTTGGAACAACTTAAAGGGCCATGGTGGATTCACCATCACTGACAATTGTTAAATCACGATTGGATTTTTTTTAAAAGGACATATGATGTAGGAATTATTTTGGGGAAGTTCTATGGCCCGTGTTATACAGGAGGTCAGACTAGATGATCACATTGAACCCTTCTGACCTTGGTGTCTATGAATTATGTTCATTAATCCATTTCTATTGGCATTACTAACAATCCAAAGCTCTGTGCTGCTTTCAAGCAGCTCACTTTTTAAAGAAAACCTGCCTCAAAAATATTTTCTTATTTCCTTCTCAAATGGACTATCCTTCCCCTTGCCAAAGTTATATGGGTGAAGCTGAATTACTAGCAATATTTAGTTCTGTACTAGTGGGAGGTGTAAGATCCATCCAATATACTATAAATGATCAGGGCTAGGAATTAATGCTTCTGAAGTCTTAACACCTGGAAATCCTGCCTTTTCCAATAGCAAACAGAAGTTTCACAGGCTGCAGGATGTTGAACATTAAGACTGCAGTTTTGATTTACAGACTATTTATGATTGCTCATTTTAATAAGCCAATTTGGCTTTGTAGATGAAGAAATAAAAAACAATACCAATAATGATAAACCAAAGATGAGAATCCTTTAGTTTATATAAAAGCAGTGGTTTTTGGAAGGTCCTTTGTTTCATTTTAGTATATTCAGTACCAGTGTATATCAATCTAACCCAGGGATGCAGCAACCCTAGGGGCCTGGAGCCTCCAAGGTTAGCCAAAAGAAGTAGGCTGTGCTGACAAAGAAGTGCTTGTGACCAGAGCCTGCTGGAGGATGTGCTCCACTAAGCAACCTTCACAAGGAGGATCCTATGATATCCGAGCCTTAACTTAAAGCTGCCACCCCACTACCAGATGTAAACATAGCCTCCCAGGTCTTGGAGAACTCCAACCCATGGTACAGCCTGGACATACGGTGGGGAGGAAAAAGGATGCAATTTGTACCCTCTGTGCTAGCAGTATTTAAATTTAATCCAGGAAGTTTTAACAAGTGGGTACTTTTACAATGAAATCTAAAGGGACAGCAACAGCAATTCCTACTAGGGTATCCAAGGATTTCTCTCAGTAACTTCATGCAGCTAGTAAATTCTAGCCTGTCTCTACTCCATTATAGTTTGGAAGTTTAGTAATCAAGTTATTCTGCACCTGCCCTCTCCTCCTTTTTACTGCTTCAAATAGATAAGAACAAATAAACACTCACCATCTTGAACTACTTCTTCATCGGAGTTGCCTTTTGTTTTTGTATATTCTAACGTGTACGAAAGTCCATTACACCCCCTTGTACGGACTCCAACTTTCACACCTACCTGAAATATAAGACACTTTTAGTCACTTTTATTTAAATTTATAGTGTGCCAGCAGAGAGTTGGAAACTCAGTGAACGAATCAACTTGATAGCTACCGCTCAATGTTTTCCCCCTGTCATCTAGGGTTAAAATTAGGAGGAATTCATTTTAAGACTGAAGAGCCAAAATGTTTTGGGTTTCTTTTTCTTTTTTTGGTACAGACTGTCTAGAAAAGTGAGTCCGAACTTTTAAGTTATAAAATGCATAATATGTACTCAAACTGAGGCCTAACTCCTATGCAGTACACCGGTACAATTGATACCTATAATTCTACACTAGTGGTTGTAATAGTAGTGAAAAGGTCAACCAAGAGCAGAGGCACTTCTACCATCATATTGTCAGGGTTAGCCTAAGCCCTGCCTACACTACAACTTCCTGTCTACTTTTGCTATCACACGCAGTGCTGCAATAGTGGAAAGCTACACATATGAGTGTTCCTATTGTGGACAAAGACCTACAGTGTGTAAAAATGGCATTCTAATGTAATTCAATAATAAAACTGTTGGCACCCTTGTAGGCGTTTGGCCTTATAAACAGTTTGGATGAGAAAATCTTGCTTCAAAGCCAAATGGTTTTACAACTTCAAATGAGACAGTTTATCATTATACAGTACTGTCCGTCCACAGCACTTTACAACTTGAACACACACTCACCGCAGAAAGGAAGCCAATTCTAGAGCTTAATGTGCTGCATTCCAAATTCTCTCACCCGGCTCTCACCCCGCCCAGTAAAAATCATAGTACAGGATCTTCTCTATGCCTGTTGCAATGAGCTGCAGGCCGGCGCTTACTTCTCCTCATTGTAGGAGCAATTGAAACAATTTATGTAATGCTGGCAAGTTTGAGGCTGAGCCAAATACAGTTACATTTTCACAGCATTGCTATGCTGCTTAATGGAGATAACCTCCATTTCACAATATACTAAAAAGTTACATGGATTGCAATTTTCATTAGCCATATTACCACTCAGCCTTTCCCATTTTTAACATCTGCTCTACATTGACCCAGCAAGCCATACTGACTCATAATTCAGTCAATATATTCTAACCACTAACCATATGTAGATCAGACCAAAAGAACATCTGCATAAACAACAGTTGAGGAGAAGTTGCCAGGGATGTGGACCAGAAAACACTCTGCACAGTGACACTGTCTATTCCAAACAGCCACATTGTACCCTACACATAAAATCTTTACTACATAATTATGAATAAGGGAGGAAAGGAAATGATCTGTATAATTATTGTGTTGGACAGTGTTAATGGCTGCCACCAACAAGATCTTTAACTTATGACAATCACAGACCTTGTAAAAACTGACAGGCATATAACAATTAAATGCCCCATATGTAACGATAGCTGGAAACAAGCAAGCCACCACCCACGGCAATGGCCACGTGGCAAAGTCGATCAGAAGCTAAACCATGTGAGCTAAGAGGGTTTCTTGGGACTAGTTACAAACACAGGGACGAGGGACTTGACAAGTTGTAGTTGTGTGTGTGATAAACAGAAAGTGAGAGAAGTAGTCGTGAGAGTGGCCCTGGTAAGAAAATAAGAGACAGACTTCCTTTTGGGCATAGTACTTGTTGGAGTAGACTTGGATCTCTGAGTAAGGAAAACACTTGCTGTTTGTTTTTACTGTGTTCAGAGAAACAGGACTTTGTGTACATTCTTGTAAATAAACAGGATCACACCAAAGAAATACCTGACTAGTAGCATCAATGTCTTCTCCTAACGGAAACAAGCAAAACCCCAAATACTGGCTAACCCTCAGGTCAGAAGGGGCAACATTATAAGGACATAACATACTTCACAACAAAATAATCCTGCTTTGAGAAATTCAAAAGTTTCATAAAATTATTTGAAGAATACCTTCACATCAATAGTTGGAGATCTCTGGTCATACTAGGAAATCGTTACCTTACTAGCATCAACAGATTAGACTAGTTTCATTAAAGTGGTAGTATGGACATACATTAAAAACTTGTTAAACCTTTAAGGAAAGCATGCTGGAGTTTAATCTGTCTCAAAGATTATGACAGTTGACTTATTGTCATTATAGTCATTTCCCGCCACCTCATTTGATTTTTGTACATGAAAATAAAGCTTGTTGGATAAATGCATTTCTTAAAAAATAAAGGAAGATCTCATGTCTATATAGCGTCCACAGTGATTGTTTCAAGCTGCATTGTTTTACACTGATCACAAGTACTTCACAGGACAGCTGCTAGTATAATACTAATTAAGAGTGCTCTCCATAAGGTAAGCTAAAAATATTAGAATAGCGTACAAGAGTGCCTTCCATTTGTACTTACATGCTCAGGTTTATCTTTAAGAAGCTGTTTGATCTTATGTACAGCTGACGGAGTCTGAAAAATAAAGAGATTTTATTAACTTTTCCCTGCTTCTACTGTCCATTGCAAATAAAAGCACTGTTTCATTTCAGCTTCACAGCTTTCAAGTTTTCAGTTCAGCTTCTCCTTCCGCGCATTAGAAGTCCACCTCTCGCATTGGTGTCACTAGCGAGAGTATAAACTAGCCATTCAACTTGTTGTGTTTTTCAGTTACAAACCACAATTAACACCCTAAATTGCATAATTTTAAGCTGTCTGTCAGATGTAGACTCAGGACTTGTCTACACTTACCGGAGGATCTATGCCGCGGTGATCGATGCATCAGCGGTTGATTTAACGGGTCTAAGGAAGACCCGCTAAATCGACCACCGATCGCTCTTCCGTCGACTAATGTACTCCACCTGATTGAGAAGAGAAAGGGGAGTCAACGGAAGACCATCTCCCGTCGACGTCGTGTTGTGTGGACCCCACTGTAAGTAGATCTAAGCTATGTTGATTTGAGTTACGCTATTCATGTAACTCAAACTGTGTAGCTTAGATCGACTTTTCCCTTTAGTGTAGACAAGGTCTCATAGAATTAACCTGGTTAATGCACATGAGGATTTACTGAAAAGGGCAGTTTATAAATTAACTTCACCACAAGCTGAAACCATAATGTAAAGAAGATCAAATAGCCCCCTGCCTCCCACCAGACAGACAACACATTTGTAGATAATAAATGAATACATCACAGGAAGTTTGGGACTAAAATTTAAATTCTCTTTTTGAAAAATACAATACTGAAAATTGAGAAACTTCTCAAGAAAAGTTTGTCACAAGATTTTTTTTGTTAACTTTGCAACCATATCTGCAATATCATGCTAGTGCATAAAACCCAGAAAATGTTAATATGCCTTCACTGCCCAATCTGAGTGAAATGTCAGAAGAACTAAAGAGATCACGAGACTGAAAATTTTGAAATGCTTTCAGTTTAAGATAACAAAATAAGTTTTCTTGTGTTTAAACTATGATCTTTAATCTGACAGTGTTTCTATGGGAAGCTAGCCAGACTCTGGCTCTGCACAAATCAGTCTTATCAAGGTCTAGGTGCCAGAGAACTGGCTTCAGAAACAAATAAAGCCATCAAAGAAGTCTACTTTGTACACCTGCAAGTTGTCTGATGTTCAATCACCAGGGAAACACAGGAATTGCAATACCAGAGAGGAAACACATCAATAGCATGTCTTCCACAGTGAAGATTGGCAGCTAATGCAAAGGAAAATATAAGCCCTCATAATGGTATAAATCTACCATAATAAAGCCAAAACTGACAAATGCATTCTCTCACTTATCAATGGTGAGCAGGAAATTTCCATGGTGAAAATAGGGGGCAGTTTCTACAGAAGTTTAGTTTTCATTAAAAAAAAAAAAAATAAAAAAAAAAATCTTCCTTTTATAGTTCTGATGATAACCTTCTGAAGTCGAAATAACTGAACTCTGATGCAGTTTTCCTTCTGAATCAGATAAAATCATCAATTAAGTCTCATGTCCTGATCTCAGCACACAGCCCAAGCGAGCAGATCGTGCACTGAAGAGTTCTGAAGTTAAAACCATTTTGTGTCTTAGTTTTGAGGGGTAAAGCTATTACATCTCTAATCTGTGAATTTTTAATCAATTCCTTCCAAGCCTGTCCCCCAAATCCTGTATGCACTTGGAGTGTTGGCAGCTATTCAGATAAGTCTTCTGACTAATTTTTCCAAGGTTAATTTATATGCTGAAGGGAAATTTCTTGACCCGAGCTGGAAATCAGTTTATGCCCCAACAGTCCTTTGGATTCATATTATATTCTTGCCAGTAACGGTCACAGATAACCACTAGACGTTTTTTATTTTAATTTAAAAAAACAAACCTACAAAAGAGATACATACGGTTATGAGTGCAAGATCATTAATCATGAAACCAGCGATGTACCCGAGATAGATTGATAATATTTTCATCGTCTGGACAGAAGACCTAAACTCCTTCAGGTTTCCACCGCAACTTCAACCACCACCACCATCCATCCATCCAACTCTCTCAAGAACACTCCCACATCAGCATCAACACTCCCATATCATTCCCCACACCAGCGTCAACTTCCTGTACACCATCATTAGCTTCAACAATGGAACCCTACAAACGACATTACACGAGAAACCTACGGATCACCACATTACCTCAAGATCCAGCAACCACCTCAGACACAATAAAACACCAATTGAAATTTATTAAATATTTTTGGATGTTTTACTACATGTTCAAATATATTGATTTCAATTACAACACAGAATACAAAAGCGTACAGTGCTCACTTTATATTATTACAAATATCTGCACTGTAAAATGAGAAACAAAAGAAATAGTATTTGTTAATACATCTCATACAATACCATAATGCAATCTCTTTATTGTGAAAGTGCAACTTACAAATGTAGATTTTTTTTTGTTCCGTAACTGCACTCAAAAACAAAACTACGTCAAACTTTAGAGCCTACAAGTCCTACTTCTCGTTCAGCCAATCACTAAGACAAAGAAGTTTGTTTACATTTACGGGAGATAATGCTGCCTGCTTCTTATTTCAAATGTCACCTGAAAGTGAGAACAGGCATTCATATGGCACTACTGTAGCCGTCATTGCAAGGTATTTACGTGCCAAATATACTAAACGCTCGTATGCCCCTTCATGCTTTGGCCACCATTCCAGAGGACATGCTTCCATGCTGATGACGCTCGTTAAACGAATAATGCGTTAATTAAATTTGTGATTGAACTTCTTGGGGGAGAGGATTTTTACCCGCATTCTGCTATATATTTCATGTTATAGCAGTCTCAGATGACGACTCAGGACGTGTTCATTTTAAGAACCCTTTCACTGCAGATTTGACAAAATGCAAGGAAGGTACCAATGTGAGATTTCTAAAGATAGCTACATCACTCGACCCAAGGTTTAAGAACCTGAAGTGCCTTCCAAAATATGAGAGAGATGAGGTGTGGAGCATGCTTGCAGAAGTCTTAAAAAAACAACACTCCAATTTGGAAACTACACAACGCGAACCACCAAAAAAGAAAATCAACTGTCTGCTGGTGGCATCCGACTCAGATGATAAAAGTGAACATGTGTCAGTCTGCACTGCTTTGGACGGTTATTGAGCAGAACTCCTCATTAGCATGGATGCATTGCTTTTGGAATGGTGGTTGAAGCATGAAAGGACATATGAATCTTTAACGTATCTGGCACATTGCGACACCGGCTACAACAGTGCCACGTGAACTCCTGTTCTCACTTTCAAGTGACATTGTAAACAAGAAGCGAGCAGCATTATCTCCTGCAAATGCAACCAAACATGTTTGTCTGACTGACTGAACAAGAAGTACGATTGAATAGACTCGTAGGTTCCAAAGTTTTACATTGTTTTATTTTTGAATGCAGTTATTTGTAAGTTCAAGTTTAACGATAAAGAGATTGTATTACAGTACTTGACTGACGTGATTTGAAAAATATTTCTTTTGTTTTTTATAGCACACATATTTGTAATCAAAAATAAATATAAAGCGAGCACTGTACACTTTGTGTTCTGTGTTGTAACTGAAATCAATATATTTGAAAATGTAGAAAACATCCAAAAATATTTCAATAAATGGTATTCTACTATTAACAGTACGATCAATCACGCAATTAATCGAGATTAATTTTTTAAATCGTGAGATTAATCACAATTAACGTTTTTAATTGCTTGCCAGCCCTACTAATTTTGTATTTCCTTATTTTTGGAGATGCAACACTGCAGATGTTAATATAGTTTCCCCCTTTAATTTACAAGTGTCCAATTATAAGTCTCACTGATCAAGTAGCTCAATAATAGCCTGTGGCATGTGAGTTCTACAAGTTAAGCATGTAATTTAATAATCATACTCCTTTTGTCAATTTTGAAGGCCAATTTCTACACTCGATTATCTGCATACAACCCTTGTTTTAGAATGAGCACTTTGTGTGCTTATTTTGTTGCTCTTTTGACTGGGAGGTTGACAGTCAAAGTTTAGTGGCTGTTAGTCACGGTTTATCACTTCACAGCAGGGACTGCATGAAGGTCATCTTTCACCTTCTGAGGAGACTGGGAAATGGCTGACGGACCTACAATTATATTACTAGAATGTTGCTCTGCAGACGCCATGAACGAGAGAGACAGAATGGTCAATGGAGGGGAGAATTAGGTCCTAAGTTTTCTTTTTTTTTAATCCATCAAGTGCCACCCTATATACTGTGGGGGGAAGGATACATAAGAACATCTAAGTAGGCCCCTGCCTCTTTCATTTCTATCAGCGGTCTTCTTACTCTTGTCTTTTCTAAAGAAACTAGTCCTTGTATCAGAAGTCCCCTCATTCACAAGTGTGCCTGCTCATTTCAGTGCCCTTCTCTGAGCCTTTTTTCTGCATTTTTAGATGATGACATGCCATAGAGATCTTTTCTGACATGACATCAAAAGAAAAAACGCAACGGGTGGTCATAAGTATAAATCTTACCTATTTATAGGTACTCATGCAAACACATTACAAGCAGTCCAATGGGGGCCTTAGTAGTACACAGCACAAGGAAAGTACCCTTAATGTAAAGTGCCATGTAAGCCAGGGGCCACTTGAGAGGTACATTTCGATAGGGCAATTATGGATTAAAAGAATCTTGATTGTACTTGTGCAAATGGGTAGAGAGAAACACAGGGCGGATCTGTGTGAACATTGGCACAGTTGACTTATCAGCACCACAGCTTCTTCCCATGCCCCCTTGTTAACATACTGTAATATCTCAGCCAGAGCACAGGCAACATCCCTGTACGGCTGAGTAGGTGGCATCAGCGAGAGATTCTTGAATTGTAACTGGAGGTAACAATTTTGCCAACTCCAAACATTCAAAATAGTGAGTCAGTCTCGTAAAAATCACAAGACTGATTTGAAATTGGAGGTTGGAAACATACATTTGTGCTTGTGAGCGTATTTCTATACAGGGATCTTGTCGTGTGTCTTCTAGTTCCTGAGCCCTTACCGTGCGTTCACTTGCCCCGTTCGAGCTTTCCTGCCTAACCCCGAGAGGTGAAGGCTCCTTTAAAGGTAAGTGAAAGCCAAGAGTGTCGTGTAATCTCGTGATTCCAGGAGCAGGGGCTTTCCGAAAAACATCAAATATCGCCAACCTCGCAATGAAACCTCGACAGTCGGCGACCCAGGATTCATCCCACCGCGCGCGCCCCAGCTCTCACCTGCGACCCAACCGAGAGCGCCTGGCCGAGCCCGCAGGCGAACAGCGCGGCCGGGAGGGGGCTCCGGTCATTTGCTCCCTCACCGCCCCCGCGGGAGTGCTGCTCAGGCCAGGCCATGGAACCGCCCTTCACCACGGGAGGGGGCTGCACAGCCATCGCCCGGAGAAGCGACCCCCCGCCCGCCGGAAACGGGCTCCGCTCACCGCCCCACCGCGGCCCCACAGACCTGGCCCCGGGGCTCACAGCCGTCGCGGGCGCAGCGCAACCCCCCGCGTTACTCACCAGAGTAAGGGCGGCCCGGGTGGCCTGTATCTTCCTCTTGCTCACGGCCCGGACCGTGGCGCGGACCACCGAGGAGGCCATTCCGCCCCTCAACCCCGTCCTCTCCTGTTGTCCATGGGCACAGGGCAATGCGTTCTAGTTTGCCTCCGGTGTCATGGCGGCCGGCGTGTGACGTCATCGCTACGCGCCGAGTGGGGGAAGGTGCGCGATGACGGAATGGGGGAGGGTTTCCGGAAGGGCTGTCCGGACGGGTTTGTGCAGGGCTTCAGGCGCTTCCGCCTCGAGTCGGCACAATGAAGAGGGAGCAATAACCGGAAGGGCCGAGGGTGAGTGTCCTTCCCGGGGCCGCGGCGGCGGAGGCCTCCCCTGAGCCCTTCCCACGACCGTAGGGCTTCCGGGCGCGCGAGCCTGACACCTCCCCCCCCCCCCCCCGCGGTGACTGGGGAGCTGCGTCCCCCGCCCCCCGAGTCCAATGTTCTTACTCCCCCCCTCCCCCCACCACCTGCCGCCCGGCCTGTCTCGCTGCGCCGCGGCTCCTGGGAGTCTCCGGGGAACCCCGTGCCGGGGCAGACACAGGAGGAGGGGCCGGGCCCCTGAGTTCCTGAGCGCTGCGGGGACCGGCTCCCCCGGGGCCGCGGGCCCCCCTCGCTGCCGGCCTGGTCTGGCGGCCTCGCGGGGTCGGCAGTTCGCAGCGCGAGTGTCTGGGACAGGGCCGCCCGGTGCGAGCGGGGCTGGCGTGTCCCCTGTCCTTGCTGGAGCCCGTGAGGTCCGGCGGGGGCGGAGAGGAAACCCAAAGGCTGGCGCACCCTGCCAGGAAGCAGCGGCGGTTTGACAGCTCAGCCTCGTGGGCAAATCCCGTCCTGTACTTTGACTCTGAGCTTCCTCCCTGCGTGCGTGGTGCATTTCATAACCTTCCCTTGTTGTTGAGTGTGTAGTTGGGTTTTTCCGGGACAATTATAAACCGTGTTGTTCGATCACTAATATATAGCTGCATAGCTGATTCTTTGTTAATTTTCCCCACCCACCATAGATTATCTTGAAGGGCGTAAAACTCTCCCCTTATCCAGTAGCAATTGTGGAGCTCCACAACACTGTGTAATTATGGATTTAGTACCAGTACACCCATCTAGGCATTGGCCTACTTTATTATGCCTTCCTTTTAAGTGCAATGTCTGTGTGGTTTCAAGCACTTCATTTGAAAATAACCTAGTCTTATTTATAGAAAGTTTCATAAAATATATGAGAGAGAGAGAGAGAGAGAGAATTAAAAACTTAGGGTCAGATGTACAGATGTCTTTAGGTTCCTAAAGATGCCGGTGTAGGGCCTAGCAGGCTTTATGAAAGCACTTCAGCAGGTTAGTCATGTAAGTCCCAATTTGTTAATCTCTAAGGTGCCACAAGTACTCCTTTTCTTTTTGCCAATTGGGAAGCTAACTCACTCAGGGTACATCTTCACTGTGATAAAAGACCCACAGCATGGCCACAGCTGCTCATGCAGCTCAGCCTGCAAGGCTATAAAATTGCGGTGCACAGGCTGGCGGGGAGGGTCGTCTCAGAGCTCAGGTTGCAGCCTGAACATGGAAACTGCAATTTTTAGCCCTGCAGCTCAAACCCTGCAAGCCTGAGTCAGCTGACCTAGGCTCTGTGACTTAGTGCTGCAGGTTTTTTATTGAAGTGTAGACATGACCTTAGGTGCCTCATTGGATTTTTCAAAAGTGCCTGTCTTGAATTTTAGATGTCTCTATACCTTTGTACGTCTGGCCTTTTCTTCCTCTTCGTGTGTCCTGGTATAGCTAAACCTAATAGTTTTCAGATGGGTGACGTGTTTTGTTTACTCATACCTGGGTTGAGCCCTTCAAAATGTTGTCTTAAATTTGAGTTCCAGCTTCCTGAAAAAATATATATATGATGGCAGGCACAGTTCAGTTTCAAATTAAATTAGTAGTATTGCTTTGATACAGAATAAAGAAATACAGTAAAAAGAAAATGTAAATGCTTGACATTTAGTTATATAGATCTTATTTGTGGATTTCTCACCAAAAGCAGGGGGGGGCGGGCGGGAAAGGTGGATAGGTCAAAACAAAGGAGTTTTGATTGCAAATTGAAAAAACCATTGTTTCAAAATGAATGTTGAAATAAAATGTTTCATCATGTCAAAAAAAATTATTTTTGGTTAAAACTATTTTCCATATCGGCAAATAGCTTTGGTGCCCTGATAAATTCATGTTTTGGCCAATTTGTAATTTACTGCGGGAAAGAAATTGCCCAGCTTTAGTCTTGATAAGATACGCAATGTGTACTGAGGAAAACCATGAGTTACTCATTTCCTAAACCTGTTATGTTTTTATTCCTCTTGAATCTGTTGTTAAACAGTTGATTATTTGAAACTACCTCCTTTTTTTTTCTTCCCCCTCCAGGTGCAAAGTATTCTGTTGAACAGCAATTACAATGGGAGATGCTGCAAAACCTTGCTTTGCCAAAAGAAAAAAGGAGTGGGGAGTTTTAGATGAGGAGGAATTGAAGAGGAGCCCTTTACAACAGGACTGCCACGCCATGGATGATTACGGACCTGGCAAAAAAATAGATATAGGCTTTCCGAAGAAAAAGGGAACACAAGCTCACTGTGGAAACAGTCCCAGAAAAGGACCACATTGTATTCTGAATAGCTCAAATTCCTTTAAAAACATGGGTCACAACCAAGGGGTAAGGATAAATGATACCCAAAAAGACCAAATTAAGAAATGGATATCGAATGACCATCGTGGCAATTCAGACAGCTGGAGAGAGTACAAATCTACAGTTCGGATTCCTGTGCTTAACAGGACAAGAAAAGACTCTTTTCATGAGGTTGAAAGTGCAGGAAGCAGAAATGTAAGAAGACTGCCTCAGAAAGACTTAAATGAAGAAATGTCAGACACACAGAAAGGAAACTCTGGTAATGAGCACATTTTTTACATAGTTTTTAAAGTAAAATCGATTACTGTGTATATGTCCGGAAAGTACAAGTTTAAGGTTCACTGTTAATGCAAAAAATTAAATAAAACCATTTCTGTTCCGTAACACTTCTATCTTGCAAAGTATCCTCTGTACTCAATGGCAGCATTTTAAGCAGTATTGTAACAGTATGTGATACAAAGATTGTTTTTATAAACTGGTCGTACTATGAAACCATCTTGTTGGTTTGGTAGGTTAATCGCTTTATAAACGTTTGACAAGTATATAGCGACAAGTGTGATGTCCTAGTCTGCAACTTCAATATTTTTCATTTTTCCAAGATACAACTTGATATAAATCTCTCCAGTCTTTAAGCATTGTTGAAGAAATTGCACAAGTAATTGGCATTACTTGCTGCAAGACCACATGGTAAACTTACAACTTGTTCAGTAAGTTAGCTAAAAAAAGTTAAAAGGAAATGGGAATAAGACAACGTGGAAAATAGCTAACTTAATATGTTATCTTCTCATGCAGATAACTTCTATACGTGTTTCAATCTGTAACTTTAAAATAAAACTGTAAAAGTCTTACAGTATTGTGTAAAATAGGAGGTTGTCATGGGGGGGAGGGGGGGCTTATTCTGATTTGAATAGGAACTTTTCCTCTGTAAGGAGAGAAGAATAAGATCCACACTATAGAGACATATTCACCAGTCTTGGCATAAAGTGTTATCCTGATAGCGTAGTGACCTTCAAGTAGAGAAGCACTAAATTGGATGGTGAGACACTGTAAACCACATGCTTAGAAAGGTTTTAGTTGTTTAAAAAGAACAATGAATGAGTGACTTGTCTCTATTCTTCCCCTGCTGCCCTGCCCTGCCCGGCCCCAAAAAGGGTGAGGAGTGTGTGTGTTTTTTTTCTTGTGCTAAACCTTGTAAAGTTTAACTATGCTGAGGGCTGCTATCTAGACGTTGTCTTTTGTTAAACTTTCTTGATGTAAAGCTTTGCAGTGCTGTTGCCGCAGTGCTAGTGAGTGAGAACTAGAATAGCTTGATAAAAAGGGAATTAAGAAAAAAGGGAAAAAAGGGAAGTAAGAGAGAAATGGAACAGTAATGGAAGAACTAAAGATCTGAAAATATGGAGGAAAATGAGACGTGAAGAAGAAATGAAGGCCATTTGACATTTATCAGGATGATCCAGAACATTGCTACGGAAAAGGTTAAAAGAGAATTCTTTGAGTTATTGAGGTCGTGTGTGGGAGGAAGAAGGGGTGGTATTTTTGTTTTTTCATTTAAATTGGATATTTGTCTTATGTCCTGTTACCGCAACGGTCTTCCAAATATGTCAAGAAAATCATACTTGTATAAAACAAATATACTTATGTATAAAACAAATGCATCAAACTGGGGGTCGTGACCCCTCAGGGAGTCGCAAGGTGGCTCCAAGGGGGTCGCGAGCTGTCAGCTCAGTGGGGCTGACGTCCCTGATCCCCATTAAATTAATGCCCCCATTTTAAATTTATGGGGCGGGGGGTTGTCACAGACAGAGGCTTGCTGTGTGAAAGGGGTAGGATGTCCAGACAGCAAATGTGACAAATCGGAATGGGGGGGAGGTAATAGGAGCCTATATAAGAAAAAGACCCAAAAATCGGGACATCTGGTCACCCTAGAAAGGGGTCACCAAAAAAAAAAAAAGTGTTTGAGAACCACTGGCATAAATGATCTGTAACAAATTGTTTCCTGTATGAAAGCTTTAAATATGGTACTTTGCAGTTAGATAACTTGAATGCTAGTTGACAACAGTGCACCCTGAGGTAGACTTGGCTTTGACTCTGAGTCCTTGTGGCACGCTTTAGCTGTGTCTACACTTATAACATGGCAGTGGCACAGCGATAGCACTTCAGTGTAGACACTCGCTACAGCGATGGGAGGGGTTCTGACAGCTCTGTTGTTAATTCACCTCCCTGAGAGGCGGTAGCTAGGTGAACAGAAGAATTCTTCCGTTGACCTACCGCTGTCTACTCCGGGGGTTAGCTCAGCATAGTCACGTCTCTCAGGGGTAGGAATTTTTCACACTCCTGAGAGACGTAGCTACGCCGATCTAAGTTTCTGGCGGAGACCAGCCCTTGGTTGTCCTTCATAAGTTTTTATGACGTCTCCCCATCCCTTCAGATCCTTCACTCAGTCAACTGCCATGGAACCTCTGGCTCCCCATGTTCCGTCTGGTAGCTTCTCAAGCACTGCCTGTCTTTTACTAGAGCGGCTTTTGTTTGCCTCATGGCGGCTGATTGAACTGAAGTGATGGCAACCTGTAATGAATAAGTGAACCAGGTTTCAAGATTGAAGCTTAACCTAGGGCGCTAATGGTATGTCTGTACTGCCAAAGAAATCCTGCAGCAGGTAGTCTCAGAGCCCAGGTCAATTGACCCGAGCTGTTGCTACGGGGCTAAAAATATCAGTGTAGATGTTCCCATTCAGTCCGGAGCCAGGGCTCCAAAACCCGGCAAGGCGGTGGATCCCAGAACCCGGGTTCCAGGCCAAGCGAGAATGCCTACGCTTCTCTTTTTAGCCCCATGGTTTGAGCCTGAGTCAGTTGATTTGGGCTTTGAGACTCACTGTTTTGTGTTTTGGTTTTTTTGCAGTGTAGATGTACACTGAGCCTTTTGGTGGCCTCTTATGGAAATTCATAGCTTATATTTGTGTCTCCTCCTGTACTTGACTGATACTGAATGAGTATCTCAAATTTAAACATACTAGATAAGTGGGGCCATGCAGATCAACTGACCGTATTAAAGAGTTTCTATCCATTAAGCAGTCATTTCAGAACACCTGGTAAGAGGATAGACTATTCAGATTGTGAGAGATTTGGTGGTGTAAGCTTTCTTGTTTCGTTTTTAAGAACTAAAAGAAAGATCATCCAGTGAGGACCTGGGATGAGTTGCTTTTTATACTCCGTATAAATACTTAGTCTCAACCAATATTGGAGCTACCAAGTAATGATAGG
The DNA here is from genome assembly GCF_965152235.1 of Eretmochelys imbricata. NCBI lineage: Eukaryota > Metazoa > Chordata > Testudines > Cheloniidae > Eretmochelys > Eretmochelys imbricata. The sequence continues at coordinate 90,409,017 of NC_135576.1, forward strand.
AGTTTTTACTTACTTGGCATATTGTTTTATAAGCAGCTATTTCAGTGCTCACAGAAATGAGTTTTAACTTATGATGAGGAGCAGAATTCCATGCATTGTCACTTATTTGATATCCAAATTGTGTTAATCAGAGCATTTATATTGATCACGGGGAGGCAGAGTTCTGTAAGAGCATAACGACAGGACTATTGCAGAGCTCCAATGTTTTACTGCCATTAGCTAGAGAGTCAGTATGAGAGATTTCAGAGTAACAGCCATGTTAGTCTGTATTCGCAAAAAGAAAAGGAGTACTTGTGGCACCAATTTATTTGACCACAAAACTAACCAACCAACTAACCAATTTATATGAGCATAAGCTTTCGTGAGCTACAGCTCACTTGTGACACCAAGTAAGTCAAGGTGGGGAAAAGCCAGTCAGACTTCCTTCTCTACCTTTTTGCTACTTTTGGACTTCTAGCAGAGTACTATCCCTAGACGCTGTTTGCTCATTCTCTCTTTACTATCAGCTTCTGGCTGGTAGGTCCCAGATAAATTTGAAGGACACCTCACTAACCTGCTGCTGGTAGGGAGAAAACACACTCTCTGCCCAGCCTTGCTGCAGCTGTGGAGATGGGGTTTCTGCTCCTCTAGCCTTACTGCAGCCTCTTGTCTGCTGCAGGAATGGTGGGTTGTGCGGGTCTGCTTTTGGGTGTTGAGTTCTACTTGCAGCCTCTGGTCATAGCTTTCTCTAAATGGCAGCTGAGTGAAATTTACATTAGTCTTGTCAGTTACGCGCTGCCTGGTGGCATGAAAGCTACATGCATGGTGGAAAAGGTGGACTCCCAAAAGGATTAGAAATTTAAGAATTTATGTTTTGAAAGTTGAGCAGAAACTGATGGTTTAGACCTCCTGCTTGCCAGGAATATTTCCTGCTTGCTATTGGCATGTGGGTGGTTAGATTTTTTTCCCAAGTTTTGACTTCTTTATTGAGAGGCTTCTAAACAAATCTCGCATTGCTGAATTCTTAGAGTACCTGGAAGTATTGTTAATTTTCAAACTGTGATTCACATGCTTTTCAGCAGTGTGTAAAAGTCTTCTGGCCTCTCTCCCATCACTTTCTGCAGGATTTTAAGTTTTTAAAAATTTTTTTCGTTCCTGATGTAAGGAGATGCAGTATTTCCTTCCGGAGTGTGCAGGTAGAGGGCTCTGTTCCTGGTAGCTTTGCCAAGGGATAGGAGAGTGACCCTAACAGGGCTGTGATCAGTTTCACGGCTGCCTGTCAGAACCCAGAGAGCTAGAGTTTGAAAACTCCCTTGATTAGAATGAATAGATATTTTGACCAGGTGAGTGGATTGCATGGAGCTAGAGAGCTGCTGGCTTGTTTTCTTGAGAGGGAAGAGAAGAAAGTTGGCCACTAAGCTGCTGTTGAATTCACAGGCTCTGAAGCCTAAGGAGCGGGGTGGGTTTCAGAGCCCAAGCTCCAGCCTGAGCCACAACTTGAAAGTGCTGTCTTCACAGGTAGTTTTTAGAACACTCATATGAGTCCCGCTAGGCCAAGATTGTCAACGTGGGCTGGGCGGTTTGCTTCTGCTCTATCCAAAATGCTGCGGAGACATCTCCTTAGCCATTGGGCTAAGTTGTCAAGCCATTCTATGAGCAGCAGTGAAATGAGTGGTTTTTATAGTGCTGTGAGAGGAAAGCTGTGAACAGCAGATGAAGGCACTGGAGTTATTTGGTGAAGAGGAATATCTTTTTTTTTTTTTAAGTTGAGAGATGAGTAAAGTACCAGAGACTTGTCTTTCCCAGCTATTGCAACAGATTGAAGGAAGGATGAAGTTCCTGGGGAGAGAGAGAATTGCGGAGGACAAAGACCAGCATTTTTTCATTTTTAGGAGTTAAAAAGCATCAGACAATTGCTAGACAGAAGCTGACATGGCATTCCTTTCATCACCTTGAAATTTCGTTTGCATAGTTTCAATTAAAAGCAGTTTGAGACACTATATATGCTGAATCTCCCTGTCAATTTTTGTGGTTTCACAATCAATTGTTTGGGTTTATTTTAATTTTTCCTCTTGCTGGGGATGGCTTCCACAAATGGGAAGCTAACTAGACAAAGTGCCATCAAATGCCCAAATAAACTGGAAAAAAAAAATCCGAATTTTTTCACCGCTCGTAATTTTAGGGGATCCTTATAGCAATGTTAAAAAGAACAGGAGTACTTGTGGCACCTTAGAGACTAACAAATTTAGTTGAGCATAAGCTTTTGCAGGCTACAGCCCACTTCATCGGCTGTATAGAATGGAACATATAGTAAGAAGGGGGGTGTATGTGTGTGTATATATGTATATCCAGACATACAGAGAACATGAAACACTAACTCAGGAACTGTCCTTGCAACAAAACCCGATGTCAACTCTGTCCACGTATTTATTCTGGTGACGCCATCATAGGACTTAATCACATTAGCCACACCATCAGGGGCTCCTTCACCTGCACATCTACCATCAAGTGCCAGCAATGCCCCTCTGCCATGTACATTGGCCAAACTGGACAGTCTCCACACACAAGAATAAATGGACACGCATCTGACATCAGGAATCATAACATTCAAAAACCGGTAGGAGAACACTTCAACCTCTCTCGTCACTCAGTAACAGACTTAAAGGTGGCAATTTTGCAACAGAAAAGCTTCAAAACCAGACTCCAATGAGAAACTGCTGAACTCGAATTAATATGCAAACTAGATACCATTAACTTGGGTTTGAATAAAGACTGGGAGTGGCTGGGTCGTTACGCATATTGAATCTATTTCCCCATGTTAAGTATCCTCGCACCTTCTTGTCAACTGTCTAAATGGGCCACGTTGATTATCACTACAAAAGTTTTTTTCTCCCGCTGATAATAGCGCATCTTAATTAATTAGCCTCCTACCGTTGGTGTGGCTACTTACACATACACACACACACGGAGAACATGAAAAGGTGGATGTGTGTGTATGGAGATAGATGGATAGATAGCTATCTCTTCTTACTATATGTTCCATTCTATGCATCCGATGAAGAGGGCTGTAGCCTGTGAAAGCTTCTGCTCAACTAAATTTGTTAGTCTCTAAGGTGCTACTCCTGTTCTTTTTGCGGATACAGACTAACACGGCTGCTACTCTGAAAGTTATAGCAACGTTGTTGGTTGTTTTTTTTTTTTAAAATGTACGATATGATAGTTGATAGTGCCTCTTGAAAGAGATGGGATTCAAGGGCAACCTTCCTAAATATCTGAGTATGAATTCGCTTTCTGCTTGTTGGAGTTGGCTTCTAAAAATCGGTAGAGGAAAAAATCTGATCCCAGTGGAAGGATTTCAGAGTAAGAAAGAATCTTCAAAAGCACTTGGAAGAGCCCATTGTTCCGGCAACTTTATATAGGTACCTAAACTAGAGGTGAGCTGTAATCCTGGCTCTTATTTGAAACTCTGGCCAGTATTTACTCATTCCTGCTGGAGCCAAAGATCACTTGTTTTTTTTATTTGTACGCTTTGAACCCGTAACTACTGTTGCAAAAATGCTGATAAAGCTGCTCACAAAGCATAGGCAGTATATTTACACCCAGACTTCTGCCACAAGCTTAGCTGTAAACACAACAAATGTATCATACTGTTTATTTTGCAAGACTTAGTTGTATTAAGATAAGTACATCCATTTTTACACAAGTGGATTACTTTATTGAGGTGAAAAAGAGGCTTTGCTTTCCTCTTCTGAGTAGCTAAAAAGGATCACTGTCTGGTGTCTTTGCTATTTTAATTGTCTCGAGCCAATGTGGTACAGTTGAAGAGTGGGTGACACCACAAGAGCAAGAAGCTTTCATTTCTGGGTATAAAACAAATAGTGTTACCATAGTATCTTGACATGAGGGCTATACTTTACGTGAGAGTAAGGAACGGGAGTTTCGGGGGGAAATGTGCACTGTCTTATATACATGATTAAAAAAATCTCCATGTCAGCTATATTCCTGTAGCTGCCTGATCTGACACTGTTTACTGCCTGGGTATAATTTAGGTTTAGGGGGTGCTAACCTTCATGTCGTGTTTCTAGGGACTCCGGAATATTGAAGTTTCAAAATTCCTAGATTAAAGTATTCCGGTTCAGAAGTGGGGAATCATCCAGTGTCAGTAATTCTGTAGGGATAGTAAGTCACCCCATCCTAATCCCTTCGAACTTGTGAGTCTTAAACTGACCATAGAACCTGTTGCCATTAGCGTTAACCGGTGTTGATCAAACAAGAATTTCTAAATAGCCCGGTTCCTGACTTTTTGTGGGTCAACCTGTTTGTTGATACTTCAGAGGTCATTCTCCAGTAGTCGGTAAGAGTCAAAACAAACATACCTTAGGAGACAGTATGAATGTGCACCACCGGGGAGTGGGAGGTATTGCAATTGTCAGAAAAGATGACTTGCATGTGTCAGAAAAGGAAATGGTGTGACAAGTAGAGAATCTTGTCTGCTTTATTTAATGCATTGGGTTCACTCTCCATTCTGTTGTGTGCTCTGAAATGATGTTACAGTATATTTGTTCTGATAACTCTTTAAGAAATGAAGAAACATAGGAAACCAAGGAGATCAAGAAGGACAGGAAAAGAGGAGTATGATCAAGATGACGATGTGGAAAGCCCGGTTATAGATGAGTCGATGCTGTCAGTGAAGGAACTACTAGGGTTGCAGCAGGCTGAAGAGCGGTTAAAGAGAGACTGCATTTACAGACTAAAGAAGGTGACAACACTCTCTTTTTGTATATACAGTATTTGGATATTTTATCACATACAGGTTTTAATTTATGAATTAAAGATCAAAGGTTTGCACTCTTCCTGAAGAATTCCACTTTGTGCAGCTAAAGGCTCTGTTGTTAGTGATCCAATCCATAAAATTTTAACAAAATGGGTGTTCAGTGGCTGGAAATGAATAAAAAGAAGACTAGTGTACCTTTGCTTTTGACTACGTTCAGTATTCGAATTTCCAAGTGTCCCTCTATGTAATATTCAAATTGCTCGGCTCTAAGATTGGGGTTAGGTAGGGTTACCACTCGTTCGTGTTTTACCCGGACAGTCGTTTTTTGGCGTCTGTGTCCGGGTGCCGTTTAGGGTTGCCAGGTGCCCGGTTTTCGACCAGGAAGTCTGGTCGAAAAGGGGACCTGGCAACCCTAAATGGCACCCAGACCTAAAGTTTGGTTACCACGGGGCAGGGGGAGGCGCGAGGTCACGCTAGCCTCTGCTCAGCTGGGGCCACCTCCTACCTGCAGGCAGGTAGGCTCCTTGAGATGATCCAGCAAGATGCTGAAAGGGCCTTGGGGAGAAGAGGCAGAGAAGGGGGTGAGCCCTGGGAAAAAGGCAGAGCAGGTGCGGGGCCTCGAGTGTCCGGTTACCAGCAATTATAAAGGTGACAACCTTCGGGTTGCCAGGAAAGTTGGAGGGTGTATTTTTGGACTTCCTAGGACAATTTAACTGACCGTGGCAGATGTATGAAATGAAGGTAACATCTTTCTGTATCTTAGTCAATAAACTCTCTCAATTTTAGCGTCCTCGAAACTACCCCACAGCCAAGTATACCTGCAAATTATGTGATGCTTTGATTGAGTCAGTGACATTTGCTCATAAGCACATTAAAGAGAAGAAGCACAAGAAAAACATAAAGGTGAGTTAATGACACTTTTAGAAATCCATGCTTTATATTTGTTTCAGTATTGTTATCCTGCTAATGATGATGCAATTATATTAGCCCTGAAGTCTTGCCTTGTTCTTACCATGCTTAATATTCTGCCAGTGTTATACAGAGTGCTTCTCTATATAATGTCTACCAATGTCCATAGACATTGTTAAAAGCAACAAATACGTAGTTTGAGACTTTTTTCCAGCATAGAGTGAACTCGGGACTGCCTCTAGGATATTACTGATATCTCCTAATAACCATCATTAAAGGGAGCTTTCATTCAATGTATAATTCAGTATTATTGTGCAGGTCATAAGTTTTTTTTAAAGTGTTTTTTTTGTGTGTGTGTAATAAAAAGCTGTCACAACTTAACCTCATTTGTTGTTCATGAGTTGTGTAATGGTATCATTAACTGTATCTGCTCTCTTCTTAATATGTCATTTAGTAGCGTTCTGACAGCTATAATATACTTGATTTAGAATGAGTTGGTAAGAATGAATTTAAAATTTGTAATTGCCATTTTGACAATAGCCTAGATAAAATGAAAGGGTTGTTGAATACTCCAGTATGAGAGAATATATATCCATAATTAAAATAACAGCTTTATATTTATATATATTGAAAACTATTGCCAGCATAACTGCAGTTTGACATTTTATTATTACTGAAAGAAACTTCTGCTGCGCCTGCCCTCCTTCCCCACCTTTGCCCCAGAAGACCAAAGGAATTGAAAGGCACGTACAGGGTTTCCCTTTTGTCTTCAACTTCATTATCCTCTACCACTCCTTATAAGGAGAAAGGGATGTTTGCCTATGCCTTTTATATAGGTGTATGGATTTTTGTAAATTACCGAAGCCTCTAACGTGACGTCTCAAACTCTTTATCTAGATAGAATCATTGTATATCATCTTTCTCTAGACCTTAATTGTGTCCTAACGCATCAACTGTTTGAAACTGCTTACTAGCTCCGTAATATAGATGGGCACACAGAAATGTTTATGGCGGTAGGTTGTGTGTACCTACCCCTACCTCATGAAAGCAACTGAAGAGAGTCATTTAAATATGTTAAAATATGGTTGTCCTTGAAGGAAAAGCAAGAAGAACAACTGCTGACTACCCTGCCTCCACCAACACCTTCCCAGATACAAGCTATTGGTGTTGCCATTGAAAACGTAGTGCAAGAGTTTGGCTTAAATAATGAGGATTTGGAACAAAGACTCAAAATTAAAACAGCGATGGAAGATTTATTGCACCCAAAATTGCCAGGTATAACTCTGCCATTTGGTTTGATGGTCAAATATACTAAAAAGAAAAAGCATTTTTCTCCGCAAGAGTAATCTTAATCTCTGATTTTGACAAGTTCTACCAATAATATAATTTGATTTTTGTCAGTATGTTCTGCTTGGTGGCGTAGTGGCAATATTTTGGCCTGAAGGTTGCTCTAAATTACATCAACTGCCACTGACCCAGTGGCTGGGAATCTGCCGGGTTTAGAGGAGGCCCAAGCCATGCCCTATTGGGCGTGGCCTCAATCCCTTTTGCCAGCAGCAGGGATAAGGTGTAGGAACTGTTGTGCTACTGAAAGATTCTTCAGAATTGGGGTGATCCTCTGATGGCTGTCTACACCAGTTCTAGGACTAGAATCTGCTGGCAAGGCATTGCAAAGTGGCTGCACTCCAACCCAGGATTTGGATTAAGATGTTGAGTTTATACAAAAAATTGCTTTCTTTGCAGGTTGCTCGCTAAGGCTGTACGGCTCCTCCTGTAGCAGATTTGGTTTCAGAACATCTGACATAAACGTTGATGTCCAGTTTCCAGCCAATGTAAGTAAGCAGGTTATTATTAGTGTTGTAAAATTGGCTGAATTGCCTTGTATAGTAACATTTAAGCAAGTAATAACAAAGGTGCCAAGTGGTAATGGGAATTTTATTTACCAAAATGTATCGATCCAAGGGGAGCTATTGTTAACTGCGTCTGAACTAAAATCATCTTAATCTGTTGTTAAAGTAGTGGTATTACTCTGTGCTAATAGCATCTTCAATCCAATGAACTCAAAGCACTTCACAAACACAAATGAGTTAAACCTCACCTCCCAGCAACCCTGTGAGGCAGAGCAGGAGATTTATACCCATTTTACAGATGGGGAAACTGGGCCTTAGATATTGTGACTTGCCTTAGGTGTCACAGTGATCCTCCTCTGTCTTTTCAATATGGAAGTATTAAAATTCCATCATTAAAAAACACATTTTTCAAATGTTTCAATAGCTTAAATAATAATCTTCTATGATTTGACTCCATTTCACAGATGGCTCAACCAGATGTTCTCTTACTTGTACAAGAAAGTCTGAAGAATAGTGGTAAGACATACTTGTTCACTGGTTTCAGTTTCATTTCAAAAGCACCCCGGCCATTCTCACAATACTCCTTCACTGAATGGAAACCTTTTTTAAATAGATGCATCAGCTCAAATGCTTACTTGATTTTTACAGAATAATGTAAGTCTGTCTCCATATGTAGTTTCATTCTTCTTCTACACTAGTAAATTGACAGGTACAAGAGTAAAGGTATTAAGCTTACATAATTGGAGGAGGGAGCATTTTGTACATTGAATTCCAAAATCCCTTCACAGCTAGGGAAAAGAGTTGGAGTTTTTATGTTGCTATGTTTACTTGGTCAGTGACCTTGCTGAGACTTAAGCATGTGAAGTAAATGAGACTACACAGTGCATGAAGTTAAGCAGGGGCCTCAGTCTTTGCAGGAGTGGTGCCTTGGATAGAATTATGTGGTGGTAGCCTAAAACCACAACACTCTAAGGTGTAACATTCTGTAATGATCCCCTAGCTCTTTCTGTGAGCACTGCTGATGGGATCACAGAAACAAAGGTTGATAGTAATATTCCCCTGCTAGCCCATAATGTAGTGCAAATCTCCCTAGAGTAAGGTGTGCTCCTTTACATACCTTAGAGTCACTCATCAACAGAAGTTGGTCCAATAAAAGATATTACCTCACCTACCTTGTCTCTCAAATATCCTGGGACTGACACGGCTACAACAACGCTACAGAACTAATGCCGTCAGACAAGCTGTTTAGTGTAGGCTTGTCATGTGTATTCCAACAAATGACTTACCCTGAATCGATAATGGTAGATACTAAATGCATCACTTGTATAAGGCCTAAAGAATTTAGCTGCTTTAGTATTTCGTTCAAATACTAGCTACAGTATGTCCTTTAGTGGTAGAAATTCTAACTGTGTGTTCTCATTCACATCAGGAATGGGGATGCCCCTCTTTTCTACAGGCTAGCTTGTGAGGATGATTTACCTAGCGACATAAGTGTGCATGGTGCTTCTTACTTGAAATAGGACTGACTAGTGTTTGTCCCAAAGTACTTAAGGCCCTATTTTCAGATCTTAGCCTCCTTTCATGTATATACAACTTTGTGCACGCATCTGCACATACGTTTTTGGTGTGCTGATGTTTCGTACACAAGATAGAATGTGTATATGGAAACTCATCACCTGCATGTTGAGGTACTAAAAAAATGCCACTCAGTCCTAATTTATGCACATCAGTGAAGACTGGGTTGAAGCCAGCTGAAAACGGGGTCTTTACAATCTAAGTAGAACATACACAAAGGAAAAAGAGAGGGAGGGTGGCTCCTTTTCTGTTTTACCGTGTGTGTGTGTGTGTGAGGTTTTACTCTTCTTTCCGCTCTCTCCCTTGTAGAATTTTCTTTAACACAACTGCTAAGTCGCTGCCTCCTCTACCAACAATAATGTGATCTTGTTTGGAAACACTGCAGGTTTATATAGTTGGATGCGTTTTTCCTTTCATATTTTCAAAATCTAAATTAACACAATGTCTGATAGTACTGACCCACCGGACTTAACTTTCTATTTTCGTGCTTGAGTTAGTCAGATTTCTAATTGGAGGTGATCCTTTTATGAGCCAGACTGGTAGACCCAAAATCTATTTCTACTCCTTGCGCTACATGAGTTTCTCCTTAAACACGAAGAATATTATTAACCATGTGCTTAATGTGGCTTTTTCTTTTTTTTCCCCCCCCAGAATCTTTTATTGATGTTGATGCAGATTTCCATGCTAGAGTACCAGTGGTGGTGTGCAGAGAAAAGCAAAGGTCTCAGTTGTCAATTTGTGTGTTCTAATAGCATATAGCAATGTAAATTACACATACCCACACCTGAAAAAATAACATTTCTGTACTAAATTATTACAGTTCCATGGATCTTGACACAAACATTTATGGGCAAGTCATTCCTAGCCTAGAATAAGAGGGTAAGGGTTATTTCTTCCTCAACCCCCTCTTCCCCAGTCCCCTTTACAAAAATAAATAAATAAAAAGAAATAATAAAAAAAAACCTTTTATTTTTTCACTGTGCACCCCTCTGCACTGGGGATGATTGCTAAAGTAGAAAATTTCCTTTCTTCCCTTCTAGACGATGCAGATTTAATATCAAATGAAAGAAACCTAAAAAACAATGTAAGGGCTTAAAAAATTAAATAGCTTTAGTGCTATGAGGAAAGGAGTGAGGCATTTTGTTTTGCCCACTTACCACATACCACTTCAGATTCATGAAATGTTGTGTAACTAGCTACTGATGTAAAATCTATCACCAGTTGTTTGCAGTTCCTTGGTCTTTCATTACTGATTTTTTTTCCTGCACTCTGGAAATAGTTTATGAACTGTTTTAGTAACGGGGTTTGGTACAGTGAAATTATTTTGATTCACGGAAGTAAATGACAACGTGTGATGTTTTAGTTCATTGACTAAATGATTTAGTTGCTTAAAAAAAATCTCCAGAAAGTGAGTGATGAATTCCTGTGAATTTTAAAATGCTTTTGCTCTTGTAAAAGCTTGTAAAAGCTTGAAATGTTTAAATTGTAAAACTAAATACACAGGTCAAACTGGTTTTGTTTGCTTCCTTTCATTGTAATGTTAAGCCTCTGAGGCTGTTAAATCTGTCATCATAGCCTCAATTTTGTGATAGGTTGTAAGATTTCATCTGACATACGGCTTTCCTTAAAACACCTGCAGGATTTTCAGGTTGTTTCTTTGTCATTGTAGTGGCCTTGTTTGTAAAGTAAGCGCAGGGAATGAAAATGCTTGTCTGACGACAAACCATTTGGCTACTCTTGGAAAACTAGAACCAACTCTTGTACCTCTAGTGATTGCCTTCAGGTACTGGGCGAAGGTGAGTCTTTTTTTAATAAAAACCGTTCTTTTTGTCCAACTCTTGTGTGATGAGTTTCTCAAAACAGGCACCTGGATAAGAGAAGGTAGGCAGTGTACAAAAGTTTAACCAAGATACATCCTGGTTTTCATGGTGTTTCTCTTTTAGTCCAATGTCCTGCTAGTAAATCTCCAGTTGTAGTTTAGGAATGCGGTTGCTCTAAGTCTCTTCTTGGGAAAAAGTTACTCTTTGGTCTGAAATTTTGCATGATCTAGAGCAGGGGTTCTCTACCTTGGGGGATGCAGGCAGTCACAAACAGATTGTAATTGCCCTGTCCTTCATATGGCTCCATTAGGGGTTGGATAGACGGTGTGCCCTGCTATGGAAAAGGGGCTTGCTGTATGGAAAGTTGAAAATCGCTGGTTTAGATTGAGTGACTTTTTTTTTTTTTTTCCTAACTTTACAAGAAGAATCGATTCAGTTGCTTCAATGATCTAAATATAACAGTATTTCATGCTTTTAAGAAACTTTCAGTTGCTTTATTAGGTTCTTATAATTCAAAAACGTCTTTGAACTTTAAACGTGACCCACAGGCTTTTCTCCTCGGAGGAATACAATATTTGTTATGTGCAGTATATTATTTTCTTTGCCCATTACGTGCATGCACTGACTGAGATTATCTAATTGTCGCACATATGAGTCGATATGAGTTGCACTAAATTATAGTGTATACAGCAACCGCAACTGTGCCACCTTGCCTTTCCACTTAAAGATCTCTTTACATAGGCAGCATTTGGTATATGATCATAGAGGTTGATGTGAAACTCTAGCTGGAATTTCTTGACTTGGTACCAAAAAAAATCCACCATAATGTTGCTTAACAAGCTCTTTTGTTACGTGATTGCTGAGAGTCTAACCACATTAATAGCAACGCTTATAAAATATAAAGATCTTGATATGCATATCTTTGTCTGTTAGTCTTTTAAAAAATTGCGTATGAAATCCCAGCTTCTCTGCACCTGAGTACTAGCTGCAAAAGTGCCTCAAGTGCATAGAAGGGGAAGATTATTTGTGAAGAATTCTTAGAATTTGTCATATGAGGTAATTTTCACATTTGAAGTTAATGGAAACAAATTAGGAAGAGTTCATGTGGACAAAATGAGTAGTGGAATCTTTGAGTATTTGGTGCAAGTATGATATGTGTTTGACGGAAGGCAGGGTATGTTTGTTTCATGTAGCAAGTCGCTTTCAAATGGTGAAGTTTGAAGTCCTAAATAAGCCAGTCATCTTTGTGAATGTTAGACAGTACTCTGGGTATACATACCACATATGCCACCTTAAGTCTTGATTTCTGAAATAGCTTGAGCAGATTACAGTACAAAGATAAGAGTCACAATTCTGAATTTATCATACCATAACTCTTTAAACTGAAAATGAGCAGTTCGTTAAAGGAGCTGAAGGGAATTATGCCGAGATCTCATTGATGCAATTTCCCTTCACCCTCACTGCAAATCCCAACTGTTGCGTACAACCAGTAGCTTGTATGGCTGGAAGATTATCAGATCTGATTATCAGAATGGAATGCATACAAGAAAAGTGATTTCAGTATTCTTATGCTAGAACACCGGCTGTGATTTTAATGACTCCATGAAGTCCTTTGGAACCAAACACATCCCACAACATGGGGACAAACGAGTTATGTAAATCTTCACGCTCTCTTCCGGTATTTAAATTGATGGTTTTGCAAATAGGAGAATGATGATAGATACCAAAAAGACTATTTGTAATAAAAAGCTTGATGCGGAAAAATATTAACGTGTTTCAATTTTTTTTTTTACAGCTGTGTTGTGCTGATCGTCCTGAAGAAGGAGGTTTGCCATCTTACGTGTTTGCTTTGATGGTCATTTTCTTTCTACAACAGAGGAAAGAGCCATTTCTGCCTGTTTATTTGGGATTGTGGGTACGTGCCACTTAAGTCTCATCAATCTGAGGGTGATATTTTCTGTTATAATTGTAAATTATTACTTGCTTGTGTCTTGCCTATCCCTTGTGCAGGAGAGTAAGACACTTAGTCACCAACAGCAAAATATCAGTATAGTTTTTGTGTGCATAATATATGTGACGAGAACATGCCACAATTAAGTTTGGTTGAGCAATTTTAATTCCTCCCCCTTGCGCGCAAGCATTATGATGCAGTCTTTAATTACGTGATCACATATTATTTTCCACAGGATACTAGCCTCATTCAGTGAACGGAATGGACAGTGCTCACTTAATGAGCAGTTATTCGCTCTTTTCTGTTTTCTCATTGTTCAGTGTGTGGCCCCTATCTCCTTGGCTGCACAGTCCTGATTCACCCATACCGCAGGTCCATACTGCGCACTGATGTGGCGGGGGTCCTATGGAAAAAATAATATGCAATTATGTAGTTAAAGACTGTATCATCATGCCTGGGCACAAGGGGGATTAATTAAGGTGGTATCCTATGTGTAATTTTTTTCAAAAACAACTCTATAACTTTTGAGTGGGACTTAGGCACTTAACGTTTATCCTAGGCCTATAACAGACTTCTTCAAACACTGATCTATTTTATCATTAGCGTATTTCAGAATTGTTTACAGACTTGCTATTTACATACAGCTCTTGATCTTGGTTAACGAGTCAAATCGATGTATGTATAAAATTTTATTTAAAGCCACGTGACGGAACCTCTAACAAAGTAAAGATACCAATATAAATCATAACTAGATGGATACTGCGTGTAATTTCTTATTTTGAAAATCGACTAATGGGGTTGTAGTGCGCATTGGTGACATTTAATCAGAAAGCCGATTACCTGGGGAGGAAGAACCCTGTCGAATGAGAATTCAGTAAGCCTGTCTTTATTATGGGTATAGTATATGATGATTTTTGTACGTCTTTAAAATACTGACTTTTTTCTGGATGATTAATAGTATGGAGGATGTTGGTTTGAAATTCTTCAGATAAAAAAGGTGTCTGGTGTTTTTTCCTCTTTCCCTCTGCACTCTCCAGATTGGAGGATTCTCCTTAAACAAATTAGTAAACTTCAACCTTAAAGATGTTGAGAATGATATCGTGGTCTGGGAGTATAATCCTGCTGTTGATGATGCTGATTCTCCAAAAGAAGCTTCTCCTAAAAGGGGCAAGGTCTGAACCATTTCAGTTACTTCAGTAGTAATCTGGAAATCGCTACTGCTACTCTCAGCAATGACCACCCGTCTTTATTTTAAGTGAAGTAAAATTGTTGATGTATTGCGAAGCTAACCTGCATAATTCAGTGGCTGTGTGCAGTGTTGTGGCCGTGTCAGTCCCAGGATATTAGAGAGACAAAGTGGGTGGTGATAAAAATGTATTACCTCACCCACCTTGTCTCTGTAATTCAGTGACTGGTTTTCTGTTGCGTATGCGACATCTAAAGACAAATGTGGCAAGTAGTAGGAGACCAGGAAGTAATTCTAAGTCTTAAGGTATTGGTGATGCTTGCCAGGGATACCCAGGGTTGTAAGGCACCTCGCTATGCGGAAGCCTTTTCTATGCCCACTGTGGATCACTCTCTGACTCCATCAGCTACTGGCAACACAAACTTCCCCTCCAGACCTCCACAGGCCCCACTCTCTCTTTTTCCAGGTTAGTGATAGGCACACTCCAGCACCCGAGTCCTCCAAGCACGCCTGCAGTGTCCAGTCCCTAAACCACTGGACACTTCCACACAATTACCAGACCCACTGTTCCCAAAGGAGCAGTTCACCACAGCTTCCCAGTTACTCCTTAGACCACAGCTCAGCTTAACACATGGCACTTAAATTTGTTTATAGTGAAAACAAGTATAAGTTGACCAGAAAAGAGCCAAGGCCTAAACTTAACGAACAACACTTTTTTCCTGTCTGATAAAGGTTGTCTCATCCAAAAAATCTTTCTCCCGGCTTTTAGCAGCAAGGTTGGTTGTGACCCTCTGTTCATAAGAGAAGCATGCTGTCAGCTTGTCTCCTAGGTGAACGATGCAGTTTGTCTCTCTACCGTTACCGTACAAAAATCCATTGTCTTAACTTGTGAACAGGATTCCTCTCCTCTCCTCCCATTCGTTGTTTTTTCCTCTGTGCTCCTTTCTTGTCGGTTTTTACGATCTCTTGATTAGCCTTGTGCTCAGATAGTAGGTGGGCTTCCATTTGTGAAGTAGACCATACATAATGCACTTGACCAGCCAGCCAGAGATAAGCATCTCTTCTCTCTTGCCTGGCAGGAGTATGCTGATCCCCTTCTGGTGACCTGCCTTAACTCGCACTGAAAATTATGTGCTTAAGGTCTATGTATACGTAACTCCTTACATATTATCGGTACACACATCTCACAATGATTATGCTGACCAGTGTGCCACATGTTTTCATTAGAGACCACTTCAGTGAACCAGTATGTAGATACCAGATCCCCTGTGCCTTCAGCTAGTTGGCACCAAGAGGTCCCAGGGTCACAGTCCTGGGTTGTTAATACTTCTTAAAGTAGGGGACAACTGTAGTTGACAGAATTCCAAAAATCCTTTTTCAGACTTGACTATGTCAACTGAGTAACTCTTAATTTCAAACTACTATTTTTCTTATCTAATAGCATTGCTCTTTTTAAAAATAGCATAACTGTATAAATTCAGTCCAAATCGCACATGGGAGTGTTTTATAATACAGAAGTTACATAAACTTAATCCAACAATGGCTAACATTTATGATGTTTTAAGTGTAAAATACTCCATGATCTTGTCTAAAAAGATCTTATTTGGTAAAATACTAAGCAGTCTTTATATAGCAAAAATATGAAATCCTTTTAAAAATAATTTGTGCTGTGTTTATAAATCAGAGCCATTATAAAATTCACGTAAACTAAATTCTTACAAGTATATTAAGATAACGTATAGCCGTAAAAGCTAGGACCGCCTGAATCTAAGGAAAAGCATAATGTACTCTAAAAGACTGTGTCAATAATTTGTCACAATACCAAACTGGATTAGCAGTGAATCCCAGCATCCACGTCTTTTGCTTCATGCCAAATTATTGATGGTTAGCCCTAAGAAACAACTCCAACCAAAGAGGACAAACTTTCAGAGTTGGCAGAATAAATATCCACAGAGATTTTAAACTGTGTAATTTGCTCTGTCTGTCGCTTCCCCTTCTTGCTTGAAGTGCACATTTTGTGCCTGTACATTTAAGTGACCATACAGGGTGATTCTTTCTGAAGAATGTTTCGCATTTGATGAGGCTATATCTTTCACCCTAACTGAGGTTTTTATGCTCTGAAATGCTCACTTTGAAGTGTATTAATGATAGCACAAGAACATTTTTATTTAAATACACAATCATGATTCATATTAGCCATAATCATACATGTCACTGTCCAACCGTTATTACATTTGATTTATAAGAGTTTGAGGTGTTAGTGTAAATTAAGATAACTATCTCTTTGAATTGTCCTCTTCTGTAGCTGTAAAATGTGTTTAACTCTCATAATGTTGTAGTTTCCCTTGTTTGAGTGGAGCATTAATTTTTATTGTTGAGACCTGCACACTCGTCGCAGACGTGATTGTGTGTCAGTGAAAAGCAAGTTTAAGACTGGCAGAATGATTTTTCTGCCCCATAAAAGAGGGTTTTTCATGCACCTTAAAACTGAAGAGGGTTTTGCTTTCTAATTAACAGGTTCCCTTAGTGTTTGATTCAGGACACCAGTGTTCAGCACCAGTTGGGCAGCTTTGGGTAGAACTGCTTCGCTTCTATGCCTTGGAGTTTAATCTGGCTGATCTGGTCATCAGTATACGACTCAAAGAACCAGTGTCTCGTGAATCAAAGGACTGGCCTAAAAAGCGCATGGCTGTGGAAGGTACCTGAAGTCTGTCAATTAAGACTTATCGGCCCTCTGACTTACCAAGTACGCTGTCAGATATGTTAGAAAAACAATTTCAGGCATATGTTTCTGTGTGATATTATAAAATGTTTTAAACATATACAGTTTCCTCCACAAAGTCTAGAGCTCTCTTTATTGCTAATGCGTTCCTAAAACAGTTCATTAAATTAATTGACAATATATCTAAAATTTGTTGTAAAACAAAACAGGACTAATCAAACCTGTCTTTGCTGCTTCTTTATATCCATCAGTGAAGTGTTAGATTTTTGTATTCAGTTAGCTCCTGGCTTTCTTTTTCTTTCAGACCCTTACTCAGTAAAGAGGAATGTGGCAAGAACTCTGAACAGTCAGCTAGTATATGAATATATTCTTCACTGCTTAAGGGCAACTTACAAATATTTTGCCTTGCCCCACAAAAAACCTACAAAATCCAGCCCCAAAAAGCCTTTGAATGTCAATGAGGAGACATCACAAAGATTAGAACCTGAAAAGGATGCCATAAAGCATGATGCCACCGATACGCAAAACGTAGCTGACCAAATGGGGGAAGTGGTAGCAGCTGATTGTATTAATATTATTGATAGAAGTATAGACACGCCTCAGGCATGTACAGTTGATCCTTCAAAGGTGTTTGTCTCTGAAAGCGTGGCCAAAGAAGAATTGGCAGATGATATAGGACATTTGGGAATTGCTCAGGAAGATTCAGACTTTGTAATTGAAGAGATGATTTCTGGTGATAATGAGAACTTCAAACCAAGCTGTGTAGAGACAGAAAGTGTAAATGAGGAGGAGGAGGAGGAGGAGGAAGAGAAAGAACATGACCAAGATGAGAAATGGCAGAAAAATGTGATAGTTATTGATCAAGGCTTGGATGACTACAGTGAAAATGGAGATCTCCCTATTCCAGCAAGTGAGCATGATATTGAAACATACGGTATTTCGGACTCTGAAGGGGTTCAGAGCACTGTAGTCAGAGAGAGTGATGAGTCTGGTTTAGAGTGCAATGTAATACTCGACGATAAGGCTGACATGGATGAGGAGAGCACAGAGGGGACTGATGAACTGGATGATTCCCTGAACAAACGTGCACCTTCGTTATCTGAAATAAATAACTCGGATGAGGAAGGAGAGGAAGAGGAGGGAGAACAGAGTTTTCTCCTAAACCAAACAGAATGTGGTGGGATTGTGACTGGACAAGATGATGAGCTGGACAATACTTACACTGCATCTGGGGATGAAGATGCACTGTCTGAGGAAGAATTGTCCGTCTCTGTTAAATATGAAGAGACAGAGCTGGGAAAACATGTAGATAAATCTCTAAGGGTAGATTTGAATGAAGAGGATTTTATAGAGAAAGGAAGCCTTTGTGAAGAGGACATACTAATAGGACAATTTACGGAATCTGAGCTCTTTTATGAATTTAATAAACCCGCTTTCACAAAGGGCAAGGTAAGCTTTTAACATCTAACCACCAGGAAATATTACTAAGTATAGTTCTGATTCATGAAAGGGCCGTAGACTTAAAAAATGTCTTGCTTTCTATTCACGCAGTCTCCTATGGTTGTATGTAGCTTGTGCAGACGAGAAGGTCACCTAAAGAGGGATTGTCCAGAAGACTTCAAAAAAATTGAGCTAGACCCTTTGCCAGCGTTGACACCCAAGTTTTCAAATATTTTAGATCAAGTTTGCATCCAGTGTTACAGTAAGTCATCAATACTGCACTCTTTCAATATGTTTATGGAAAATATGAATTAGTCAGCTAGATTTTAATAGTACTTTAGGGAATTCTCTGAGGTCAACAGCATCAGTGGAGCTGGGTTTTGAAAGTAGCAAACTTAGTACAACGGGTGAGATTCTGTAGGGTAATGACATTAGTTTAATTGCTAAATTGCACCTGATACTTGTTATATTCATAAGTCTAAATTGTACCTCCAAAGAGTAAAAATCCAAAGTGTGTAGGCTGATCTCATGACTCCTTGAACTAAACATGGAGTCAATGAAAGCTGCTGGATATTGGATATTCCTGAAATGTAGGCATCTACACATAGACTTCAGAGCCTATATGAGGCATCCTTTTTCCAAAAATGTTGTCTGACCCTCTTCAGTGCGGTTCTTTGTGTGATATTTTGTATCTCGTTACCAGAAATTGCTGTTTGAAAGAACAAAGGCAGGACCATTTCTAGAAAGAAAGATACGCTGACTTCAGATTTTTTGAACCATTCTTCCCCCCTCTGCTCCCCCCCCATTCATTTGATCTTGGCACCCTTCACTTCTGACTAGACAAAACGACTGTTTTCCTAATGTATTTTTTTGTTTGACTTAGTATTTCTCTGCTTCTACCCACTCCTCCCTCTCTTCCCCTCCCACATCAATTTCCTTTTTTCCCCCTTCCTGTCACTTAACGGTGGCAATGTTTTTACATATTTTGCCTGAATGGGTGTGTTTCTGGCTTTTTTAAAGAGGATTTTGCTCCAAATAATATAGAGGATCAGGCTCGTGAACATATACGGCAAAATCTGGAAAGCTTCATCAGACAGGAGTTTCCAGGTAATTGTGCAGCTTCTTTTCATACTCATATTTAGTTTTTTTTTAAAGTTTCACTTTTTTAGCATTTTCAACAATTTCATTGTACCAGTATAAAGAACAACGTTAGCTAATTTAAACTTTTTCTTAAAATATTCTGTTTAGTTGTTTAAGACTCTGCTATAGGACTTCAGATTAATTGGGAATATTTTCTCTTGCAATAATCTCAGCTTGCTGTTAAAGCTTGAAGTTTCCACCTCATACATTATAAAAAAAATAGAAATGGACATGTTTTTGGAGCTTTTTGTTTGTTTGTTTTAAGAAAGAGCACAATCTCAAGGAGGCAGGGCATAATCATAGAATATCAGGGTTGGAAGGGACCTCAGGAGGTCATCTAGACCAACCTCTGCTCAAAGCAGGACCAATCCCCAACTAAATCATCCCAGCCAGGGCTTTGTCAAGCCTGACCTTAAAAACTTCAAAGGAAGGAGATTCTACCACCTCCCTAGGTAACGGAATCTCCTTCCTTTGAAGTTTTTAAGGTCAGGCTTGACAAAGCCCTGGCTGGGATGATTTAGGTGGGGATTGGTCCTGCTTTGAGCAGGGGGTTGGACTAGATGACCTCCTGAGGTCCCTTCCAACCCTGATATTCTATGATTATGCCCTGCCTCCTTGAGATTGTGCTCTTTCTTAAAACAAACAAACAAAAAGCTCCAAAAACATGTCCATTTCTATTTTTTTTACATCCTGTTGGTGAGAAAAGATCATGACATCAGCAGGCACGAACAATAGCTGTTTAACCAGTAATCACAATTTTATAACAAAACTTTCATAACTAGCATTTTCATCTCAAATTCATGAGTCAGAGTTCGCTGTTCCAGTCATTGTATTCATTCTTGTAAGACCACTACAGACATTCTGAAACCCCAGGCACCCCACCTTGGAATCTTGATCAGGCCAAGAGTATCCCCTTCCTTTTCAGTTCATCTAAGAAATAGCTTTATTTTTCTGCCCTTATTCTCAGTGTAGAAAGAAAAATGTTCTGCCTGTCCATCACTCTGGGAGTATTCTAAAGCAGAGGCATAACTCTTGGCTATCAGCAAAGCTCCGTAGACTGGAGCTACGGTTTCTATTTCTGGAAATATATACGGTAACCACCTGGGCTTCAGTTCATAGTCTTGCCAAATTTGTATGCAGGCTGCATGTGGAATTTTTGGCCAAAGATTGTTGCATCTGTAAAGACTTGTCGTAACCCAAAGAGAGTTCTTGTATCGCTTATCCAGATCCTCAAGGATTTAGTCAAATCCTCGTGCTGCTAATCTAGTTAGTTTGCCACTTAATTTGTTCCTGGGTGTGTCGGACTCCTATTTGATCCTGGGTAAATTTCTTAATCTCTGTGTCTTCATTCCAATTTGTAAAATGGGGATTCTTCCCTGCCTCAAAGGGGTGAGGTGAAGTTAAATTCATTATTTCTGAAGGACTCCAGCACTGTGAGTATCATAGTTACACAGGAAGTCACATTCAATTATCACAGTGTTTTCTTCTGGCCTTGAAATCTCTGAAAAGTCAGTAAATATATTAACTTTGATACCTATCCTAAATTTTATATTTAATCTTAATTTTCATTGTACACTGAAGACTGGTGGCTTGTCACCAGAGGAGGGTAGAGGTGGAGGGCTGTGCTAATCACTGATTTAATTACTTCCAGGCTCTCTTTTCCAGTCCAAATCTCCATTACTATTCAGACTGCCATAGGGGCCTGAAAATCATCTATCACTACTGCACCTGCTCCGTAAGCCCCTGCAGGTTACTAAATTTGTTCAAAAAATTAACAAAAGCCAGAAAGGAGACATTGCAGGGATAGGTTTCAGAGTAGCAGCCATGTTAGTCTGTATCCGCAAAAAGTACAGGAGTACTTGTGGCACCTTCGAGACTAACAAATTTATTTGAGCACAAGCTTTTGTGGGCTACAGCCCACTTCATCGGATGCATAGAATGCATGTATATATATATATGTCTTCTTACTATATGTTCCAATCTATGCATCCGATGAAGTGGGCTGTAGCCCACGAAAGCTTATTGCAGGGATACTGTCATCTTGTAAATCACATTGAAATATGAAAATTGTGTGCCTACTCTGGCTATAAAGAACACCTGTTCGCGAATCCTTTTTTTCTTAATGCCAAAAATGATGAAAATTTTGCTGTACGGTTTAGTCATTGTTTTGACACAAATGCCTTTTAATTTATTACTCTAAAAGGTACTGAATTAGACCAGTAACTGTACAGCGTTATCGTCCATAGACAATGAAGAAATATGCCCTCTATTTAATAACTATTCCTTGTAAAGTCCATTATTACCGAAAAATGGTGTTCAACATTGGCCAAATCAGACCCTAGTTATTAAAACTGAACTGATGGTGTATCAGATGTGGTTATAGTGTTGTGTCCTTTACAGGAACCAGGTTGAACTTGTTTGGCTCATCAAAAAATGGCTTTGGCTTCAAACAAAGTGACCTTGATATCTGTATGACAATTGATGGACTGGAAACTTCTGAGGTAGACTTAGAGCTCTTTTGTATAACTTGTACTGGTATTTTATAGATAGAGCTATTGTTGCTGTGACCACTGTCTCGTGACATCCTTTTGCAAAAAGGACTTGCGCAGTCGCTGAAAAAGGAAATAGAACTTCTACCAAAAAACGTAAATTGGCTAGTGTCTTGCTGCTGTGTCAGCAAATCCGGTTTAAGATTTTCTTCCTTTACCGTTGAGCTTATTCGTAGATTCTTCAGTGAAATGTTAATATTGTTTGACAGGGAAATGTATGAGGCACATTGATTCAGCATCACAGTGTTGATGCATGGTAAGGTAGAAAACGAAGATGGGGTGAGAAAGAAGCAAGTCTTTCTTTTTGGTTATATAAATTAGCAAATGCTTTAAATGCATGTTTATGCATGCATGAACTCTTTTAAGAACATTAGGGTATCCTTTAGTGTTGACTTGAAAATACACTACATTTTGAAACTGTCTGGTATGAATGCCGCTGAGTGTACAATTTAGGTGTCTTTTTAATGATATGGCTTTGAGCCTAATGACGGTCAATGAATGGCACATGAACTGAAATGGCTTGGCTAGGACATGGTCTAATAGTAATGCTTACATATAGCTTTTCTAGAATTTTGCGATGGGCACAAAACATTATCAGTGCACTGAAATCTTTTTTCCTCTCCTTTTTCAGGGACTTGATTGCATAAGAATAATTGAAGAATTAGCCAGAGTGCTTAAGAAACATTCAGGTACCTTCCTAGAGAATAAGAGTGGATAGTTCTGTGTACATGAATTTGTATACTATTTATGGAGTCAGAAGGTTCAGGGGTATAAGTACACAGATATCATTAAGATAACTAATGCACTGAAGAGTTCAGTGTTAGCAGGATTGGGGACTTAGATTGTGAACATTTGTAGACCTTCATTGCATGACCAGGCCCATTTGAAGGGTTCTAAGGTTTATAGAACCAGGCCTAAATTAGACTCTGATACTGTGTTAATAACATACGTGAAAACAAGTCCTAAGTTACAAGTTTGACCCTTCGGACAGTGGTTATAGGTTTGTATTTACATATCCATTTTTTTGTTTGTTCACAAATAACATTAATAATAATATTAATAATGCTGAAGATGGCACACACACGACATTACAGTTTAGTGTCACAGTATATTCCTGTAAAAATCACATGTAAATGCCTTTTTATGAGGATTTCATTCACTCTGTACCAGATAAGTATTTATGCTATTTTGCTATTTAAACAACAGTTTAGTTTTCAGCTAATGTTAAATGAAAACTAATGCCAGAAACGCTATGAATAATGAATATTCATTGTATTAAAGTGAAAGCCAAACTTAATATTCCTTCCTAGGTCTAAGAAATGTCTTGCCAATAACAACTGCTAAAGTGCCAATTGTCAAGTTCTTCCATGTGAGAAGCAGTCTTGAAGTAGATATCAGTTTATATAATACACTGGTAAGATCACGATTATAAATCACCTATTCCAGTTAGATTTTGAGGTTCTAATCCTCCATTCGACTCTTTCTGGGTGAAGTGAAAGGAGGCAGAGCAGCTGTTTTCTGCTAAAATTGTACGCTAGTAGAAAATTTAGTTAGCTTAATAATAGCAAACACCAGTGTTTTGGGGTGCATTGATCCTTTTGTAGGACTTGGAGGGAAAGGCGTAACATCCTGGGCAGTGAGAAGACCATCGCTGCATGTGTTAAGTGTGGAGACTGTCACGGTATCAGGGCTGTCTCATCTCTAACAAAATAAGTCGCTTTCCATTGCACGCTATGCTCTGGAGAATTAGGCTGGTGAAAGGTGGAAAACATTAGCTGGAAACAATCTTCCTTTTACCAGATTCAAATCTGGCCACACAAGCCTTTTTAACTTGGAGGGTTTTAACCGTAGATTATCTGGATTATGAAAAGCCCCAGGTGCTACAGTTAGCAGGACTTTGAGAATGGTCCCAAACCCGGCTCGCCTTGTTACATTCTCCATGGAAGCAAAATTTATGTCCCAAGTACGTGGCCAAATGTTTTAAAAAACCTATTTAATCAGTGACTCTAGACTTCAAAAGCAAATTCATTGAGACAGTAAATCTCTGTATCAGCTGAGGGAGATTATTTTAAATGCTAGGTGTGGTGAAAGCCTGTTCGTCAGGTTACGCGTCTGTATGTGTCAGTTGGTAGTGCCTGCATTTCTGGGATGAAAGGTTTGTGGGTTTAGGAACTGCCCCAGAATTTATGCTCTGCCACATGCCTTAGAAATACAGTAGTAGCTTGATGCTTCACTCTTCTGAGGTATTACCTTTTGGATGCTTCTGCATATTGTTTGTGAGCAGATGAAAGTTAAGAATCTTGATAAGCTCCTCCCACCAGAGCAGGTGGTAACCGCACTCTCCTGATGAACGCTTCCTGTCTGAATAAAACAGGTTTTAATGTGCAGAACTCGGTAAGTGGTTTTGCTGAGCTCCAAACAACTGCAGCGTTTGCCTTTTAATTCAGTGCACTTAACAGTTTAAGTTGTAAATAGGTGAAAGTGTATGTGCTCACACATTTGTACACACACAGACACATGTATATTCATACATATTAGGGCTGTCAAGCGATTAAAACGGTTAATTGTGCTGTTAAACAATAATAGAATACCATTTATGTAAATATTTTTGGATGTTTTCTACATTTTCAAATATATTTCAGTTACAACACAGAATACAAAGTGTACACTGCTCACTTTATTTCTTTTTGATTACAAATATTTGCACTGTAAAAAACAAAAGAAATAGTATTTTTCAATTCACCTAACACAAGAACTGTAGTCCAATCTCTTTATCATGAAAGTTGAACTTAGAAATGTAGAATTATATACAAGAAAATAACTGCATTCAAAAATAAAACAATGTAAAACTTTAGAGCCTACAAGTCCACTCAGTCCTACTTCAGCCAATCGCTCAGACAAACAAGTTTGGCTACAATTTGCAGGAGATAATGGTGCCTGCTTCTTGTTTACAACGTCACCTGAAAGTGAGAACAGATGTTCGCATGGCACGGTTGCAGCCGTCGTGTCAAGATATTTACGTGCCAGGTGAGCTAAAGATTCATGCTCGTGCTTCAGCCACCATTCCTGAGGACATGCGTCCATGCTGATGATGGGTTCTGCTCGATAACAATCCAAGGCAGAGCGGATAGACGCATGTTCATTTTCATCATCCGAGTCAGATGCCGCCAGCGGAAGGTTGATTTTCTTTTTTGGTGGTTCAGGTTCTGTAGTTTCTGCATCTGAGGGTTGCTCTCTTAGGACTTCTGAAAGCATACTCCATGCATCGTCCCTCTCAGATTTTGGACAGCATTTCAGATTCTTAAACCAGGGGTCGAGTGCTGTCGCTATTTTTAGAAATCCCGCATTGGTACTTTCTTTGCCTTTGGCAAATCTGCTGTGAAAGTGTTCTTAAAACGAACATGTCCTGGGTCATCATCCAAGACTGCTCTAACATGAAGTATATGTCAGAATGCGGGTAAAACAGAACAGGAGACATACAGTTCTTCCCCCATGGAGTTCACTTACAAATTTAATTACTGTATTATTTTTTTAACGAGCGTCATCAGCATAGAAACAGGTCCTCTGAAATGGTGGCCAAAGCATGAAGGGGCATATGAATGTTTAGCATATCTGACACATAAATACCTTGCAACACCAGCTATAAAAGTGCCATGTGAATGCCTGTTCTCACTTTCAAGTGACATTGCAAATAAGAAGCAGGCAGAGTATATCCCGTAAGTGTAAACAAACTTGTTTGTCTTAGCGATTGACTGCACAAGAAGTAGGACTGAGTGGACTTGTAGGCTCTAAAGATTTACCTTGTTTTGTTGTTGAGTGCAGTTATGTAACACAAAAATGTACATTTGTATTTTTTTCATGATAAGGAGATTGCACTAGGGTATTTGTCTGAGGTGAATTGAAAAATACTGGTTCTTTTGTTTTTCATATTTACAATGCAAATTCAATCAAAACTAATGATCTAAAGTGAGCACTGTACATTTTGTATTCTGTGTTGGAATAGAAATCAATATATCTGAAAATATTTAATACACTTCAATTGGTATTCTATTGTTTAACAGTGCGATTAATCGCGATTCATTTTTTTTTTTTAGTTAATCGTGTGAGTTAACTGCGATTAATCGACAGCCCTCATACAGATGCAAGCTTTTCAAGTGCAAGTGGTTGTGAATCATTGTAGGTCTGTGCTCCTCTCAAGGAAATAGGTCGTTTTCAAAGCCTCCCTGATCAGAGGCGTTAGCTAACTACCACTTTTTCCACCTCACGCCGTTTCCCATACTTGACTTCCTTATTTATTTACAGGCCCTGCATAACACAAGACTCTTGTCCTCTTATGCAGCCATTGATTCCAGAGTAAAATATCTGTGTTACACAATGAAAGTCTTTACAAAGGTGAGTAACACTTCAGGCACTCTGAAAGTGATAACAGCCACAGTAAAAAGTTTTATAATTTGCTTTTCTCTTTCCAGATGTGTGACATTGGAGATGCATCTCGAGGTAGCCTGTCCTCCTATGCGTATACTCTTATGGTGCTTTATTTTCTTCAGCAGCGAAATCCACCAGTCATTCCTGCTCTCCAAGAGGTACCGTATGTCAAGAAATAAATTGGTCCCAGTTAGATATTTTTTGGTGCACTCTTGACCAAAATAGGGATCAAAATCATCAAGTCTGAACAGCCATGCTCTAACTAGTTAACTTTCTGTTCTTAGATCTACAAGGAGCCAAAGAAGCCTGAAGTTTTAGTTGATGGTTGGAATGTTTATTTCTTTGACAAAATAGATGAGTTGGTGAGTCTTCTATTCACTTTTCTGATACAGCATTATCGTGCAATAACTCTGTAAAGTGAAACTAACCTCTGGTAAGGCATGTATTTGAAAAATGCAGGAGATGAATGTAAAAGGTAGTTACTAACAACGACTTTTGCTAATCTGTTTTACATACGGGCTGAAAATGAGAGCTTCTCATTTAGTTATATAAAATGTCAACTATTACTGGACCTAGCTGTGTCAGCCTTTACAATTGGAATTGTGAAGCGATACTTCAGCACCTTGCTTTAGTAATCTAAATGTGTTTAGAACTATGCTGAAAATGTTCTTAAAAGAATCTGCTAAATATTTTTCCGCTGTTAAATGGAGCCAGATACTGTTATAACAGCACATGCCTTAGGACATGGTACTTTGTTTGGAGGAGAAAAGAGTAATGTTACTCAAGACAGAGAGCCAAGCATGAAACTTGAAAGCAGAGTATCTTCTTTGTAAAAGGGCATGCCAGGAAACTTTTGTATAGAACTCAAGAGTAGCAGCCGTGTTAGTCTGTATTCGCAAAAAGAAAAGGAGTACTTGTGGCACCTTAGAGACTAACAAATGTATTTGAGCATAAGCTTTCGTGAGCTACAGCTCACTTCATCATCTGCATTCAGTGGAAAATACAGTGGGGCGATTTATATACCTAGAGAACATGAAACAATGGGTGCTACCATCAATCTCATTACAGTGTGTATGGTAACACCCATTGTTTCATGTTCTCTAGGTATATAAATCGCCCCACTGTATTTTCCACTGAATGCATCCGATGAAGTGAGCTGTAGCTCACGAAAGCTTATGCTCAAATATGTTTGTTAGTCTCTAAGGTGCCACAGGTACTCCCTTTTCTTTTTGTATAGAACTGTACATACTCATATTTATTGGCTTAGCCTAATAAAATACAATCGACCTTCCAAAATATAAATCTCTGAGTTTATTTAAAACACTCAAAGCTGAGATTTCCAAGGCGGTATAGGGGATAAAGCCATTCACTTAAAACTATTTGGCATATAATGGAAATGTGTGGAAATCCCAATTTTGTGCTGTCAAGCTACCATAACATGGTTGGTTGTCTACAGTACAAGAGACCAGTGCACCTGTGAATAAATATTTTTGCAAAACCTGAGTGCTTTGCATTCAACAGTAATCCTATCAGGTTTGTTAAAGAATAACCACCAACGTGCCATACTGCTGCTTTCTTCCCTACCTGATGATAAGTGACATAACCCTTCAATGGAATAACTTTGTGTTGAAGGGGCACCCAGCCTAACAGTAAACTAACAATACGCATATCAATTTTGCATGCTATCAAAAATAAACAGCGAGTTGTTTAAAAAGAAGCAACACATTGCTACTCTTCACACTAAAAATACCCACCAACCATTTAAACAGCAAAATTTGAGTATTAACCTTCAAACTATATAAAAGGATGGAAAGTGATTTAGAGTAACTCTAAACCACACTTGTGTATAACCAATTACAATTATGTGTAATCTAACACTCTGAAATGATGACTGTGCATTTGCTTAATCTGTCTGAATCGCTGAATCTCAGAAGAAGAAATCTTTCTCTCTAACTTCCAGCCAGCCTGTTGGCCAGACTATGGTTCAAACACTGAATCTGTTGGGGAGCTATGGCTGGGACTTCTCCGCTTCTACACGGAAGAATTTGATTTCAAAGAACATGTTATCTGCATCAGAAGAAAAAATCTGCTTACAACTTTCAAGAAGCAGTGGACCTCCAAATATATTGTTATTGAAGGTATTGTAGGAATTAATACAGAGCTCATTGATGGATGGAATTGCTTTAAAACCCATTTGAATAAATCTGCTCTTCTCGCATGTTGTTTTTCACTTTTTCATCCTGCTGGATTAGGATATTTCCTCCGGCTAAGTACATTGAGTGAAATCCTGGCTCTCAGAAGTTAGGGACAAAACCCCCCATTGACTTCAGTCGGGTTGGAATTTAGCCCTTATTTTTCAACTGAAATAAAGTTGAAAAGCGAATTTTACATTTTATTTTGTTTGTTTGAGGGCTGACTATCAGAATGGTTAAGGAAACTGGAATTCAGTCCATAGTCTGTCTGTCTCACTGTGTAATCTTTTCCCTGATTCTTCAGACTCAGAGATTCTTCAGACTCAGAGATGAATGTAAAAGCTAGTTACTAACAATGACATTTGCTAGTATGTTTTGCAGACGAGCTGAAAATGATTTTTAGCTTGCTTCTACTCCAGCTCTACTTAGTTCTTATCATATCCCTTATTTAGAAAAGATTAAGTGTCTAGTTTCAAATCAGTTTGACTGGCTTAAACATTTCTTCAATTAGCTTTCGTATAGCATTATGCAGAATGTTGAAATGATGCAATGCATTATATTTTAAATCTGTTCCTTTTTGTTAGAAGACCGAAACCCTAATCCAGCAAAGTACGTAAAAAATACATGCTTCGCTTTTATGCATACGAATAATCCCTCAGAGATAAAATTTAGTTGAAGTTCACCAAATCTTTAAGTGCTGTGTTGCATCAGGGTCCATATGCGGGAAATCTTGTCAATGCAGACATTGTTTTTCTAGCTCATCTAACTTTGATAGAAAGGGTGCGGGAGTGGGAGGGGTTTCCTCTCACCTTCAAAAATTGCTCTTTTTCAACATTTTGGTCAATTTGGTTCATAGCTAGACTGCTGAGATTCTGTCTTCTGAATATATCCTCTTTCAGGATATGGAGAAATCAATTTCAGTGTATTGATTCTGCATCAGTAATAGCAACATGAGCTTGTTTGTGTTCATATTAATCAGTTTGGTTCATAGTTCGCTTTCATATGGACTTTAGTAATACCTACAGATTTCTTCACACAGATCCCTTTGATTTGAACCACAATCTTGGAGCTGGCTTATCAAGAAAAAGTAAGTTACCCAGTCCACAAGCATTCCACAAATCCGCTGAGGGTCTTGATTTATTTAGACAATTGATTTTTTTTTCTTTTATTTCCTAGTGACAAATTTTATAATGAAGGCTTTTATCAATGGCAGAAGGGTATTTGGTACCCCAATAAAAGGATTTCCTAAAGAATATCCCTCAAAAATGGTAAGTGTCTTTAGAATATAGCGATACACACCCACTCTTCATTGGTATCTAAATCTCTTACCTACTGTGAAGTTTCACACATGACTCAGATGAAAACAATTGCACTCTATTAAGAACTTCTTGGTAATTTATGCATGGGAAATGAAGAGTTTCCTTTCCAATTTCAGTGGTAACGTCCATCGTGGTGGTTCTTTCGGCTTCTGCCTCTAAGTTGTTGATGGGTTGTTTCGGTTTTTTTAACACTTATATTGTGGCAACACCTGTTAACATTAACCAGGTTGGGGTTCCATTGTACAAGCGTAGAGTAAATCGTCATCTACCCCAAACAGCTTAGTCTAAAATGTGTTGTGTTAAACAGGCTGTCCTAGAGCAAAGCAGCAGTGTGTCAGGGAGCGAGTTAGGAGAAGCCCTCACCTGTCACCATGTTATACAGCTCTGAATTGCAGTCCCATTACAGAGAGTGGAACATGGCTGTAACTTTGTTCTCATTCAGACTATAATGTTCATGGCCACAAAAGAGGTCAAGAAGGCTAAACTGGGTTCTTTATAGAGCTGTGGTCAGTTAATGGCCTTCCTGATTCTACAGTAGGCACCCCAATGGAGTGATACAAAGCACACCTACCTTCACTCTTTTGGGGAGCTGCTTGTGCTAATACGGCCTCACGCTTAGGCTATGTTTACACTAGTACCGCTACAGCTGCGCCACTGAAAGGTCTCCCGTGTAGCTGCTCTTTGCCGGCAGGAGACAGCTCTTCTGCCGGCAAAATAAATCCACCCCGAATGAGCAGCGGTAGCTTTCTCAGTGGTTTTTTTTTCACTCCCCTGACCAACAAAAAGGCCATGTCTACACTAGCACTAGACATAGCTGGCTTAGGTTTCCAAATCTTGAAAAAAAAAAATAGATGCACAACACTACATTCTTTCCTTTTAGGAATACTTCTTTGACCCAGAAGTCCTGACAGAAGGAGAACTGGCCCCAAATGACAGATGCTGCAGAATTTGTGGTAAAATTGGACACTTCATGAAAGACTGTCCCTTGAGGAGAAAGTACGTATATTTTTAAGGGTTGTGTGGTTTTGGTAGTACAAGGGGTTTGTATAAGTTTCTGAAATGTTGGATTCAGGAGATACTGAAAATTGACCAAGTGGAGGGTCCAGTGTTTAAGGGGCTTGGATTGCCGATAGAAATGTAAAAGTAACAGAAATTAGAGTTCATCCTTGTAGTTAGAAAATTTGAGCAGAACCACTTAAATGTCTGAGGAGAAAATAGTCCAGTGTTGATCAGATAATGTTCTTCACCAACTGACTCCAAGAACATGGGCTTTTGCAGTAAGGGATTGCCTCCTTAAGAGCGCTTTCCTTGAAGGGAAAATGTGACTCAATCGTATTCCTAGCCATGCTACAGACATGAAACAAACCTATTTTGGGGGGAACCAGTTGGCCTGAAGACCTTCAACAAGCTTTAAAAAAGCAGCAACAAAACACTTTCTTGGCAGCTAGCAAATCAGGAACGCAAGCAGAAACTGTCTGAAGTATCCTTTTCTGTATGATGTTGTTGTTTTATATTTGATTAGTGAATTGTGAAATGGATATTGCTTAGACATCCAGGTTAAGAATCCATGCACCCTGGCCTAAGCAAATGTAGCATAGCCGAAGTCCCAAATAAAGAATATCGGGTATATTTTCAAGAGCCTCTAAGTGGCTGTGAAACACAGGCATTTTTGAAACTACCCGACCATTGGTTCCAGTTTTAATTATATTAAATTTCTTTTTAGCATTTTGCTTAGAGCCTTTCTCTTAAGTGGATGGACTGCAGCAGCCATGGTTGATTGTATGGTGGAGGGGGTTTTTGAGCTTTACGTCATAAATTTTTTCCCTTAGATGCATCTCTGTGTATATACAGTATGTAATATGAAACCACCATGTTTAAAAGTTAGCATTTCTTATTTGTATAACAGTGCTGTCGGTCCAGATTTGAAAAAACTTAAACCACTCTAATTGTGGACTGAGTACTTTATATTTAGGGTTTTGTAACCGGGAAGAAGTTTGTACAGCTCGATGAGAAATCCATGAGAATTACTCCCAGAGTTAGACACTTTGGTTGTAAAGATGTCTTGCTTTTTCGCCATAGTTGATTGTATGGTGCTTCTTTAGTACATATTGCTCATATTTTCCATTAGAGTTCAGCAGAAAGTTTTTTCCTCAACTACATAAATGAATATTACTAAATTTATTTAATATTTTATGTTGGTTCTCCCACCACGTAGACTTCTAGGAAAAAGAGAGATACGTTTATTCATCTTTGTTGCGTGTCACATAAATCCTCTTTAAGAATATACTATTTAACACAAAGTTTCTTTTCTTCATCTGACAGAGCCTATTTGCTTTTATGTCACTGTTTTGCTTCTGCAGGTTGAGACGACGACATGATCATGAAGATATTAAAAACCAAAGGTACATCGAGAACAACGAGAAAAGAAGCAAAGAGGAAAAAGATACCTCAATGAAGGAAGGAACGATATTATGTACACCTCAGAAAAACAAACTAGGGAGAGCAACACTGGACACAGGAAGAGAGAAGTCTTCCAGGCAGTCAGCAGAGAAGTGGAAGCGGCAGGAGGACAGGGACTTAAGAGAAAAACGTTGTTTTAACTGTGGGAGAGAAGGCCACATTAAAAAAGAGTGCCCACAGTATAAAGGAGCTGCAGGTATGAAACCCCGATACATTCTAAGACATCTTAAACAGACCCTATCATTTTGGAGTATTTAACGAGATTGACTAAATGGGTCTGGATTACTATCTCATCAAATATACTGACATAGTACTGAACCTTCCTTTTTCAAGGGGACAAGATGCAATTGTCTAATTTCCCTTCTTAGTCCTCCGCCTGCCTTAAAGCGCACCCCGTTGCCTAGAAAGATGAGACATGATTTCCACTAGAGCCAGAAAACAGGCTGTATGGCCCAGATCCTCAAAGGTCTTTAGGCTCCTAAATTAGATTGAAATCAATGGAAGGTAGGTGCTTATCTACCTTTGAGGATGTGGGCCATGCAGTGTGGAGAAGAGTTAGTTTTCCTATTTCCAGAGGCTGTTTCCACTTTTCTCAGAATCCCTGTTAGCTCCATTTTCAAACTTTAGATTCCATTTCAGTGCATTGTACTTCCACGAAGGCTGGCCTCAGAGCTATTCTCATCTCATCTTAAACTACTGCATTCTGAATAAGCTTAAGTATTTGACAAGTTCCCCCATAAATGGTTTTAAACCATTCCCAATAAGCACGAAATGGTTACTACTCAACAGGATATGGAAATGAAGCTTTTCAAGTGAGCAGCCAGGCAGAGGGGATCCATTTCCTGCAGCAGCCTTTGTCATTATCTTGTGGGGGTAATGCTACTTTGCTCACATTCAAATTTGCTCACTAATTCAGGGAGGACTTTCAGACTGACATGGAACACCTAGGATGAGGCCAGGTCCTCCTTGAAAGAGGAGACAGTTGCCAAAGTGTCTTGGTATGCTGGGTTGGTCCCTTCTCTAATTTCCTCATCATCCTGCTGAGATACAGTATCCTAGATTCATAAGGGACCTCGAGAGGTCATATAGTCCAGTCCCCGGCACTCATGGCAGGACTAAGTATTAACTAGACCATCCCTGACAGGTGTATGTCTAACCTGCTCTTAAAAATCTCCAATGATGGAGATTCCACAATTTCCCTAGGTAATTTATTCCGGTGCTTAACTACCCTGAATGTTATGAAGTTTTTTCCTAATGTCCAACCTAAACTGCCCTTGTTGCAATTGAAGCCCATTGCTTCTTGTCCTATCCTCAGAGGTTAAGGAGAATACATTTTCTCCCTCCTGCCTGTAACAACCTTTTATGTATTTGAAAACTATTATGTCCATCCCTTCCCCCCCTCTCTACCCCCCACCCAAACACACACACACCAGTCTTCTCTTCTATAGACTAAACAAACCCAATTGTTTCAATCTTCCCTCTTGGGCATATTTTCTAGACCTCTGATCATTTTTGTTGCTCTTCTCTGGACTTTCTCCAATTTGTCCACATCTTTCCTGAAATGTGGTGCCCAGAACTGGACCCAATACTCCAATTGAGGCCTAGTCAGTGTGGAGTAGAGTGGAAGAATTACTTTTTGTGTCTTGCTTACAACATCCCAGATTTGCTTTTTTTGCAACAGTGTTACACCGTTGATTCATATTTAGTTTGTGATCCACTATGATCCCCCAGGTCTCTTTCTGCAGTACTCCTTCGTAGACAGTCATTTCCCATTTTGTATGTATGCAACTGATTGTTCCTTTTGAAGTGGAGTACTTTGCATTTGTCCTTATTGAATTTCATTCTGTTTACTTCAGACCATTTCTCCTGTTTGTCCAGATCCATTTTTAATTTTAATCCTATCCTCCAAAGAACTTGCAACTCCTTCCAGCTTGGTATCGTCTGCAAACTTTATAAGTGTACTCTAATGCCATTATCTAAATCATTGATGAAGGTATTGAATAGAACTGATCCCTGCAGGCCCCTACTTGATATGCCCTTCCAGCTTATTGTGAACCATGATAACTACTCTCTGGGAGCAGTTTTCCAACCAGCTAGGCACCCACTTTATAGTAGCTCCATCTAGGTTGTGTTTCTATAGTTTTATGAGACGGTCATGCAAGGCGATATCAAAAGCCTTATTAAAGTCAAGATATGCCACATCTGTCGCTTGCCCCACATCCACAAGACTTGTTACCCTGTCAAATACAGTTATTAGGTTGGTTTGATACGATTTGTTCTTGAAAAAGCCATGCTGCCTGTTACTTATCACCTTATTATCTTCTAGGTGTTTGTAAATTGATTGCTTAATTATTTGCTCCATTATCTTTCCAGGTACCAAAGTTAAGCTGACTGGTCTGTAATTCTCTGGGTTGTCTTTATATGGGCACTATATTTGCCCTTTTCCAGTCCTCTGGGCTCTCTCCTGTCTTCCATGACTTTTCAAAGATAATTAATGGCTCAGATGTCAGCTCCTTGAGTATTTTAGGATGTATTTCCTCAGGCCCTGGTGACTTGAAGTCATCTAACTTGTCTAATAGCAGAGGGGTAGCCATGTTAGTCTGTATCCACAAAAACTAGGAGTCTGGTGGCATCTTAAAGACTAACCGATTTATTTGGGAATAAGCTTTCGAAAGCTAATGCCCAAATAAATCTGTTAGTCTTTAAGGTGCCACCAGAGTCTTTGTCGTAACTTGTCTAAGTAATTTTTAACTTGTTCTTTCCCTATTTTAGCCTCTGATCCTACCTCATTTTCACTGGCATTCAGTATGTTAGATGTTCAGTCACCACCAACCTTCTTTGTGAAAACCTGAAACGAAGTCATATAGCACTTATGCCATTTCCACATTTTCTGTTAGTGTTGTTCCCCCCTCGTTGAGTAACAGACCTACCCTGTCCTTGGTCTTCCTCTTGCTTCTGACATATTTGTAGAATGTTTTTTTGGTACCGTTTACATCTCTAGTAGCTTAATCTCATTTTGCGGCTTGGCCTTTCTAATTTTGTCTCTACACACGTGTTATTTGTTTATATTCATCCTTTATTTGACCTAGTTTCCACTTTTTGTAGGACTCGTTTAAAGTAGAGCCCTTTCCTAAGAAAAGGTAAGGGGGTGCCCCCTTTGTTAATCACTAGCCTCTGAAGGAATAGAGAATTGCAGTATCTCCCGAGGTGGTAAGGTGCCCTCCTTGGAACCTTTACATAAGCCCCCAGAGCATTTAAAGCCACTGAAAAAAGTTCCTCTTCTTCCTGGCCATTTAAAGCGGCATTTGTCATATCAATCCTCTCCATGAGGAGAGTCTCAAATCAGAAGTTTCATATCTGTGCTGCACCCTGTTTCTGACCCTGAGTCACTTGTCTAGTTTTCCACCTCACTGTGCATCAGATATAAACGTCTTGTACTTACCGTCAAGGCTTTGTGTCTCTGAACTGTCTCCTTTCACATTTCCCCTTGCCCCCTCATTCTGCCAATGCCAGCTTCATTCTGCTAGTGCCACCTTTATCTCTCACGTTTCTCCATGTCTCTTTTAAATCCTATGCCTACCCCTGGAATTCACTTCCCAAACCTAACTGGTCAGATTTCTTCATACCTCATTCACATTTCTCTTAAAAATTTACTTCTGTCCCGTCTCTGAAGTGTGACGTAGGGAGAGTGAAGACTAAAATATATTTTACTGAATTCAAGATGTCTGTTTATTCATTGCTGTGGGAGCAGCTTCAGCTGTTTTTCAGTCCAAGTGACCCGCTGTATATTGACCTTTGTCACTTCTAGCATATAAGTGTGGTGATGAAGTTGTCGAATATATTTGAAAACTACATTAATCACAGAGATGGCCGTTGCCTGTCATTACATGTGTGTGTTGGAGAGGGTGGTCCTGTTGATAAATCTTTTGTACTCTGGAAATTGTTTTCTGTGTGGCCCCAAAAGTGTTCTCTATGATCCAGTGGTAAGGGGGCAAAGTTCAATTCCCTGGTCTCCCTTCGTCTTACTGTATGACCTTGGGCAAGTCATTTCTCTCTCTGTGCCTAAGTTCTGTCAAATGGGGATAATAGTTCTTCCCTAATTCTTAAGGGTGTTGAGGTTGAATACACTAAAGATTGTGAGGTGATGGGGGGTGAGGCATGCATACAAGTGCCTTTATATAGATAATGATAAGTTGGAGTTTCTAATTGGAAGGTAATATTTTTACCTTTTCAGTAAATTTTCACTTTATTTTTATTTCTCAGGTGGATCAAAGTCAGAAGGTTCATGTGGATCCCCTTCTTCACCCAGTGCTGTTAAACATGCTGGTAGAGTAAATCAGGTAAACACTACATAATTTTCTGAATCACATTCTTCTTTAGTATACTTAATACCATTTACAGTAGTAAGCTCCAGTTTTCAACTACAGTACACTTTTGTAGGTACAACGCTGTTTATCTGTAATCCAATGAACTGTTCCCTGCCTAATAGCTGAATTTTATATGTTCGCTTATCTCTATGTAGAATGACCAGGGGTCCCATTTTTGTAGGGACAATCCCGTTTTTCGGGACTTTTTCTTATATAGGTGCCTATTCTTCCCCCCCACCTTCCCCCCGGCCCGTTTTTTTCACAGTTGCTATCCGGTGAACCTATCTTTGTCTCTGTCTCTCTTTTAGGGAATACTTTTACATGAGGAGAAGAGGAAACAAAAAGGAAAAGTATTCCTGAGTCCCCAAACAGGTTTGTACATTAGATTCCACTGAACAGCAACATTTTGCTGGGGACCAATCCTGTCCCATTGACCTTTTAATGTTAGTGGGATTTGGATATTTGCAGCAGCATGCCGCTTATCAAGAACATTTTTTCACAGTTGCCGCCAGAAAAGGAGGCACTGGGACATGCTGAGCGCACCCATCACAGGCAGGTTTGCAAGCCTGCAAACCTGCCTTTTACACAGGGACTGCACAGGAGATAAGGGGCTGTGAGCTGAGCGGGAGCAGGGCAGTAGCTGGAAGGCAGCTGGATGCCAGAGCTGCATGGTAGCTCTCTCTTAAGATTGCAGCCAGGGAAGGGAGCAGTTGGATGTGCTGAGTCCTGATCCCTGGAGAGCACAGCGCAGCCCCCTTGTCCTGCCTGCAGGGAGGCCGCAGCCAGGGAATGTACTTACCAGCACTTCCTTCCTTGCAAAGCCACCTTCCACTTATTGGCAACTGCTGGATAATGGCAACGTTTCCCTGTTGACCAAGGGGTCGCTAATAAGCGGAATCTACTGTAACTTGAATTTCTTAATTGAAATTACAGTACCTAAAAGCATATTCTGGGAATTGAGCATCTCCCCCAGTCCTCACTGACGGGTTGATACTGAAGGCAGTTTAGACTTGTTGCTAGCACCCTGTGGGATAAGCCCAGCCTCTTGTCTACCAGAAGTTTTTTTTCCCTCTGGCAGCGGAACCAGTGAGGCAGTTCAGCTCTGCCCTACTTGTTAGTTTTATTTCTTTATTTACCATCAATAGTTACTTGGCTTTGTTTTTTATGGGGGAGGTGAGGGGTGACAGCAGAGTACGCTATTTTTGTTTGTATCAATTTCTTTTCCTTCTGTCCTCCTGTTTCTGCCTACTTGAGTCTTTATGTATCTTGGAGTGTTCCTTTCAAGGACCATATGTGAGACCTCCTTCAAATAACCCTCTAGAAATCCACAGGATCAATTAATTTCTTTGGGGCCAGGGTATTAAAGCAGGTTCTTTGTATAAACCAACTATCAATCAGAGTAGGAGACAGCAGTCAGATCATGCCAAAGGATAGTTAAGCTCAAGCGAGAGCTTTAAAAACAATGAAAACCACTGCCTAATTAAAAGGTCCCTTAGTAGGGGAGCTATAGTTGCACCAGATCCCCACTCTGAATTCAGTGTTAAAAGCAGAATAGAACGTTCACCCCCTTACACACCTGTTTCACTTGTTTAAAAACTATTTTAATCTGGTATTATGGCCAAGTTTTAAGAAATAACTAGTGATTAAACATTTGCTTTTTGCATGCCCAAAGCTTGATACCTTATAGCAGTCTGATTTTTGTTGGATGGGGACTCAAAGCTCTTTCAGCAGAGGAATAGGTGTTCCCTGACCCTCTGAAAGTCAGAGGTTGAGGTGTCAATCTTCAGTTTACCATGGTTGAATGTAATCTGGCTCAGACAAAGTGTGTCCAGTTTGTTCTTTTCCCCCTATGGAACATGCAATGTGGAGCATGCTTAAGATTTTGGAAACATGGTTTGTTTTTGTTTTCAGATCATTGTTTTTCTATTTGGTTACAACTTCAATAATGTGACACTTTCTTTTTTGGTTTCTGTTTAGGCAGCCTTGCCAATAAATACATGGCTCAGGGAAAAGCCTCACAGAAGAGGACCCACCAAGAATCATGAGGGGACTGAAGAACTCTGAAATTGCAATACAGGCCATCCAATCACTTCAAAAATTAGGTTCATTTTGGCTAAAGCTTCTGGGCTCACAAGACAGCAGCACAAAACAATCTTCAATTTGAGTTTAAAGAAAACATGGTATTTTATTTTAATTAGATTGCTAAAAGTCCGAGGCAATGGATTTTAATGCAGTGCTCCTACTATGGACTCCTGCTCTTAATAGATTATTTGAACATTTTAATAGAAAGCCATGATGTTCGTATTTGTTTTAGGTAAAACGTGTAGATAAGAGCAGGTGCTCATTTTCAAGATTTTAACATTCAAAGTGCACCAAAATTGCGTGCAAGCCAAATGTTTTATTTTTCTTCAAAAATTGACTTTTTTGAAGGAGGAAGTGCTATTTATTAATGTTGATTGTTTACTGAATCCGTGTGTAAAGTGTTTAAAATGTTTGTGGACTACTACTGATGTATTTGCAAACATTTTATCTGCAGAGAATTGAAAACAAACATTAGTAAACTTTTTTGTCAAACTGTTGTGGACACACTGCCACTGAGTTGGTTTTTTCCCTTTGTGATTTTATGAGTTAATATGCTGCTGTGCTTGTGTACAGAAAGACTGAGAAGCAGGTTAGTCCTGTTTGATGCTGCTAAGAATCTTTCCCAGGGCCTATAAAATGTAACAGACAATTGCTAAAAGGCAGAAAAAAAGTGATAATCAGCGATGGGGGTTAAATGCTTTTCACTTTTCCTAAAAAGTGAAGAGGATCCAACTGCCAGTCAATGATTTAATTAGTGTTGTCATCTTAAAATTTACTTAAAGTCCTTTTGGAGCTGGTACTATACCTTCATACCCCGTTCTTGGGGGGGCAGGAATCAAAACATGGTAAAAATGAAACCACTGTTATTTATGACTTTAAAATAAAAACTTGAAATTTCTACACTTCTCCTTATCTTGTACTTACAATTCCAAGTATTCTTGATACAAATGTAAAATAATATTATCTTAACTACTTATTTAAAGGTGTTATGTTTTAAGACTAATAGTTCCTTTCACCAAATGTCTACATCTTTATTAAAGAGGTAGGCTGGGATTTTCAAAGGGGCCAAGGGAGCTAGGTCCCTAACTTCCATTGAGTTAATGTGTGTGTATATATCCTAAAATTCATCACTTCATAAATCTGTTCACTTACACATTGAGACATTTTAGCCAAAGACTAACAGAAAATGACCACATTCAGGTGATGGTACTTTATCATAAAACTGATATTCAGTCTTTCCTTTGGGGGCTACTTCCAGTTTTTGTTGTACTGCTTATTTGCCTGGCAGCAAAATATAGAAGTTGCTGTGTTCTGTGTATACAATGGTTCAATCAACCCTGTATTTAAAGTTTTCTTCTTTGATTGTGGATGGGAGTGAAAGATAAATGCTTTTATGGAGCTAAATGGCCATAGAGAGATCCCACAGCCCTTCCATAGAAGATATTCATAAAAATCATTATTTGCTCCCTGTCCCCTAGGCTCCCTCCTGCCCCCTCCCCCTCAGTACCTTTTGCCATGAAACATGCAAATATAAAGTCTTCCAGCCTTCAGCTGAAGTTACATTGAGCAAGGTTCTGTGGATGCCTTCACCTTTCATTCTGAAGCTATCTTTCCTCCTTTCACTCTAGCCTGGGTTATTGTTGGGTGTTTCTCTAGGCAGCTATGAATGCAGGACTCTTCCCATAGCCTGGGAACCACAGTCCCAAACCTGAGGCTCATGTCAAAAGCTACAGGTACTTTGGAGTTGAAGTTCACTTCACAACTCAGGTATGTGATATGACAGGATTTTTTTGTGTACTGATCCTGCAAGCCTTCCATATGGGCTCAGTCAAGCTCCCACTGAATCAAGAGATCTAAGATACAGACAACCATTTAACTCAACTACAGAGAAGATGACATTAAATAAAAACACACAAATCAACTGTGATCAGGATATTCAGTCAATATAAAACAAAGTGATAAACTACTCCATCCTTATATATCAGACAGGATGAATTCAGGTGAATAGAATGAGCAAGGAATGTAAAAATCAAAGTCCCCATAAACTCCAAAGGGATTTCTGTGTGCCCAGAAAATGCAGGGTTAGGTTCTAAATTAGCTTTCTCACAGAGGAAGGTGCAGAAAAATTCAGAGTAATACAAACAAAAACATACACTACATATCAATTGCAACAAATTTAGGATGACTTTTTTAAAAAATAACCTATTCCACATTCTCCTTTCAGATACATATAAAGGCAGCATATCTAATTCTTAGCACACAGGCTGAGGTAAAATGAGCACTTGATAAAGTGTTCTAGTCTCAGCCTCACGAGGGGGGATAATTGTTTCATAGGGTTGTGCTGTGAAGAATAGTTTGCTTGTCAGATACTTTGGAGAATGTAGCCCAATACATAAATGCTATTATACATATTTAAGTGACTGGTGAATTTCTTAACACTGTTAGCTATCTAAAGGTGGGTCAAAGAACCAAACTCCAACTTATTAATTTGGCTGCAAGTGTGTGGCCAAAGGATCTGAGTCACACTAATGGCAGCACATGGTAAGAGATAAATAAGGTGGACTGTGTTGAAGAATACATTAGAAAGAAGAGAATTGGGCATCTGTCTTTTTGAATGCACAACTCAGCTGTAGGCAATAAACTCTGTGTGGATTTCCTCCTCCTTTTAGAATCTTGTCCCAAAACTTTAAAATTCAGTATTGTGCTCCTAAGGCTGTGTTTGAATGAATCTGCAGAAGAACTGATTTGAACCTAAGGGCACTTCACAGCTGGTGGGATTTTTGTTCTCCAGAGTAGTTATTTTACTGAGGAATCACATGCTAGTAGCTCTTTTTTCTGATAGGAGCTTCATTTTTACAAAACTGGGATTATTATATAACCAAATCTCTACTGGATAGCACAGTCAGTAAAGCCTGAATTTTCCTGGGGGAGAGGAGGAGAAACCACAGTAAAAAGAAAATATTGCCATGCAAAACATTAAACAGATAGGTTTCAGAGTAGCAGCCATGTTAGTCTGTATTCGCAAAAAGAAAAGGAGTACTAGTGGCACCTTCGAGACTAACCAATTTATTTGAGCATAAGCTTTCGTGAGCTACAGCTCACTTCATCGGATGCATACTGTGGAAAATACAGATGATGTTTTTATACACACAAACCACCCATTTTTTCATGGTTTGTGTGTATAAAAACATCTATACTTTCCACAGTACGCATCCGATGAAGTGAGCTGTAGCTCACGAAAGCTTATGCTCAAATAAATTGGTTAGTCTCGAAGGTGCCACAGGTACTCCTTTTCATTAAACAGATAATACATTTTCTCCCTCAAAACATACAGCATTACATTTTGAGGTTATATCACCTTTATACTGTGGTATGTACGCTATCTACCCACAGCAGTCAGAGTGATGTCAAGTTTAAAGGCAAGCTAAAAATTCAAAGAAAGTAACAGGGAAAATTAGCATCTCTGTTCAAGCATCAGTTTTAACAGGCACTTAATATAATGCCCATTTTAATGCAGGTCTCAAAATACTTTGTTACAACTTCCTATTTTCACATGCTAATGCTTTTCTGAATAATTACCGGAGGCTGAAATTTTTGCGGCTTTGTCTTTGCTTGAGTGAGAGTCTAATTTTATTTAAAATTTGGCTTTAGAATTTAGGTTAAAATGGCTATTTAGATGCCCACAATTATTTGTGGTAATATAACTGACCATTAAATACCACAGGTGGGGGTTGGCTGGAAGTATTGCCTGTGCATTCCCAGACTTTCTAATATTTAGGGTTTTGTTAGTAAATTTATGATTGGAAGGTTTCAAAATATTTGGGTGAATGTTTAGTGTTTATATGCTTCAATTTTCTATTTTTTTTTTTTTGTTCACAAGGAAACTTATATGTAAATTATAGTGGAGGATACCTTCAGTGATGATCCACTTCTCCAGTTGGATTTTAGCATAGATTACTTTTTTGTAAATAAGATTAGAATTACAAGTCCGTGAAATGATCTATAAAAACTCTGCTTTAAGACTGAGGGCCTGAGCCAACTTTCATTGGAGTCAGTGGGAGTTTGTCCATCGATGTGATGCCTGTTCCATTAGTAGCACCCTCGATTTTCTGTATGGAGACATCCAACTGAACATATTTCGAAGAGCATATTGCACTTTTAAATTGTAATATTCATAATGTGTTGCTGACACTGAAGAGAGGCTACGTGCTTGCTCTGTTAGCCAATTTGTACGCACACAAACGTACTTTTGTATACACAGTTAAGCCATTACTATTGGAAAATATGGCTCTGAGGCTAAATATTCTTAAGTATAAATCAAGATGGCAGCTGTTTAAACTCACCTGATACTGTTTTCTTTAGCTATAGAGAAAACAGCTTTGCCTTCTTATGTCTCCTTGGGATGTTTCATGCCTCTCTGATCATCTTTCACTGCACCACCCCCATGTCTTTGCTGAATATTTGACATGTTCTCTCAGCATATTAGGATTGGATATGAGGGAGGCAAAAGGAAGGCCTTTCCTTTAAAAAATAATTGTTACGTTTTAAATATAATACACCGTCAACATCCCCAGCACCTAACCTAGCACATAACTGAAAGGTTCAACTGAACACCAGAAAAAGTTATTGACTATTTTATTCTTACAAGAGAGGCAACACTTGTCCCAGTGGTCATTCATTACAGGTGACTATTTTATTGAGAAAAGCAAGTAAAGAAGATTAATATTGATTTATGCCCTGCAATCTAAAATATATTGCACCCCGTCTGTGTAAAAGTTTTTATTCACAAGAACTACATTAATTCATCAAGAATTTATGCTTGTTTTTAAGTTTAATTGTGAAACCATCACTCCTGAGCAGTTAAACTTTAAAAAAAACTTAGGACAAATGCCTCTGCATCAGAGAGTAAGTACAAATAAATCTAGACAGTTGGTGTTGCTTGGGCACACATTAGCTAGCAATAGGGAATATTAAGGAGAAAGATGACACAGCTGAGGAGGATCTTGCTGAAGTATGAAGCAACTAAAATAGGTCTCCATCTTTAAGTTGTTAAATCTTTGCTCCAAATATTCACACTCCCACACTGCAGCAATAGAGATTATGGCTGGTGTTGCTTTTCTTCCCATTAACCTTTATCCCAGAATCATAGGACTGCAATGGACCTTGAGAGGTCATCCAGTCCAGTCTCCTACACTCATGGCAGGAATAATCATCATCTAGGCCATTCCTGACAGGTGTTTGTCTAACCTGCTCTTAAAAATCTCCAATGATAGAGATTCCACACCCTCCCTAGGCAATTTATTCCAGTGCTTAACCACCCTGACAGTTAGGAAATTTTTCCTGATGTCCAACCTAAACCGCCCTTGCTGCAATTTAAGCCCATTGCTTCTTGTCCTATCCTCAGGAGATTAAGATGACCAATTTTTCTCCCTCCTCCTTGTAACAACCTTTTATGTACTTGAAAACTTATTTCCCCCCTCAGTCTTCTCTTCTCCAAACTAAACAAACCCGATTTTTTCAATTTTCTGTCATAGGTCATGTTTTCTAAACTTTTAATCATTATTGTTGCTCTTCTGTGGACTCTCTCCAATTTGTTCGCATCTTTCCTGAAATGTGGTGCCCAGAACTGGACACAATACTCCAGTGTGGCCTCATCAGCACAGAGTAGAGTGGAAG
The DNA here is from genome assembly GCF_965152235.1 of Eretmochelys imbricata. Classification (NCBI taxonomy): domain Eukaryota; kingdom Metazoa; phylum Chordata; order Testudines; family Cheloniidae; genus Eretmochelys; species Eretmochelys imbricata. The sequence continues at coordinate 90,453,433 of NC_135576.1, forward strand.
AATTACTCCACGTGTCTTGCTTACAACACTCCTGAAAGTACATCCCAGCATGACATTCGCGTTTTTATGCAACAGCGTTACACTGTTGACTCATATTTAGCTTGTGGTCCACTATGACCCCCAGATGCCTTTCCGCAGTACTCCTTCCTAGGCAGTCCATTTCCCATTTTGTATGTGTGCAACTGATTGTTCCTTCCTAGGTGGCATACTTCGCATCTGTCCTTATTTAATTTCATCCTATTTACTAGCATTTCAAGTTCTTCCTGCTTATTCTCCATACTTCTTGCACTAGCATACAGACATCTAAGATACTGATTAGATTCCTCCCCCTCCCCCCCCCCCGCCGGTTCTGCCTTCTCTCCTTTAACCCTGCTGTAACACCCCACGCTCCCCCCAAATTCTGACCCTTTTCCCAGGTCTCCAAGGCTTTGACTTACCTGTGGGCTTTGCTCACCTGCCCCCTTCAAACCTAGTTTAAAGCTCTCCTCTCTAGGTTAGCCAGTCTGTATCCAAATATGCTGTGATAAATGAAGCGGGGATAGCTCCCTTTTATGGACACCAAGCCAGCCAGTTAGCTGTAAAAATCCCTCTTGGTAGCTGTTCTCTGCTTGCTTTACCTGTAAAGGGTTAAAAAGCCTCCCTGGGCAGGTTTTTAAAAAAAAAAAAAGTGGGCACCTGACCAAAAGAGCCAATGGGAGGGCTAAAACTTTTTAAAATTTGGAAAAACCTTCCCTTTGTTGTCTGTTGTTCTCTTTGGGCTGCAGGGACACAGAGCAGCAATGCTATAAGCAGGAACGCTGTGTAAGGTTTGAACCAGGTATGAAAAATTATCTTCCATACCTAGAAGGAATCATTGGGACAGGGAATGTTTAGATAGATGCGATCAGGTTTATTTCGGCTTGTGGATCTCCTCTGTGCTAACCCCAGATGCTTTTGTTTGCTTGTAGCCTTTAAGCTGAACCCCCAAGAAAGCTCTTTTGGGTGCTTAATTTTTGGAATTGCTCCTTTAAAATCTAGCAAAAGTCTAAGTTCCAGATGTATTTTCTTCCTTTTTGTTTTTAATAAAATTTACCTTTTTAAAGAACAGAACTGGATTTTTGGTGGCCTAAGAGGTTTGTACATACGTTGTTTAATTAGCTGGGGGCAACAGCTAATTTCCTTTGTTTTCTTTCTTAGCTCTTCCCCAGAGGGGGGTGAAAGGGCTTGAGGGTACCCGACAGGAATTCCCAAGTGCTCCTTCCTGGGTCCCAGGGTTTTTTTTGTATTTGGGTGGTGGCAACGTTTACCAAGCCAAGGTCAGAGAAAAGCTGTAACCTTGGGAGCGCAATAGAAGCCTGGAGTGTCAAGTATTAATTTTTAAAATCCTTGTGGGCCCCCATCTTCTGCACTCCAAGTGTCAGAGTGGGGATTCAGCCTTGACATATGCTCGTCCCCTTCTTTGATAGGTGGGCCCCATCTCTGCTTAGCAGTCCTTCCTGGAACAGCATCCCATGGTCAAGGAAGCTGAAGCCCTCCTGGCGACACCATCTTCGCAGCCAGGCATTCACCTCCAGGACGCACCTCTCTCTGCCTGGGCCCCTACCCTTGACCAGAAGGATCGAAGAGAACACCATCTGCGCTCCCATCTCCTTCACCCTTACTCCCAGAGCCCTGTAGTCTCTTCTCATCTGCTGAGGGTCAGACCCCACAGTATCATTAGTGTCCACATGGATAAGTAGCATGGGGTAATAGTCAGAGGGCCGGATGATCCTCGACAATCCCTTCATAACATCTCAGATAAATAAAGTAGGAACGAAACCAAGGGGAGAGGGCATGAGAACCAGTAGCCTGCACATGGTGCAGGACAGATAGCTCCAAAGCCATGCACACAGCCCCTCCTACAAATCCCAGGGAAAGACTACCATAGGAACAGAAGCAAAGAGGAAAAAATACATGTCAGCAGTGCCCCCACGTGTAATATATATACATATACATTATACATACACACTATCTTTGCTCCTCCATTTTTCAACAATATATTAAACTGGAGTGTAGGACAATGGGGAACAGAGACATCAAAGAGAGCATGAGAAGCTGTGGTGTACCAAGGCGGATGCAGCAAGCTATCTTTAACACAAATTAACACAGTCAGCTAACTCACTGCTCCTTCCATATCACACTGGGATGGAACAAAAGAGATCTTTCTGTAACACTATCAAAGACTGTGGAGATGATCGTTCACATTTCTTCTGCTTTCAGTAGTGGGACTTTTAAGTAAAACTCAAAGATATAGATGTACTCTTGTTTGAATTCTTAACACAGATGAAGCTACACTACATCAGTCACACAGCTTCACTATAGCCAATCAAATAAGTGTACTTATTAACTAGTTTCAATACAGTCCATCTTATTGGCATAGTAGCTGTGACATGAGTCTCAGGTTTGGGATTTTGGTTTTCAGGCTACGGGAGGAGTCCTGCATTCATAGCTGTCTAGAGAAACACTCTCCCTCTCCAACTAGCTCTCCAAAGGAACAAGAAAAAAAAAAACCCAACCACCACCCAGGCTGGTGTGGAAGGGGGAAGGTTGGCTTCTCCTTCGAGGGGTGTCCCTGTGGGCGCTCCACTTCAGGTGTCCATGCGCTCTGCTTGTAACTGGAGATTTCTAGTAGCAGTGCCTAGTGGGGTCGCGCATGGGCTGTCACCATCTCGTGCTGCCTCAGGCAGTTACGTAGTGCTGCGTGACCAACTGTACCTCAGTTCCTTCTCTACTGCCTTTGGCTTCAGTCAGAGCAATTAGCAGCATCTCTTACCTATTTTTAGATAACTATAAAGCTATGTTAATAGTCAAATGAGATAGAAATAATTAAAAAAAGCATAAAGGGTAAGAATGACTTTCTTTATCCCCCTTATTAGGAAAATAAGTTTAGGCTTCTATAATGTTACTGCTCCCCTTCTCAGTGAGGGACAGAACCTGTCTGGCATGCCCAGATTGCTGGGATTTAAACGCTCCCTGACTTGCAGGCTGTCAATCCCTATTTCTGACAGACATGCACGGTGTGTCTGCTATCTGGGTGAGATACATATCCCTCAAAAGTGTCCACATTGCGGTAATCTAAAGGCCAGAACAAGAAAAGTGAGAGATCTTCAATGTAAGATCCTTATGATGGAGAAATCTCTGCAACCTGCCTCGGACCCTGCCCGGCCACTGTCAGCCTCTGAAAGAGGTCCTGCCTCAACAGCCCCTACAAAAGAGCCTTTGTCCAAGAAGGCTACAAAAAAGCAGGCTCAGACTTCACCAGTGGGAATCTGCTAAGAAAAAGTGTTCCCCAATTGCCAAGTCTACGTCGGTACCGACCGCCAGAGAGCGAAAGACCATAAGCGAGAAAGCTCTGACGGAGGCTTACAGCACAAAGTAAAACCCTCCGCCTCAGTACCCAGAGATCCAAGAAGACACTCGGCACTGAGCGACGCAATGAAACCACCTGTGGTACCTACACAGCACAACACAAGATCCTCGGCACCAGCAGCTACTACTCACACTCCTGTACTGCCAGCAATGCAGACATCGGTACTGGCATTCATGGTACCACACCAATTCTTGAGGAGACCAGTATATCTGTATGCCTTAACACTGGAGTCCCTGCTCCTCAGTACCAATAGCATTCCAACTCAATCGGTACTGAGCTGGCTGACCACTCCACCTAGATCGGCTCCCCATCTCCAGTGATGATGATGATGAGGATGAAGGGGAGATATGTGCACCTCATCACTCCTCACACAGACCAGGTCCATCCCACCAAACAGGATACCACTCATCTTCAGATGCACATAGCTGGTATGGGCACCCAGGGGCGCCACCTCCCATGTCATTCTCACTAAATTGGCCCTACTGGGACCTGTAGGCAGTATATAGGGCACAACATCGCAAGTCCCCCAGCCCACCAAAATCGAGAGCACCACAATCTCCATCACCACCTATACCAGGATCCTCAGAAACGCAGGAGGAGGTGACTGAAGAAAATGAGGAAATCTCAGACCAAGAAGCCTTACCACCACCGAACCAGACATCATCACCAGATAAAACTATAATGTCCCCACCCCCTACCACAAGGGATGACTTCACGCAATTCCAGAAACTCTTCAAAAGGGTGGCTGTCCCTGACCATATCCCTAGAAGAGGAACCTGAATCGCAGCATAAACTACTGGATATTCTTCAGACATCTACCGTGACAAAGGTAGTGTTGCTGATTAAAGACGCTATTATGGAGCCTGCCAAAACCATCTGGCAGACACAAGCAACATCACACCCGTCATGCAAAAGATCGGATAAGAAATACTATGTGCCATCTAAGGGAGTGGAGTTCTTGTTAACACACACCACATCAAACTCACTAGTGGTGGAAGCTATAAATGAGAGGAGAGAGCAACGCCATACTATAATAACCCCGTATGACAGAGAATGGAAGAGGTTAGACCTCTTTGGTCACAAGGTGTATTCATCTGCAACACTGCAGTTTTGCATAGCTAATTATGGAGCCCTACTGTCAAAATACACACATACAATATTTTCGAGAATGTCAGAATTTATTGGCAGCTTACCAGAAGACAAAAAAGAACAAATTAAAGCCAACATCGCCGAAGGCCATCTCACCGCCAGGACAGCATTGCAGATCTCACTTGACTCTGCGGAAACAGCGGCATGCTCCATTGCAACATCAGTGGTCATGCACCGTGCATCAAGGCTTCATTTCTTGGGGTTTCCGAGAGAGGTTCAGTCAACGGTTGAGGACCTGCCCTTCAAAGGCCCAAAACTATTTGCGGCCAAAACTGACGAGTCCCTTCGTATTCTGAAGGACTCTAGGGCAACATTAAAATCCCCGGGCATCTACACACCTGCAAATACAAAGAAACAGGATAGGTATTATACACAGAGATTCCCATTGCCACGTACACACAACCACACAGGAAGTTTGACCAACACCACAAGCAAAGCAGACCAGACATCGACAAAACCAGAATCAACCTTCGACGTCCCAACAATCCACCTTGAAACAGCATTCTTGAAGGTATGGTCGAGGGCACGAGACAATCACTCATTCTAACGCTGGAACTATCTCCCGACCATTTGGGTATGGCTTGTCACTGTTTTACCGAGTCTGGCGCACCATCACTGCAGACAAATGGGGTTTTGGAAATTCTCCAAACTGGTTATTTCACCCCTTTGATCTCCATCCCACCTCCCCATCCCTCTTCAGGGACCCCTCTCATGAATACCTGCTGCAACAGGAAGTGAACCACATTACACACCTAGGCGCAGTGGCACAAGTACCAACACAGCACAGAGGCAAAGGTTTTACTCACACTATTTTCTAACAGTGGAGGCCCATCCTGGACCTAAGAAAACCCAACAAATTTGTAAAACCCAATATTTCAAAAATGGTGACACTAACAACTATAATCCTAGCATTAGGAAAGGGGGACTGGCTCTCGGCCCTCAACCTACAGGACACATATTTCTATGTTACCATTACACAGAAGATTGCTAAGGTTCACCCTAGGAAAACACTTCCAATACAAAGTACTACCCTTCAGCTTACTGACCCCCCGAAGGCCCTTCCCCAAAGTTTTAGCAGTGGTGGCAGCACACCTCTGCAGACATGGAGTCATGATATTTCTGGACAACTGCCTCATAAAGGCCCCAACACAAAGCTATAAATGCCACACAGAGTATGATAACCCTTTTTTACGATTACAAACAAACACACAAAAGTTAACACTGATACCTGTCCAGAAACTGGAATTCATTGGAGCATGTCTTGACTGTTCAACAGCTACAGCAACCCTACCTCATCAACACTTCATCACGCTAGTCAACTTAATATCAACAGTGACAGACAGTCCACAAACATCTGCCAGAACATGCCTACAACTTTTGGGACATATGTCAGTGATGTTGTTTGTCGTCAAACACGCCAAGCTACACGAGATGCCTGCAGGCCTGGCTTCGAACAGTGCACATACCACACAGGCACACCCTAAGCAGACATCTCACAACGGCAAACAAGGTAAAGGACTCCCTAAAATGGTGGACACAATTGAAGAACATCTGTACAGGAATCCCATTTCTACAAACGACTCCAACAGTTACAATTCACCAGGGATGCCTCCCTAATAGGCTAGGAAGTGCATTTACTCAACAACACAGTCCAAGGCCGATGGTCCCCACTGGAGTCCAACATGCACATAAACTTGCTGGAACTAAGGGCAGTCCACAACGCATACGAGCACTTTCTACCACTAATAAAAAAAAAAGCCATCAGGATCCTCAAGGACAATGTAGTGTGCATGTTTTACATAAACGTCAAAGAGTTGGGGGGAGGAGCACAATTACACTCCCTATGCACAGAGGCGATACTGCTCTAGAATTGGTACATCGACATATCAGTATCCTACCTGCTGGGATGTCAGAACACAAAAGCAGATGTACTAAACAGAGTTTTCACAGAATCATGAGTGGGAAATGGACCCTGGAGTTCTACCTACGATATTCAAACTGGGGATTCCCTACCATAGACCTCTTTGCAACAGCACAGAACACCAAGTTCCCACAATATTGCTCCAGAGCTGGACTGGGACCCCATTCCCTAGGCAATGCTCTCCTCGTCAAATGGGATGCACCATTAATGTATGCATTTCCTCCTTCCTATTCCTAACCTGGGTCCTAAACAAGATCAAGGAGACAAATCCAAAGTCATCCTAATAGCACCTAGATGGTCCAGACGAACATGGTTACCATACCTGTAAAAGATGGCAGTATGCCCACCTTGAAATCTTCCTCTCATACCTCATCTCTTCTCCCAAGATGCGGGACACATCCACCATCCCAACCTCAATACTTCACCTCAAGGGCTGGCTACTCCAGGGCTGAGAGGAAATGAAATGACCTGTTCAGAGGAAGTAAAAGACATCTTACTGAACAACAGTAGACCAAATACAACAGGGGTTCTCAAACTTTTGTACTGGTGACCCCTTTCACATAGCAAGCCTCTGAGTGTGACCCCCCCCTTATCAATTATAAACACTTTTTAATGTATTTAACGCCATTATAAATGCTGAAGGCAAAGCAGGGTTTGGGGTGGAGGCTGACAGCTCGCAACACCCCACGTAATAGCCTCGCGACCCCCTGAGGACTCCTGACCCCGAGTTTGAGAACCCCTGAAATACAAGATAGACATATATTCATAAGTGGAAATGGTTCAATATATAGTGCCAGGACAAATATCACATCAACATTCTCCTCTTTACCAAGGGCACTGGATTACATATTAGAACTAAACAAACTGGGGCTTCTCCACAAGCTCCATCAAGGTACACTTGGCAGCTATATCACAGCTTTCCATGATAAGGTGGATGAGTCACCATATTCACCCACCTAACAACTAAATGTTTCCTCAAGGGCATTGAGAACACTTATCCTGAAATAAGGAACCCATCTCCTATGTGGGACCTCAACCTGGTCTTACACGGACTTATGGAAAACCCATTTGAGCCACTGGCCACCTGTTCATTACTCCACCTATCTATGAATGTGGCTTTCCTCATCGCCATTACGTCCACCAGACATGTGGGAGAACTAGGTGCCCTAATGGCACATCCCCTAGCCCCTCCATACACAACTTTCTTTAAAGATAAAGTTACCTTAAGACCACGCCCCAAATTCCTACTGAAGGTTACCTCCCCCTTTCATTTGAACCAACCCATTTACTTACCTGGATTTTTTCCAAAACCTCATGCAGACAAAAGAGGCATCACTCTAGGCACTGGTCGTTCCAAGAGCATTAGCTTTCTACATTGAAAGAACAAAAATGTTTAGAAAATCACTGAGATTATTTGTCTCTATAACAGAATGATCAAAAGGGCAAACCATCTCAGAACAGAGACTATCCGAGTGGATATCAGGATGCACATCCACTTTTGTTATCAAAAGCATCAATTACAAGCCCCAACAGGACCAGCACACTTTACCAGAGAACTTTCAGCATTGATAGCTTTTCTCAACAACATCCCCATTATTGATGTTTGCAGAGCATCAACCTGGGCATCAGCCCACACATTCACAAAGCACAATAGAGCAACAGTCATCATCAGACGCTCTATTTGGACTCTCTGTTTTACCAACTATCACTAACACAACTCTGAAGCCCCACTCTTCTACTAAGGGGCACTGCTCAGTCACCTAAAGTGGAGCACCCACAGAGACACTCTTTAAAAAAAAGAAGAGAGGGTTATTCATCTTGTGCAGCAACAGAGGTTACTCAAGATGATTGTCTCTGTAAGTACTCCACTATCCTCCCTCCTCCCCTCTAGTTTGGAGTTTCATGCTAGATTCTCTGAGGTAGAAAAGGATCCGAGGGACGGTTGGTCATGCAGCACTATGTAACCGCCTGAGGTGGCGCAAGAAGGCGATGGTGCATGCGCGACCCAACTAGGCACTGCTACTACAAATCTCTGATGTCAAGTGCAGGGTGCATGGACACCTGAAGTGGAGCACACACAGGGACAACCATCTCGAAGAACCTCAGTTATTGCATAAGGTGAATAACCCTTTCTTCAGAATGAAAGATGAGAGCATCCACAGGACCAGCCTTCAGCTGAAGTCAGGATTAGCAAGGAAGATTTCATAGCTGGATACTTCATGGCAAAAGGTACCAAGGTGAAGGGGGCAGGAGGGAGGCTATGGAACAGGGAGCAAAAATGATTTTTATGAATATCTTCTATGGAAGGGCTGTGGGGTCTCTCTATGGCCACTTAGCTCCATAGAAGCTTTTATCTTTCACTCCCGTCCACAATCAAAGAAGAAAACTTTAAATACAGGGTCATTTGAGCCATTGTATACACAGAACACAGCAACTTTTATATTTTGCTGCCAGGCAAATAAACAGTACAACAAAAACCATAAGTATCCCACAAAGGAAAGACTGAATTTTAATTTTATGATAAAGTACCACTAGCTATGAAGTTGAAGTGAACTTGACAAACATTCCATCACCTGAATGTGGTCATTTTCTGTTATTCTTTGGCTAAAATTTCTCTCAATGTGTAAGTGAACAGATTTATGAAGTGATGAATTTTAGGGGACACACACACACACGGAGAGTTGGGGACCTAACTGCCTTGCCCCTTTGAAAATCCCAGCCTAGGTCTTTAATAACGATGTAGACATTTGGTGAAAAGAACTATTAGTCTTAAAACAGAACACCTTTAAATAAGTAGGTAGAGTAAAATGACATTATCCTATGTTCCTATTGAATTTTGCACTTGTAGCAAGAATACTTGGAACTGTAGGTACAAGATAAGGAGAAAAGTAGAAAATTCAAGTTTTAACTTTTTTTTTATTTCAAAGTCATAAATAACAGCGGTTTCATTTTTTCCCTGTATTGATTCCTACTCCCCCGAGAACAGGGTATGAAGGTATAGTACCAGCTCCAAAAGGACTTCAAGTAAATCTTAAGACAACACTAATTAAATCCTTGATTGGCAGTTGGATCTTTTTCACTTTTTAGGAACAGAGAAAAGCATTTAACCCCCATCCCCAATTGCTGATTATCACTTTTTTCTGCCTTTTAGCAATTGTGCCTGTTGCATTTTATAGGCCATGGGAAAGATTCTTAGCAGCATCATACAGGACTAATCTGCTTCTCAGTCTTTCTGTACACAAGCAAAGCAGCATATTAACTCATAAAATCACAAAGAGAAAAAAACAACTCAGTGGCAGTGTGTCCACAGCAGTTTCACAAAAAAGTTTACTAATGTTTGTTTTCAATTCTCCGCAGATAAAATGTTTGCAAATACATCAGTAGTAGTCCACAAACATTTTAAACACTTTACACAAGGATTCAGTAAACAATCAACATTAATAAATAGCATTTCCTCCTTCAAAAAGTCAATTTTTGAAGAAAAATGAAACATAATATTTGGCTTGCACGCAATTTTGGTGCACTTTGAAAGGGTCATGTTGAATGTTAAAATCTTGAAAATGAGCACCTGCTCTTATCTACACGTTTTACTTAGTAAACAAATACAAACATCATGGCTTTCTATTAAAATGTTCAAATAATCTATTAAGAGCAGGAGTCCATAGTAGGAGCACTGCATTAAAATCCATTGCCTCGGACTTTTAGCAATCTAATTAAAATAAAATACCATGTTTTCTTTAAACTCAAATTGAAGATTGTTTTGTGCTGCTGTCTTGTGAGCCCAGAAGCTTTAGCCAAAATGAACCTAATTTTTGAAGTGATTGGATGGCCTGTATTGCAATTTCAGAGTTCTTCAGTCCCCTCATGATTCTTGGTGGGTCCTCTTCTGTGAGGCTTTTCCCTGAGCCATGTATTTATTGGCAAGGCTGCCTAAACAGAAACCAAAAAAGAAAGTGTCACATTATTGAAGTTGTAACCAAATAGAAAAGTAATGATCTGAACACAAGATTTTGGAAGCACCGCTTGTTTTTAAGTGTGCTCTACATTGCATGTTCCACCCTAAGGGGAAAGAACAGAAACTGGACAAACTTTTGGAACCTGTGGAACTCTTTTCCAGAGGATGTTGTGAAAGCCAAGACTATAACAGAGTTCAAAAAAGAACTAGATAAATTCATGGAGGATAGGTCCATTAACGGCTATGAGCCAGGATGGGATCCCTAGCCTCGGTTTGCCAGAAGCTGGCAATGAGTGACAGGGGATGGATCACTTGATGATTACCTGTTCTGTTCATTCCCTCTGAGGCACCTGGCAATTGGTCACTGTTAGAAGACAAGATACTGGGCTAGATGGACCTTTAGTTTGACCCAGGATGGCTGTTTTTACGTTCTTACTTTGGTCTGAGCCAGATTAGATTCAACTAAAATGTCTAAAAATCACTCCTCATTTTTAAAAACTTGGCTGTAATAGCTAATTAATTTTTTTTTTTTAAAGCAAGTGAAACAGATGTGTGTAAGGAAGTAACAGTCCTGTTCTGCTTCTAACACAGAATTCACGGAGTGGGGATCTGGTGCAAATATAGCTCCCTTACTAGGGGATCTTTTTACTTGTCAGCCGGCAGTGGTTCGCATTGTTTTTAAAAGCTCTCTCTTGAGCTTAACTATCCTTTGTCATGATCTGACTGCAGTCTCCTACTCTGATTGGTAGTTGGTTTGTACAAAGAACCTTTAATGCCTTGGCCCCTAAGAAATTGATCCAAAAAACAAACACACCCTATTGATGGTAAATAAACAAATAAAACTAAACAAACTAGGGGAATGCTGAACTGCCTCCTGGTTCTGCTGCCAGAGGAAAAAACTCTGGTGGACAAAGAGGCTGGGCTTAGCCCAAAGGGTGCTAGCAACAAGCCTGAACTGCCTTCAGTATCAACACAGAAAGCAGAGCTCCCATCAGTGAGGACTGGGGGAGATGCTCATTTCCCAAAATATGCTTTTAGATACTGTAATTTCAATTAAGTAATTCAAGTTACAGTAGATTGCATTTATTAGCGACCCCTTGGTCAACAGCAAAATCTTGCCATTATCCAGCAGTTGCCAGTAAGTGGAAGGTGGCTTTGCAAGGCTGCAGCTAAGGAAGGAAGTGCTGGGAAGTACATTCCCTGGCTGCAGCCCTGCAACCGGCCTGCGAGTAGGGCAGCAGCAGGGAGAGGGGGCTGCAGCCCAGTTGCTGCAGGCCTCTGGGGCTGCCCTGTACTTCTCACTGTGCTCTCCGGGGATCAGAACTCAGCACGTCTCACTGCTTCCTTCCCTGACTGCACCTCATAGCAGGCTGCAGCCTGAAGAGCACAGGGAGAGCTACCATGCAGCTCTGGCATCTAGCCGCCCTCCAGCTACTGCGCTGCTCCCCCTCAGCTCGCAGCCCCTTACCTCCTGTGCAATCCCCGTGTGCAGGCAGGCTTGCAGCCAGAGAAGCTGTCTTCCCACTTTTTCCCGTGTGGCTGCAGTTTTGCAAACCTGCCTGTGATGGGTGCACTCAGCATGTCCCAGTGCCTCCTTTTATGGCTGCAACCCTGAGAACCTGCCTGCAGCTTGCATCTTTCTTTAAAGAAAAAAAAAAGTAGGGGGATGGGGGGTGGGTTGATAAGTGGCATGCCACTGCCAATATCCAAATCCCACGAACATTAAAAAGTCAATGGGACAGGATTGGGTCCCAGAAAAATGCTGCTATTAATCAGAAGTTGTTAATATCCGGGTTGCTGTTCAGTGGAATCTAATGTACAAACCTGTTTGGGAACTCAAGAACACTTTTCCTTTTTGTTTCTTCTTTTCCTCATATAAAACTATTCCCTAAAAGAGAGCCATATAGAGATAAGTGAACACATAAAATTCAACTATTAGGCAGGGAACAGTTGATTGGATTACAGATAAATAGTGCTGTACCTACAAAAAGGTGTATCGTAGTTGAAAACTTGAGCCAAACTGGAGTTTACTACTGTAAATGGCTTTAAGTATACTTAAGAAGAACGTGATTCAGAACAGTGGTTCTCAACAGGGGGTCCGTGGCCCCCTGGGGACCAACAAACCTTTTCAGGGGGGCCACAGGGCCCCATGGCTAAAACCCAGGACCCGATCTCCAGCATCTCCCACGGGGCTGAAGCTGGGAGCCATGGCGTTGAAGCCCCAATTCTCGGCACCCCCCACAGGGCAGAAGCTCTGAGCCCATGGGCAGAGTTGGGGGGCACAGAGGATGCTACTCTACCCTGCAAAACTACAGTGCAAAAGCAGGACTGTCCCAGGGCAGCTCCACCCACGCTCTCCCTTTGTGCCCTCCCCCCCCCCCCCCCGCCCCACCTTCCTCTCCCTGCCCCCAGGCCAGGTCGAAGGCAGGAAGCCAGAGCCGGGCAGTGCAGGACATCTGCTGGTCTGGCTGACATCATTTAGCAGGCAGCATGTTCCCTCATCTCCTGCTGGTGCAAGGGGTTGAAGCTGCTCCTCAGCTCCCCACCTCTTTGGTCACGCAGCTGGTAAGAGCTGCCTAGGCAGGGAGACCCGACTCCATGGCTGGCGGAGCCCTCGGGGAACAGGGACGGCAGAGAAGCCCTCCCTGTAACGTCAGGTACCCACTCCCTGCACTCTAAGGTACCCCTCCCTGCCCACACATAGTCCCTAGCTACCCCTTCCCTGCACCCTGAGCTACCCTCTTCCTGTGTGCAGCCCTCAGCTACACGCCCTGCCTGAACATAGCTCCTACCTGCCCTTCTCTGCACCCTGAGCTGTTTTCAAACTTTTTGAGCTGAGACCTCACCACCCCACTCCCTGAGTTATAATTTTTGGTTGTGTCCCCGCCCACCCTCCACAACCCAGACAGGCTGGGTGGCCTGCTGAGGTGAATCAGGGGATGGAGGTGGCGCTCCCTCCCTGGACCCCGCCATACAGAACTGGCCCAAGCCCCATTGGCCCCTGCCCACCCAAAATAGAAGTCAAATTACACCTATGCCAGAAGCCCCCGCAACCCCTGAGCCAGAGCCCTGACTCCCTCCCAACCAAACTGGGCCCTGGAGTTTTTATAGCATGTTGTCAGGGGCCTCAGAAAGAAAAAGGTTGAGAACCTGATTCAGAAAATTATGCAGTGTTGACCTGATTTACTCTACCAGCATGTTTAACAGCACTGGTTGAAGAAGGGGATCCACACAGACTTTCTGACTTAGATCCACCTGAGAAATTAAAATACAGTGAAAATTTATTGAAAAGATAAAAATATTACCTTCCAATTAGAAACTCCAACAACTTATCATTATCTATATAAAGGCACTTGTATGCATGCCTCACCTCCCATCACCATAGTATCCCAGCACCTCACAATCTTTAGTGTATTTAACCTCAACACCCTTAAGAATTAGGGAAGAACTATTATCCCCGTTTGACAGAACTTAGGCACAGAGAGAGAAGTGACTTGCCCAAGGTCACACAGTAAGCCAAGGGAGACCAGGGAATTGAACTTTGCCCCCTTACCACTGGATCACAGAGAACACTTTTGGGGCCATACAGAAAACAAAGTACAAAAGATTTAATCAACAGGACCACCCTCTCCAACACACATGTAATGATAGGCAACGGCCACCTCTCTGTGATTAATGTAGTTTACATATACATTCGACAACCTCATCACCACACTTATATGCTAGAAGTGACAAAGGTCAATATACAGCAGGTCACCTGGACTGAAAAACAGCTGAAGCTGCTCCCACAGCAATGAATACACAGTAGAATGCAGTAAAATATATTTTAGTCTTCACTCTCCCTATGTCACACTTCAGAGATGGGACAGAAGAAGTGAATTTTTAAGAGGAATGTGAATGAGGTATGAGGAAATCTGACCAATTAGGTTTGGGAAGTGAATTCCAGGGGTAGGGCACAGGATTTAAAAGAGACATGGAGAAACGTGTGAGATAAGGTGGCACTGGCAGAATGAAGCTAGCACTGGCAGAATGAGGGGACAAGGGGAAATATGAAAGGAGACAGTTCAGAGACACAAAGCCTTGACGGTAAGTACAAGATGTTTATATCTGATGACAGTGAGGTGGAAAACTAGACAAGTGACTCAGGGTCAGACACAGGGTGCAGCACAGATATGAAACTTCATTTCAGATCTATTTGGCTAGAATCCTTGAATACCTTTTCTTCTTCATCTTTAGTTGACAGACAATAGGTGATGTACGTAATGGAGCATCTACACAGACACTGCACCACCCTAATTACATAGACCTAAGCACTACGCCTCTCACACAGGTGGAGTTGTTAGGTTGCTGTAGTGGGTGACTTACATCAGTGGGAGCAATGCTGTAGCGTAAAATAGGCCTGATTTGAGACTCTCCTCATGGAGAGAATTGATATGACAAATGCTGCTTTAAATGGCCAGGAAGAAGAGGAACTTTTTTCAATGGCTTTAAATGCTCTGGGGGCTTATGTAAAGGTTCCAAGGAGGGCATCTTACCACCTCGGGAGATACTGCAATTCTCTATTCCTTCAGAGGCTAGTGATTAACAAAGGGGGCACCCCCTCACCTTTTCTTAGGAAAGGGCTCTACTTTAAATGAGTCCTACAAAAAGTGGAAACTAGGTCAAATAAAGGATGAATATAAACAAATAACACATGTATGTAAGGACAAAATTAGAAAGGCCAAGCCGCATAATGAGATTAAGCTACTAGAGATGTAAATGGTACCAAAAAAACATTCTACAAATACTTTAGAAGCAAGAGGAAGACCAAGGGCAGGATAGGTCTGTTACTCAACGAGGGGGGAACAACACTAACAGAAAATGTGGAAATGGCATAAGTGCTATATGACTTCATTTCAGGTTTTCACAAAGAAGGTTGGTGGCGATGGAACATCTAACATAGTGAATGCCAGTGAAAATGAGGTAGGATCAGAGGCTAAAATAGGGAAAGAACAAGTTAAAAATTACTTAGACAAAAATTACTTAGATGTCTTCAAGTCACCAGTGCCTGAAGAAATACATCCTAGAATACTCAAGCAGCTGACTGAGGAGATATCTGGGCCATTAGCAATTATCTTTGACAAGTCATGGAAAACAGGAGAGATTCCAGAGGACTGGAAAAGGGCAAATTAGTGCCCATCTATAAAAAGGGAAATAACGACAACCCAGAGACTAGTCAGCTTAACTTTGGTACCCTGAAAGATAATGGAGCAAATAATTAAGCAATCAATTTGCAAACACCTAGAGGAAAATAAGGTGATAAGTAACTGTCAGCATGGATTTCACAAGAACAGATCTTGTTAAAACAACCTAATAGCTTTCTTTGACAGGGTAACAAGGGCCCCACACTACAAGAAGGATGTGAAAAAATTGGAAAACGTCCAGCGGAGGACAACAAAAATGATTAGGGGACTGGAACACACGACTTATAAGGAGAGGCTGAGGGAACTGGGATTGTTTAGTCTGCAGAAGAGAAGAATGAGGGGGGGATTTGATAGCTGCTTTCAACTACCTGAAAGGGGGTTCCAAAGAGGCTGGATCTAGACTGTTCTCAGCGGTAGCAGATGACAGAACGAGGACTAATGGTCTCAAGTTGCAGTGGGGGAGGTTTAGGTTGGATATTAGGAAAAACTTTTTCACTAGGGGGGTGGTGAAGCACTGGAATGCGTTACCTAGGGAGGTGGTGGAATCTCCTTCCTTTGAAGTTTTTAAGGTCAGGCTTGACAAAGCCCTGGCTATGATGATTTAGTTGGGGATTGGTCCTGCTTTGAGCAGGGGGTTGGACTAGACGAGCTCCTGAGGTCCCTTCCAATCCTGATATTCTATGATTCTATGCCTTGTGGATAGGGGGAAGTGGTAGATATGGCATATCTTGACTTTAATAAGGCTTTTGATACTGCTTCACATAACAGTCTCATATCCCATAAACAAACTACAGAAATACAACTTAGATGGAGCTACTATAAAGTGGGTGCCTAACTGGTTAGACAACTGCTCCCAGAGAGTAGTTATCCATGGTTCACAGTCATGCTGGAAGGGCATATCAAGTGGGGTCCCTCAGTTCTGGGTCCAGTTCTGTTCAATATCTTAAACAATGATTTAGATAATGACATAGAGAGAACACTTATAAACTTTGCGGACAATACGAAGCTAGGAAGGGTGGCAAGTGCTTTGGAGGATAGGATTAAAATTAGAAATGATCTGGACAGTCTGGAGAAATGCTCTGAAGTAAACAGGATGAAATTCAATAAGGACAAATGCAAAGTACTCCACTTAGGACGGAACAATAGTTGATGACTTCTCAAGGTCCCTTCCAATCCTGTGATACTACATCTCAGCAGGATGATTTTTCTCATCTGTTCCAGGTTAGGAAATGTCTGCCTGCTCAGGAAATTGGAGAAGGGAGCAAGCCATCATACCAAAGATCTTTGGCAATCATCTCCTCATTGAAGGAGGACCTGGCCTCATCCTAGGTATTCTGTATCACTCTTAAAGTCCTTCCTGAATCAGTGGTCTTTGAGAAAAGTAGCATTCCCCGCACAAGATAATGACAAAGGCTGCTGCAGGAAATGGATCCCCTCTGCCTGGCTGCTGATTTGAGAAGCTTCATTTCCACATCCTGTTTGAATAGTAACCACTTTGTGCTTATTAGGAATGGTTTAAAACCATTTACGGGGGAAAGGGTCAAATGCTTAAACTTATTCAGAATGCAGTAGTTTAAGATGACAAGAATAGCTCTGGTGCCAGCCTTCGTGGATGTACAATGCAATGAAATGGAATCTAAAGTTTGAAAATGGAGCTAACAGGGATTCTGAGAAAAGTGGAAACAGCCTCTGGAAATAGGAAAACTAACTCTTCCCCACATGCAGGCCCAGATCCTCAAAACGTATTTAAGCACCTAACCTCCACTGAGCTTCAAAAGGTAGTTAGGCACCTACCTTCCATTGATTTCAATCTAATTTAGGAGCCTAAAGACCTTTGAGGATCTGGGCAATGCAGCTCTAATGGAAATCATGTCTTGTCTTTCCAGGTGACGGGGGTGCCCTTAAGGCAGGAGGAGGACTAAGAAGGGAAATTAGACAATTGCATCTTGTCCCCTTGAAAAAGGAAGGTTCAGTACTATGTCAGTATATTTGATGAGATAGTAATCCAGACCCATTTAGTCAATCTCGTTAAATACTCCAAAATGATAGGGTCTGTTTAAGATGTCTTAGAATGTATCGGGGTTTCATACCTGCAGCTCCTTTATACTGTGGGCACTCTTTTTTAATGTGGCCTTCTCTCCCACAGTTAAAACAACGTTTTTCTCTTAAGTCCCTGTCCTCCTGCCACTTCCACTTCTCTGCTGACTGCCTGGAAGACTTCTCTCTTCCTGGGTCCAGTGTTGCTCTCCCTAGTTTGTTTTTCTGAGGTGTACATAATATCGTTCCTTCCTTCATTGAGGTATCTTTTTCCTCTTTGCTTCTTTTCTCGTTGTTCTCGATGTACCTTTGGTTTTTAATATCTTCATGATCATGTCGTCGTCTCAACCTGCAGAAGCAAAACAGTGACATAAAAGCAAATAGGCTCTGTCAGATGAAGAAAAGAAACTTTGTGTTAAATAGTATATTCTTAAAGAGGATTTATGTGACACGCAACAAAGATGAATAAACGTATCTCTCTTTTTCCTAGAAGTCTACGTGGTGAGAGAACCAACATAAAATATTAAATAAATTTAGTAATATTCATTTATGTAGTTGAGGAAAAAACTTTCTGCTGAACTCTAATGGAAAATATGAGCAATATGTAGTAAAGAAGCACCATACAATCAACTATGGCGAAAAAGCAAGACATCTTTACAACCAAAGTGTCTAACTCTAGGAGTAATTGTCATGGATTTCTCATCGAGCTGTACAAACTTCTTCCCGGTTACAAAACCCTAAATATAAAGTACTCAGTCCACAATTAGAGTGGTTTAAGTTTTTTCAAATCTGGACCGACAGCACTGTTATACAAATAAGAAATGCTAATTTTTAAACATGGTGGTTTCATATTACATACTGTATATACACAGAGATGCATCTAAGGGAAAAAATTTATGACGTAAAGCTCAAAAACCCCCTCCACCATACAATCAACCATGGCTGCTGCAGTCCATCCACTTAAGAGAAAGGCTCTAAGCAAAATGCTAAAAAGAAATTTAATATAATTAAAACTGGAACCAATGGTCGGGTAGTTTCAAAAATGCCTGTGTTTCACAGCCACTTAGAGGCTCTTGAAAATATACCCGATATTCTTTATTTGGGACTTCGGCTATGATACATTTGCTTAGGCCAGGGTGCATGGATTCTTAACCTAGATGTCTAAGCAATATCCATTTCACAATTCACTAATCAAATATAAAACAACAACATCATACAGAAAAGGATACTTCAGACAGTTTCTGCTTGCGTTCCTGATTTGCTAGCTGCCAAGAAAGTGTTTTGTTGCTGCTTTTTTAAAGCTTGTTGAAGGTCTTCAGGCCAACTGGTTCCCCCCAAAATAGGTTTGTTTCATGTCTGTAGCATGGCTAGGAATACGATTGAGTCACATTTTCCCTTCAAGGAAAGCGCTCTTAAGGAGGCAATCCCTTACTGCAAAAGCCCATGTTCTTGGAGTCAGTTGGTGAAGAACATTATCTGATCAACACTGGACTATTTTCTCCTCAGACATTTAAGCGGTTCTGCTCAAATTTTCTAACTACAAGGATGAACTCTAATTTCTGTTACTTTTACATTTCTATCAGTAATCCAAGCCCCTTAAACACTGGACCCTCCACTTGGTCAATTTTCAGTATCTCCTGAATCCAACATTTCAGAAATTTATACAAACCCCTTGTACTACCAAAACCACACAACCCTTAAAAATATACGTACTTTCTCCTCAAGGGACAGTCTTTCATGAAGTGTCCAATTTTACCACAAATTCTGCAGCATCTGTCATTTGGGGCCAGTTCTCCTTCTGTCAGGACTTCTGGGTCAAAGAAGTATTCCTAAAAGGAAAGAATGTAGTGTTGTGCATCTATTTTTTTTTTTTCAAGATTTGGAAACCTAAGCCAGCTATGTCTAGTGCTAGTGTAGACATGGCCTTTTTGTTGGTCAGGGGAGTGAAAAAAAAACCACTGAGAAAGCTACCGCTGCTCATTCGGGGTGGATTTATTTTGCCGGCAGAAGAGCTGTCTCCTGCCGGCAAAGAGCAGCTACACGGGAGACCTTTCAGTGGCGCAGCTGTAGCGGTACTAGTGTAAACATAGCCTAAGCGTGAGGCCGTATTAGCACAAGCAGCTCCCCAAAAGAGTGAAGGTAGGTGTGCTTTGTATCACTCCATTGGGGTGCCTACTGTAGAATCAGGAAGGCCATTAACTGACCACAGCTCTATAAAGAACCCAGTTTAGCCTTCTTGACCTCTTTTGTGGCCATGAACATTATAGTCTGAATGAGAACAAAGTTACAGCCATGTTCCACTCTCTGTAATGGGACTGCAATTCAGAGCTGTATAACATGGTGACAGGTGAGGGCTTCTCCTAACTCACTCCCTGACACACTGCTGCTTTGCTCTAGGACAGCCTGTTTAACACAACACATTTTAGACTAAGCTGTTTGGGGTAGATGACGATTTACTCTACGCTTGTACAATGGAGCCCCAACCTGGTTAATGTTAACAGGTGTTGCCACAATATAAGTGTTAAAAAAACCGAAACAACCCATCAACAACTTAGAGGCAGAAGCCGAAAGAACCACCACGATGGACGTTACCACTGAAATTGGAAAGGAAACTCCTCATTTCCCATGCATAAATTACCAAGAAGTTCTTAATAGAGTGCAATTGTTTTCATCTGAGTCATGTGTGAAACTTCACAGTAGGTAAGAGATTTAGATACCAATGCAGAGTGGGTGTGTATCGCTATATTCTAAAGACACTTACCATTTTTGAGGGATATTCTTTAGGAAATCCTTTTATTGGGGTACCAAATACCCTTCTGCCATTGATAAAAGCCTTCATTATAAAATTTGTCACTAGGAAATAAAAGAAAAAAAAATCAATTGTCTAAATAAATCAAGACCCTCAGCGGATTTGTGGAATGCTTGTGGACCGGGTAACTTACTTTTTCTTGATAAGCCAGCTCCAAGATTGTGGTTCAAATCAAAGGGATCTGTGTGAAGAAATCTGTAGGTATTACTAAAGTCCATATGAAAGCAAACTATGAACCAAACTGATTAATATGAACACAAACAAGCTCATGTTGCTATTACTGATGCAGAATCAAAACACTGAAATTGATTTCTCCATATCCTGAAAGAGGATATATTCAGAAGACAGAATCTCAGCAGTCTAGCTATGAACCAAATTGACCAAAATGTTGAAAAAGAGCAATTTTTGAAGGTGAGAGGAAACCCCTCCCACCCCTGCAACCTTTCTATCAAAGTTAGATGAGCTAGAAAGACAATGTCTGCATTGACAAGATTTCCCACATATGGACCCTGATGCAACACAGCACTTAAAGATTTGGTGAACTTCAACTAAATTTTATCTCTGAGGGATTCTTCGTATACATAAAAGCGAAGCATGTATTTTTTACGTACTTTGCTGGATTAGGGTTTCGGTCTTCTAACAAAAAGGAACAGATTTAAAACATAATGCATTGCATCATTTCAACATTCTGCATAATGCTATACGAAAGCTAATTGAAGAAATGTTTAAGCCAGTCAAACTGATTTGAAACTAGACACTTAATCTTTTCCAAATAAGGGATATGATAAGAACTAAGTAGATCTGGAGTAGAAGCAAGCTAAAAATCATTTTCAGCTCGTCTGCAAAACATACTAGCAAATGTCATTGTTAGTAACTAGCTTTTACATTCATCTCTGAGTCTGAAGAATCTCTGAATCTGAAGAATCAGGGAAAAGACTACACAGTGAGACAGACAGACTATGGACTGAATTCCAGTTTCCTTAACCATTCTGATAGTCAGCCCTCAAACAAACAAAATAAAATGTAAAATTCACTTTTCAACTTTATTTCAGTTGAAAAATAAGGGCTAAATTCCAACCCGACTGAAGTCAATGGGGGGTTTTGTCCCTAACTTCTGAGAGCCAGGATTTCACTCAATGTACTTAGCCGGAGGAAATATCCTAATCCAGCAGGATGAAAAAGTGAAAAACAACATGCGAGAAGAGCAGATTTATTCAAATGGGTTTTAAAGCAATTCCATCCATCAATGAGCTCTGTATTAGTTCCTACAATACCTTCAATAACAATATATTTGGAGGTCCACTGCTTCTTGAAAGTTGTAAGCAGATTTTTTCTTCTGATGCAGATAACATGTTCTTTGAAATCAAATTCTTCCGTGTAGAAGCGGAGAAGTCCCAGCCATAGCTCCCCAACAGATTCAGTGTTTGAACCATAGTCTGGCCAACAGGCTGGCTGGAAGTTAGAGAGAAAGATTTCTTCTTCTGAGATTCAGCGATTCAGACAGATTAAGCAAATGCACAGTCATCATTTCAGAGTGTTAGATTACACATAATTGTAATTGGTTATACACAAGTGTGGTTTAGAGTTACTCTAAATCACTTTCCATCCTTTTATATAGTTTGAAGGTTAATACTCAAATTTTGCTGTTTAAATGGTTGGTGGGTATTTTTAGTGTGAAGAGTAGCAATGTGTTGCTTCTTTTTAAACAACTTGCTGTTTATTTTTGATAGCATGCAAAATTGATATGCGTATTGTTAGTTTACTGTTAGGCTGGGTGCCCCTTCAACACAAAGTTATTCCATTGAAGGGTTATGTCACTTATCATCAGGTAGGGAAGAAAGCAGCAGTATGGCACATCGGTGGTTATTGTTTAACAAACCTAATAGGATTACTATTGAATGCAAAGCATTCAGGTTTTGCAAAAATATTTATTCACAGGTGCACTGGTCTCTTGTTCTGTAGACAACCAACTATGTTATGGTAGCTTGACAGCACAAAATTGGGATTTCCACACATTTCCATTATATGCCAAATAGTTTTAAGTGAATGGCTTTATCCCCTATACTGCCTTGGAAATCTCAGCTTTGAGTGTTTTAAATCAACTCAGAGATTTATATTTTGGAAGGTCTATTGTATTTTATTAGGCTAAGCCAATAAATATGAATATGTACAGTTCTATACAAAAAGAAAAGGAGTACCTGTGGCACCTTAGAGACTAACAAATAAGGTGCCACAAGTACTCCTTTTCTTTTTGCGAATACAGACTAACACGGCTGCTACTCTTGAGTTCTATACAAAAGTTTCCTGGAATGCCCTTTTACAAAGAAGATACTCTGCTTTCAAGTTTCATACTTGGCTCTCTGTCTTGAGTAACATTACTCTTTTCTCCTCCGAACAAAGTACCATGTCCTAAGGCATGTGCTGTTATAACAGTATCTGGCTCCATTTAACAGCGGAAAAATATTTAGCAGATTCTTTTAAGAACATTTTCAGCATAGTTCTAAACACATTTAGATTACTAAAGCAAGGTGCTGAAGTATCGCTTCACAATTCCAATTGTAAAGGCTGACACAGCTAGGTCCAGTAATAGCTGACATTTTATATAACTAAATGAGAAGCTCTCATTTTCAGCCCGTATGTAAAACAGATTAGCAAAAGTCGTTGTTAGTAACTACCTTTTACATTTATCTCCTGCATTTTTCAAATACATGCCTTACCAGAGGTTAGTTTCACTTTACAGAGTTATTGCACGATAATGCTGTATCAGAAAAGTGAATAGAAGACTCACCAACTCATCTATTTTGTCAAAGAAATAAACATTCCAACCATCAACTAAAACTTCAGGCTTCTTTGGCTCCTTGTAGATCTAAGAACAGAAAGTTAACTAGTTAGAGCATGGCTGTTCAGACTTGATGATTTTGATCCCTATTTTGGTCAAGAGTGCACCAAAAAATATCTAACTGGGACCAATTTATTTCTTGACATACGGTACCTCTTGGAGAGCAGGAATGACTGGTGGATTTCGCTGCTGAAGAAAATAAAGCACCATAAGAGTATACGCATAGGAGGACAGGCTACCTCGAGATGCATCTCCAATGTCACACATCTGGAAAGAGAAAAGCAAATTATAAAACTTTTTACTGTGGCTGTTATCACTTTCAGAGTGCCTGAAGTGTTACTCACCTTTGTAAAGACTTTCATTGTGTAACACAGATATTTTACTCTGGAATCAACGGCTGCATAAGAGGACAAGAGTCTTGTGTTATGCAGGGCCTGTAAATAAATAAGGAAGTCAAGTATGGGAAACGGCGTGAGGTGGAAAAAGTGGTAGTTAGCTAACGCCTCTGATCAGGGAGGCTTTGAAAACGACCTATTTCCTTGAGAGGAGCACAGACCTACAATGATTCACAACCACTTGCACTTGAAAAGCTTGCATCTGTATGAGGGCTGTCGATTAATCGCAGTTAACTCACACGATTAACTAAAAAAAAAAAAATGAATCGCGATTAATCGCACTGTTAAACAATAGAATACCAATTGAAGTGTATTAAATATTTTCAGATATATTGATTTCTATTCCAACACAGAATACAAAATGTACAGTGCTCACTTTAGATCATTAGTTTTGATTGAATTTGCATTGTAAATATGAAAAACAAAAGAACCAGTATTTTTCAATTCACCTCATACAAATACCCTAGTGCAATCTCCTTATCATGAAAAAAATACAAATGTACATTTTTGTGTTACATAACTGCACTCAACAACAAAACAAGGTAAATCTTTAGAGCCTACAAGTCCACTCAGTCCTACTTCTTGTGCAGTCAATCGCTAAGACAAACAAGTTTGTTTACACTTACGGGATATACTCTGCCTGCTTCTTATTTGCAATGTCACTTGAAAGTGAGAACAGGCATTCACATGGCACTTTTATAGCTGGTGTTGCAAGGTATTTATGTGTCAGATATGCTAAACATTCATATGCCCCTTCATGCTTTGGCCACCATTTCAGAGGACCTGTTTCTATGCTGATGACGCTCGTTAAAAAAATAATACAGTAATTAAATTTGTAAGTGAACTCCTTGGGGGAAGAATTGTATGTCTCCTGTTCTGTTTTACCCGCATTCTGACATATACTTCATGTTAGAGCAGTCTTGGATGATGACCCAGGACATGTTCGTTTTAAGAACACTTTCACAGCAGATTTGCCAAAAGGCAAAGAAAGTACCAATGCGGGATTTCTAAAAATAGGGACAGCACTCGACCCCTGGTTTAAGAATCTGAAATGCTGTCCAAAATCTGAGAGGGACGATGCATGGAGTATGCTTTCAGAAGTCCTAAGAGAGCAACCCTCAGATGCAGAAACTACAGAACCTGAACCACCAAAAAAGAAAATCAACCTTCCGCTGGCGGCATCTGACTCGGATGATGAAAATGAACATGCGTCTATCCGCTCTGCCTTGGATTGTTATCGAGCAGAACCCATCCTCAGCATGGACGCATGTCCTCAGGAATGGTGGTTGAAGCACGAGCATGAATCTTTAGCTCACCTGGCACGTAAATATCTTGATACGACGGCTGCAACCGTGCCATGCGAACATCTGTTCTCACTTTCAGGTGACGTTGTAAACAAGAAGCAGGCACCATTATCTCCTGCAAATTGTAGCCAAACTTGTTTGTCTGAGCGATTGGCTGAAGTAGGACTGAGTGGACTTGTAGGCTCTAAAGTTTTACATTGTTTTATTTTTGAATGCAGTTATTTTCTTGTATATAATTCTACATTTCTAAGTTCAACTTTCATGATAAAGAGATTGGACTACAGTTCTTGTGTTAGGTGAATTGAAAAATACTATTTCTTTTGTTTTTTACAGTGCAAATATTTGTAATCAAAAAGAAATAAAGTGAGCAGTGTACACTTTGTATTCTGTGTTGTAACTGAAATATATTTGAAAATGTAGAAAACATCCAAAAATATTTACATAAATGGTATTCTATTATTGTTTAACAGCACAATTAACCGTTTTAATTGCTTGACAGCCCTAATATGTATGAATATACATGTGTCTGTGTGTGTACAAATGTGTGAGCACATACACTTTCACCTATTTACAACTTAAACTGTTAAGTGCACTGAATTAAAAGGCAAACGCTGCAGTTGTTTGGAGCTCAGCAAAACCACTTACCGAGTTCTGCACATTAAAACCTGTTTTATTCAGACAGGAAGCGTTCATCAGGAGAGTGCGGTTACCACCTGCTCTGGTGGGAGGAGCTTATCAAGATTCTTAACTTTCATCTGCTCACAAACAATATGCAGAAGCATCCAAAAGGTAATACCTCAGAAGAGTGAAGCATCAAGCTACTACTGTATTTCTAAGGCATGTGGCAGAGCATAAATTCTGGGGCAGTTCCTAAACCCACAAACCTTTCATCCCAGAAATGCAGGCACTACCAACTGACACATACAGACGCGTAACCTGACGAACAGGCTTTCACCACACCTAGCATTTAAAATAATCTCCCTCAGCTGATACAGAGATTTACTGTCTCAATGAATTTGCTTTTGAAGTCTAGAGTCACTGATTAAATAGGTTTTTTAAAACATTTGGCCACGTACTTGGGACATAAATTTTGCTTCCATGGAGAATGTAACAAGGCGAGCCGGGTTTGGGACCATTCTCAAAGTCCTGCTAACTGTAGCACCTGGGGCTTTTCATAATCCAGATAATCTACGGTTAAAACCCTCCAAGTTAAAAAGGCTTGTGTGGCCAGATTTGAATCTGGTAAAAGGAAGATTGTTTCCAGCTAATGTTTTCCACCTTTCACCAGCCTAATTCTCCAGAGCATAGCGTGCAATGGAAAGTGACTTATTTTGTTAGAGATGAGACAGCCGTGACAGTCCCCACACTTAACACATGCAGCGATGGTCTTCTCGCTGCCCAGGATGTTACGCCTTTCCCTCCAAGTCCTACAAAAGGATCAATGCACCCCAAAACACTGGTGTTTGCTATTTTAAGCTAACTAAATTTACTACTAGCGTACAATTTTAGCAGAAAACAGCTGCTCTGCCTCCTTTCACTTCACCCAGAAAGAGTCGAATGGAGGATTAGAACCTCAAAATCTAACTGGAATAGGTGATTTATAATCGTGATCTTACCAGTGTATTATATAAACTGATATCTACTTCAAGACTGCTTCTCACATGGAAGAACTTGACAATTGGCACTTTAGCAGTTGTTATTGGCAAGACATTTCTTAGACCTAGGAAGGAACATTAAGTTTGGCTTTCACTTTAATACAATGAATATTCATTATTCATAGCGTTTCTGGCATTAGTTTTCATTTAACATTAGCTGAAAACTAAACTGTTGTTTAAATAGCAAAATAGCATAAATACTTATCTGGTACAGAGTGAATGAAATCCTCATAAAAAGGCATTTACATGTGATTTTTACAGGAATATACTGTGACACTAAACTGTAATGTCGTGTGTGTGCCATCTTCAGCATTATTAATATTATTATTAATGTTATTTGTGAACAAACAAAAAAATGGATATGTAAATACAAACCTATAACCACTGTCCGAAGGGTCAAACTTGTAACTTAGGACTTGTTTTCACGTATGCTATTAACACAGTATCAGAGTCTAATTTAGGCCTGGTTCTATAAACCTTCGAACCCTTCAAATGGGCCTGGTCATGCAATGAAGGTCTACAAATGTTCACAATCTAAGTCCCCAATCCTGCTAACACTGAACTCTTCAGTGCATTAGTTATCTTAATGATATCTGTGTACTTATACCCCTGAACCTTCTGACTCCATAAATAGTATACAAATTCATGTACACAGAACTATCCACTCTTATTCTCTAGGAAGGTACCTGAATGTTTCTTAAGCACTCTGGCTAATTCTTCAATTATTCTTATGCAATCAAGTCCCTGAAAAAGGAGAGGAAAAAAGATTTCAGTGCACTGATAATGTTTTGTGCCCATCGCAAAATTCTAGAAAAGCTATATGTAAGCATTACTATTAGACCATGTCCTAGCCAAGCCATTTCAGTTCATGTGCCATTCATTGACCGTCATTAGGCTCAAAGCCATATCATTAAAAAGACACCTAAATTGTACACTCAGCGGCATTCATACCAGACAGTTTCAAAATGTAGTGTATTTTCAAGTCAACACTAAAGGATACCCTAATGTTCTTAAAAGAGTTCATGCATGCATAAACATGCATTTAAAGCATTTGCTAATTTATATAACCAAAAAGAAAGACTTGCTTCTTTCTCACCCCATCTTCGTTTTCTACCTTACCATGCATCAACACTGTGATGCTGAATCAATGTGCCTCATACATTTCCCTGTCAAACAATATTAACATTTCACTGAAGAATCTACGAATAAGCTCAACGGTAAAGGAAGAAAATCTTAAACCGGATTAGCTGACACAGCAGCAAGACACTAGCCAATTTACGTTTTTTGGTAGAAGTTCTATTTCCTTTTTCAGCGACTGCGCAAGTCCTTTTTGCAAAAGGATGTCACGAGACAGTGGTCACAGCAACAATAGCTCTATCTATAAAATACCAGTACAAGTTATACAAAAGAGCTCTAAGTCTACCTCAGAAGTTTCCAGTCCATCAATTGTCATACAGATATCAAGGTCACTTTGTTTGAAGCCAAAGCCATTTTTTGATGAGCCAAACAAGTTCAACCTGGTTCCTGTAAAGGACACAACACTATAACCACATCTGATACACCATCAGTTCAGTTTTAATAACTAGGGTCTGATTTGGCCAATGTTGAACACCATTTTTCGGTAATAATGGACTTTACAAGGAATAGTTATTAAATAGAGGGCATATTTCTTCATTGTCTATGGACGATAACGCTGTACAGTTACTGATCTAATTCAGTACCTTTTAGAGTAATAAATTAAAAGGCATTTGTGTCAAAACAATGACTAAACCGTACAGCAAAATTTTCATCATTTTTGGCATTAAGAAAAAAAGGATTCGCGAACAGGTGTTCTTTATAGCCAGAGTAGGCACACAATTTTCATATTTCAATGTGATTTACAAGATGACAGTATCCCTGCAATAAGCTTTCGTGGGCTACAGCCCACTTCATCGGATGCATAGAATGGAACATATAGTAAGAAGACATAATATATATATATATATATGCATTCTATGCATCCGATGAAGTGGGCTGTAGCCCACAAAAGCTTGTGCTCAAATAAATTTGTTAGTCTCGAAGGTGCCACAAGTACTCCTGTACTTTTTGCGGATACAGACTAACATGGCTGCTACTCTGAAACCTATCCCTGCAATGTCTCCTTTCTGGCTTTTGTTAATTTTTTGAACAAATTTAGTAACCTGCAGGGGCTTACGGAGCAGGTGCAGTAGTGATAGATGATTTTCAGGCCCCTATGGCAGTCTGAATAGTAATGGAGATTTGGACTGGAAAAGAGAGCCTGGAAGTAATTAAATCAGTGATTAGCACAGCCCTCCACCTCTACCCTCCCCTGGTGACAAGCCACCAGTCTTCAGTGTACAATGAAAATTAAGATTAAATATAAAATTTAGATAGGTATCAAAGTTAATATATTTACTGACTTTTCAGAGATTTCAAGGCCAGAAGAAAACACTGTGATAATTGAATGTGACTTCCTGTGTAACTATGATACTCACAGTGCTGGAGTCCTTCAGAAATAATGAATTTAACTTCACCTCACCCCTTTGAGGCAGGGAAGAATCCCCATTTTACAAATTGGAATGAAGACACAGAGATTAAGAAATTTACCCAGGATCAAATAGGAGTCCGACACACCCAGGAACAAATTAAGTGGCAAACTAACTAGATTAGCAGCACGAGGATTTGACTAAATCCTTGAGGATCTGGATAAGCGATACAAGAACTCTCTTTGGGTTACGACAAGTCTTTACAGATGCAACAATCTTTGGCCAAAAATTCCACATGCAGCCTGCATACAAATTTGGCAAGACTATGAACTGAAGCCCAGGTGGTTACCGTATATATTTCCAGAAATAGAAACCGTAGCTCCAGTCTACGGAGCTTTGCTGATAGCCAAGAGTTATGCCTCTGCTTTAGAATACTCCCAGAGTGATGGACAGGCAGAACATTTTTCTTTCTACACTGAGAATAAGGGAAGAAAAATAAAGCTATTTCTTAGATGAACTGAAAAGGAAGGGGATACTTTTGGCCTGATCAAGATTCCAAGGTGGGGTGCCAGGGGTTTCAGAATGTCTGTAGTGGTCTTACAAGAATGAATACGACTGGAACAGCGAACTTTGACTCATGAATTTGAGATGAAAATGCTAGTTATGAACGTTTTGTTATAAAATTGTGATTACTGGTTAAACAGCTATTGTTCGTGCCTGCTGATGTCATGATCTTTTCTCACCAACAGGATGTAAAAAAAATAGAAATTGACATGTTTTTGGAGCTTTTTGTTTGTTTGTTTTAAGAAAGAGCACAATCTCAAGGAGGCAGGGCATAATCATAGAATATCAGGGTTGGAAGGGACCTCAGGAGGTCATCTAGTCCAACCCCCTGCTCAAAGCAGGACCAATCCCCACCTAAATCATCCCAGCCAGGGCTTTGTCAAGCCTGACCTTAAAAACTTCAAAGGAAGGAGATTCCTTTACCTAGGGAGGTGGTAGAATCTCCTTCCTTTGAAGTTTTTAAGGTCAGGCTTGACAAAGCCCTGGCTGGGATGATTTAGTTGGGGATTGGTCCTGCTTTGAGCAGGGGTTGGTCTAGATGACCTCCTGAGGTCCCTTCCAACCCTGATATTCTATGATTATGCCCTGCCTCCTTGAGATTGTGCTCTTTCTTAAAGCAAACAAACAAAAAGCTCCAAAAACATGTCCATTTCTATTTTTTTTTATAATGTATGAGGTGGAAACTTCAAGCTTTAACAGCGAGCTGAGATTATTGCAAGAGAAAATATTCCCAATTAATCTGAAGTCCTATAGCAGAGTCTTAAACAACTAAACAGAATATTTTAAGAAAAAGTTTAAATTAGCTAACGTTGTTCTTTATACTGGTACAATGAAATTGTTGAAAATGCTAAAAAAGTGAAACTTTAAAAAAAAACTAAATATGAGTATGAAAAGAAGCTGCACAATTACCTGGAAACTCCTGTCTGATGAAGCTTTCCAGATTTTGCCGTATATGTTCACGAGCCTGATCCTCTACATTATTTGGAGCAAAATCCTCTTTAAAAAAGCCAGAAACACACCCATTCAGGCAAAATATGTAAAAACATTGCCACCGTTAAGTGACAGGAAGGGGGAAAAAGGAAATTGATGTGGGAGGGGAAGAGAGGGAGGAGTGGGTAGAAGCAGAGAAATACTAAGTCAAACAAAAAAATACATTAGGAAAACAGTCGTTTTGTCTAGTCAGAAGTGAAGGGTGCCAAGATCAAATGAATGGGGGGGGAGCAGAGGGGGGAAGAATGGTTCAAAAAATCTGAAGTCAGCGTATCTTTCTTTCTAGAAATGGTCCTGCCTTTGTTCTTTCAAACAGCAATTTCTGGTAACGAGATACAAAATATCACACAAAGAACCGCACTGAAGAGGGTCAGACAACATTTTTGGAAAAAGGATGCCTCATATAGGCTCTGAAGTCTATGTGTAGATGCCTACATTTCAGGAATATCCAATATCCAGCAGCTTTCATTGACTCCATGTTTAGTTCAAGGAGTCATGAGATCAGCCTACACACTTTGGATTTTTACTCTTTGGAGGTACAATTTAGACTTATGAATATAACAAGTATCAGGTGCAATTTAGCAATTAAACTAATGTCATTACCCTACAGAATCTCACCCGTTGTACTAAGTTTGCTACTTTCAAAACCCAGCTCCACTGATGCTGTTGACCTCAGAGAATTCCCTAAAGTACTATTAAAATCTAGCTCACTAATTCATATTTTCCATAAACATATTGAAAGAGTGCAGTATTGATGACTTACTGTAACACTGGATGCAAACTTGATCTAAAATATTTGAAAACTTGGGTGTCAACGCTGGCAAAGGGTCTAGCTCAATTTTTTTGAAGTCTTCTGGACAATCCCTCTTTAGGTGACCTTCTCGTCTGCACAAGCTACATACAACCATAGGAGACTGCGTGAATAGAAAGCAAGACATTTTTTAAGTCTACGGCCCTTTCATGAATCAGAACTATACTTAGTAATATTTCCTGGTGGTTAGATGTTAAAAGCTTACCTTGCCCTTTGTGAAAGCGGGTTTATTAAATTCATAAAAGAGCTCAGATTCCGTAAATTGTCCTATTAGTATGTCCTCTTCACAAAGGCTTCCTTTCTCTATAAAATCCTCTTCATTCAAATCTACCCTTAGAGATTTATCTACATGTTTTCCCAGCTCTGTCTCTTCATATTTAACAGAGACGGACAATTCTTCCTCAGACAGTGCATCTTCATCCCCAGATGCAGTGTAAGTATTGTCCAG
Organism: Eretmochelys imbricata; assembly: GCF_965152235.1. Classification (NCBI taxonomy): domain Eukaryota; kingdom Metazoa; phylum Chordata; order Testudines; family Cheloniidae; genus Eretmochelys; species Eretmochelys imbricata. The sequence goes on from NC_135576.1 coordinate 90,485,367, forward strand.
CTCATCATCTTGTCCAGTCACAATCCCACCACATTCTGTTTGGTTTAGGAGAAAACTCTGTTCTCCCTCCTCTTCCTCTCCTTCCTCATCCGAGTTATTTATTTCAGATAACGAAGGTGCACGTTTGTTCAGGGAATCATCCAGTTCATCAGTCCCCTCTGTGCTCTCCTCATCCATGTCAGCCTTATCGTCGAGTATTACATTGCACTCTAAACCAGACTCATCACTCTCTCTGACTACAGTGCTCTGAACACCTTCAGAGTCCGAAATACCGTATGTTTCAATATCATGCTCACTTGCTGGAATAGGGAGATCTCCATTTTCACTGTAGTCATCCAAGCCTTGATCAATAACTATCACATTTTTCTGCCATTTCTCATCTTGGTCATGTTCTTTCTCTTCCTCCTCCTCCTCCTCCTCCTCATTTCCACTTTCTGTCTCTACACAGCTTGGTTTGAAGTTCTCATTATCACCAGAAATCACCTCTTCAATTACAAAGTCTGAATCTTCCTGAGCAATTCCCAAATGTCCTATATCATCTGCCAATTCTTCTTTGGCCACGCTTTCAGAGACAAACACCTTTGAAGGATCAACTGTACATGCCTGAGGCGTGTCTATACTTCTATCAATAATATTAATACAATCAGCTGCTACCACTTCCCCCATTTGGTCAGCTACGTTTTGCGTATCGGTGGCATCATGCTTTATGGCATCCTTTTCAGGTTCTAATCTTTGTGATGTCTCCTCATTGACATTCAAAGGCTTTTTGGGGCTGGATTTTGTAGGTTTTTTGTGGGGCAAGGCAAAATATTTGTAAGTTGCCCTTAAGCAGTGAAGAATATATTCATATACTAGCTGACTGTTCAGAGTTCTTGCCACATTCCTCTTTACTGAGTAAGGGTCTGAAAGAAAAAGAAAGCCAGGAGCTAACTGAATACAAAAATCTAACACTTCACTGATGGATATAAAGAAGCAGCAAAGACAGGTTTGATTAGTCCTGTTTTGTTTTACAACAAATTTTAGATATATTGTCAATTAATTTAATGAACTGTTTTAGGAACACATTAGCAATAAAGAGAGCTCTAGACTTTGTGGAGGAAACTGTATATGTTTAAAACATTTTATAATATCACACAGAAACATATGCCTGAAATTGTTTTTCTAACATATCTGACAGCGTACTTGGTAAGTCAGAGGGCCGATAAGTCTTAATTGACAGACTTCAGGTACCTTCCACAGCCATGCGCTTTTTAGGCCAGTCCTTTGATTCACGAGACACTGGTTCTTTGAGTCGTATACTGATGACCAGATCAGCCAGATTAAACTCCAAGGCATAGAAGCGAAGCAGTTCTACCCAAAGCTGCCCAACTGGTGCTGAACACTGGTGTCCTGAATCAAACACTAAGGGAACCTGTTAATTAGAAAGCAAAACCCTCTTCAGTTTTAAGGTGCATGAAAAACCCTCTTTTATGGGGCAGAAAAATCATTCTGCCAGTCTTAAACTTGCTTTTCACTGACACACAATCACGTCTGCGACGAGCGTGCAGGTCTCAACAATAAAAATTAATGCTCCACTCAAACAAGGGAAACTACAACATTATGAGAGTTAAACACACATTTTACAGCTACAGAAGAGGACAATTCAAAGAGATAGTTATCTTAATTTACACTAACACCTCAAACTCTTATAAATCAAATGTAATAACGGTTGGACAGTGACATGTATGATTATGGCTAATATGAATCATGATTGTGTATGTAAATAAAAATGTTCTTGTGCTATCATTAATACACTTCAAAGTGAGCATTTCAGAGCATAAAAACCTCAGTTAGGGTGAAAGATATAGCCTCATCAAATGCAAAACATTCTTCAGAAAGAATCACCCTGTATGGTCACTTAAATGTACAGGCACAAAATGTGCACTTCAAGCAAGAAGGGGAAGCGACAGACAGAGCAAATTACACAGTTTAAAATCTCTGTGGATATTTATTCTGCCAACTCTGAAAGTTTGTCCTCTTTGGTTGGAGTTGTTTCTTAGGGCTAACCATCAATAATTTGGCATGAAGCAAAAGACGTGGATGCTGGGATTCACGGCTAATCCAGTTTGGTATTGTGACAAATTATTGACACAGTCTTTTAGAGTACATTATGCTTTTCCTTAGATTCAGGCGGTCCTAGCTTTTACGGCTATACGTTATCTTAATATACTTGTAAGAATTTAGTTTACATGAATTTTATAATGGCTCTGATTTATAAACACAGCACAAATTATTTTTAAAAGGATTTCATATTTTTGCTATATAAAGATTGCTTAGTATTTTACCAAATAAGATCTTTTTAGACAAGGTCATGGAGTATTTTACACTTAAAACATCATAAATGTTAGCCATTGTTGGATTAAGTTTATGTAACTTCTGTATTATAAAACACTCCCATGTGCGATTTGGACTGAATTTATACAGTTATGCTATTTCTAAAAAGAGCAATGCTATTAGATAAGAAAAATAGTAGTTTGAAATTAAGAGTTACTCAGTTGACATAGTCAAGTCTGAAAAAGGATTTTTGGAATTCTGTCAACTACAGTTGTCCCCTACTTTAAGAAATATTAACAACCCAGGACTGTGACCCTGGGACTCTTGGTGCCAACTAGCTGAAGGCACAGGGGATCTGGTATCTACATACTGGTTCACTGAAGCGGTCTCTAATGAAAACCTGTGGCACACTGGTCAGCATAATCATTGTGAGATGTGTGTACCGATAATATGTAAGGAGTTACGTATACATAGACCTTAAGCACATAATTTTCAGTGCGAGTTAAGGCAGGTCACCAGAAGGGGATCAGCATACTCCTGCCAGGCAAGAGAGAAGAGATGCTTATCTCTGGCTGGCTGGTCAAGTGCATTATGTATGGTCTACTTCACAAATGAAAGCCCACCTACTATCTGAGCACAAGGCTAATCAAGAGATCGTAAAAACCGACAAGAAAGGAGCACAGAGGAAAAAACAACGAATGGGAGGAGAGGAGGGGAATCCTGTTCACAAGTTAAGACAATGGATTTTTGTACGGTAACGGTAGAGAGACAAACTGCACCGTTCACCTAGGAGACAAGCTGACAGCATGCTTCTCTTATGAACAGAGGGTCACAACCAACCTCGCTGCTAAAAGCCGGGAGAAAGATTTTTTGGATGAGACAACCTTTATCAGACAGGAAAAAAGTGTTGTTCGTTAAGTTTAGGCCTTGGCTCTTTTTTGGTAAACTTATACTTGTTTTCACTATAAACAAATCTAAGTGCCATGTGTTAAGCTGAGCTGTGGTCTAAGAAGTAACTGGGAAGCTGTGGTGAACTGCTCCTTTGGGAACAGTGGGTCTGGTAATTGTGTGAGTGTCCAGTGGTTTAGGGACTGGACACTGCAGGCGTGCTTGGAGGACTCGGGTGCTGGAGTGTGCCTATCACTAACCTGGAAAAAGAGAGAGTGGGGCCTGTGGAGGTCTGGAGGGGAAGTTTGTGTTGCCAGTAGCTGATGGAGTCAGAGAGTGATCCACAGTGGGCATAGAAAAGGCTTCCGCATAGCGAGGTGCCTTACAACCCTGGGTATCCCTGGCAAGCATCACCAATACCTTAAGACTTAGAATTACTTCCTGGTCTCCTACTACTTGTCACATTTGTCTTTAGATGTCGCATACGCAACAGAAAACCAGTCACTGAATTACAGAGACAAGGTGGGTGAGGTAATACATTTTTATCACCACCCACTTTGTCTCTCTAATATCCTGGGACTGACACGGCCACAACACTGCACACAGCCACTGAATTATGCAGGTTAGCTTCGCAATACATCAACAATTTTACTTCACTTAAAATAAAGACGGGTGGTCATTGCTGAGAGTAGCAGTAGCGATTTCTAGATTACTACTGAAGTAACTGAAATGGTTCAGACCTTGCCCCTTTTAGGAGAAGCTTCTTTTGGAGAATCATCATCATCAACAGCAGGATTATACTCCCAGACCACGATATCATTCTCAACATCTTTAAGGTTGAAGTTTACTAATTTGTTTAAGGAGAATCCTCCAATCTGGAGAGTGCAGAGGGAAAGAGGAAAAAACACCAGACACCTTTTTTATCTGAAGAATTTCAAACCAACATCCTCCATACTATTAATCATCCAGAAAAAAGTCAGTATTTTAAAGACGTACAAAAATCATCATATACTATACCCATAATAAAGACAGGCTTACTGAATTCTCATTCGACAGGGTTCTTCCTCCCCAGGTAATCGGCTTTCTGATTAAATGTCACCAATGCGCACTACAACCCCATTAGTCGATTTTCAAAATAAGAAATTACACGCAGTATCCATCTAGTTATGATTTATATTGGTATCTTTACTTTGTTAGAGGTTCCGTCACGTGGCTTTAAATAAAATTTTATACATACATCGATTTGACTCGTTAACCAAGATCAAGAGCTGTATGTAAATAGCAAGTCTGTAAACAATTCTGAAATACGCTAATGATAAAATAGATCAGTGTTTGAAGAGTTTGTTATAGGCCTAGGATAAACGTTAAGTGCCTAAGTCCCACTCAAAAGTTATAGAGTTGTTTTTGAAAAAAATTACACATAGGATACCACCTTAATTAATCCCCCTTGTGCCCAGGCATGATGATACAGTCTTTAACTACATAATTGCATATTATTTTTTCCATAGGACCCCCGCCACATCAGTGCGCAGTATGGACCTGCGGTATGGGTGAATCAGGACTGTGCAGCCAAGGAGATAGGGGCCACACACTGAACAATGAGAAAACAGAAAAGAGCGAATAACTGCTCATTAAGTGAGCACTGTCCATTCCGTGCACTGAATGAGGCTAGTATCCTGTGGAAAATAATATGTGATCACGTAATTAAAGACTGCATCATAATGCTTGCGCGCAAGGGGGAGGAATTAAAATTGCTCAACCAAACTTAATTGTGGCATGTTCTCGTCACATATATTATGCACACAAAAACTATACTGATATTTTGCTGTTGGTGACTAAGTGTCTTACTCTCCTGCACAAGGGATAGGCAAGACACAAGCAAGTAATAATTTACAATTATAACAGAAAATATCACCCTCAGATTGATGAGACTTAAGTGGCACGTACCCACAATCCCAAATAAACAGGCAGAAATGGCTCTTTCCTCTGTTGTAGAAAGAAAATGACCATCAAAGCAAACACGTAAGATGGCAAACCTCCTTCTTCAGGACGATCAGCACAACACAGCTGTAAAAAAAAAATTGAAACACGTTAATATTTTTCCGCATCAAGCTTTTTATTACAAATAGTCTTTTTGGTATCTATCATCATTCTCCTATTTGCAAAACCATCAATTTAAATACCGGAAGAGAGCGTGAAGATTTACATAACTCGTTTGTCCCCATGTTGTGGGATGTGTTTGGTTCCAAAGGACTTCATGGAGTCATTAAAATCACAGCCGGTGTTCTAGCATAAGAATACTGAAATCACTTTTCTTGTATGCATTCCATTCTGATAATCAGATCTGATAATCTTCCAGCCATACAAGCTACTGGTTGTACGCAACAGTTGGGATTTGCAGTGAGGGTGAAGGGAAATTGCATCAATGAGATCTCGGCATAATTCCCTTCAGCTCCTTTAACGAACTGCTCATTTTCAGTTTAAAGAGTTATGGTATGATAAATTCAGAATTGTGACTCTTATCTTTGTACTGTAATCTGCTC